>NC_133351.1:17003400-17336733 GCF_030506205.2 Paramisgurnus dabryanus
GCTGAATAACTCATTCACAGTCTAGTCCTGTGATACCCATTACCGAATATATCATTCTCACATTTTTTCCACCATCCTCCCATTTGGTAAGACGTACATGCCCACGTAAGGTAAGAGAGTTATATAACAGTAATATAAAAGCTGGGGAGAGACACAGGACAAAATGGATGCACATATAGCTTTGAGGACAGACACAGTATGTTTAATGAATTTCTTTGACTGCATTCGTCCAGTAGAGTTTAATAGGAAGTTATGCGAAATTACAGCAGTCCCAAATTGCATAATATCCACCTTAACCCTGGAGAACCCACGGGTCAAATTTGGGCAATGTTAATTAATGCTAAGAGAAGGGTTCTTGGGTTCTCCAGGGTTAAATAAAACTAGGAATTAGTAATATGCTAATTATAGTATTTTTTTAAAAAGTATTTCAAAGGTCAATGCATGCATTTTGAGCTACTACTGCCCACAACCCCTTGTGCTACTGAAGAAGGGGTATTTGTGTCCGAATTTAGGGCAGAAGCAGCAATAGCACGTTTTAATATAAAACATAGATTTTTTTGGTACAGCGTAATGCGCACTGGTTATTTCATCCCAATTTAAATACTTCCAAGTTACTTAAGACCCATACTTTACGTGTGACGTGGCTAGCGCCACATTCATGCATGCACATTGGCAAGAAAGGTGAACAGGCAGAGGAAGCAGAAAGAAAGACAAATTTGCATTAGCATGGGGAGAAAGAGTGATAGTCTGTCAGGTGACAGTATTACGAAGCTGTCACTCGAACCTGGCACGCAGGCAGCAATTACACAGCGGAGGCCGCGTGCCCACTGAGCCTGCTCCAGGTGGAAGCACAATTAGACACGGCTTCCCGTCTCGCCGTCGGCATCAAACCGACCTCGCCGCAGCCTTTTGAAAGTTGTCCATTGAACATTTCTCTGCTGCTGCATCACAATGAATCTCCCAGCGGACGAGTCGCTGTCGGGACAGCCTCTGTTCTGCAGACTGCCGCAGACACCTGAACAAGGCTGTTTTGCCTCAAGCGTGTGAACTCTCTGGGGAAAGGCTCGGGGAAATCTGTCTCCCTACACTCATTACTCAGTGTTTGCCGGCTATTGAGTGACAAAAGAGGGGGAGCCGACTTGGATACAGAAACATACATTGGCAGTTTGCTCTCCCTGATGCCAGTTTTAAACAAGGGCATGTTCTGAATTTGGACTCGAGCCTAGGCAATTCGACGCTGCTGCAGAATATCGCACAAAGACTCCTTCGTTCTCTCTGAAGCCTTTATAAATTCAACACTCTTGGCTTTTAGTTTGGGTTTATTAGTAATAGTAATGCTTACAGAACCTCTTGGGTTTAGGCGAATCCATTCTCAGTTTTGTATAACATTATAAGTGTATGTTAACACAAGAGTGTACTATAAAACATTGGATGTACTATTACAAGTGGCTTTGTGGATGGAAACATGTCTTTAATTTTCTCCGTACTGGGGTAATAGCCAAAAGTAATGTCCAAACATGGTGGAATGAGACTAAAATTGGATGTGCACTAGCAATATATATATTTAATGCAATTTTAGTTTTCTAATATCCGAAATGTATCTGTTTGGCACATTTCATGTTTCAAAACTTTTTACCGGTAGTATAAGTGAATAGACTAGAATAGACCATTAGAACATAATGATGAAATAAATGTTGATATTGGTTGATCACTTGGAGCAGATTTGTTTCTTTTCCAGAGATGTTGAGAGGTGATTAGTTAGCCAAAATATACCGTCTGGTTACACTGACTCATAAACTCCTGACTTTCCTACATGGAACACAAAAAGAGAAAGGCTTCATAACAGTCCATCCAAACATAACAGTACCTGACGAAAACCAATGGGGTGATTCTCAAGAAATCCAAATTTAGAAGGTGTCCAGCATCAGAATTTTTAAAAAGCCCTTGAAGCTTTTTTGGCACATATAAGATTAAGGTCTGAACTTTCTGTAACCATTATTTTTAGAGGATTTAAAAAATATATCCTATAGAATTATAAAAAAAAAAGTATAATATTTTTTCTTTTAATATCATTACCGCAACATGATATTACATTAAATATATGCATTTACAAACTCATGTTTCGGTAATGAGAACTAAAAAGTTGTCTAGGTACTATGACAAACAAAATTTCAACTTTTATCTGGAGAGAAAAAATAAGAACTGCTTACCTGGTAGCCAACTTGAGTGCCACAGTCAATTATGTCCCTTCCAACAATTTTTTTTTTTAAATGTTAGTTCATTGAGGGCTTAAACAATGATTGAAAATTGTTGCGGAGGATGAGAAAATTGGTCTTGGACACAGTTATATTGCTTATTATTGTCTCTAGATTTACCAATGATCACCAAATACAACATGTTTCTTTACTGTAAATGTTTATAGTATCACATGCACTGAAGCTTTTTATTTTTTAAGAAATAAAAAAGAACCCAAATCCAGTCATCGACACGTCGCGGTAATGAAATTGTTCCCCTTAAATGTGGAAAAAACAACAATTTTTTTTGTATGATATCATTTGAAATCATGTGCAAAATAGTACATGAAGAGATGTTTGTAACTGTATGCTTCTTATTTTGATAGCATTTACTTTTTTTTATCAAAACGTTTCATGACACCTCATAAGTCTGATTTTGAGAGAATCACCCAATGGTGTATTCTTTACACAACGTTATTATACAGCTTCAGAAGACCAAAATTGACAACACAAATCATGTGAACTTTTATGAAGTTCAGCAGTAAAAATCTATTTCAGTTTCATTTTGTGAAGAAGAAACCGAAACTCCAACTTTCTTTGATAAATACCTTTTTGTGATCAATGAGGATCAGAATATTTTGACTTTTAAATCCTTTTCGGCCCACTTTTCGGTCTCCATCATCCATGAGCCGTATTGATTCTTGTTCTTTGATGTAAATCACCAATTTCATGCGTTTTAGCATTAACATCACAATGGCTTATAACGAGCAGCAGTCATGCACAGTCTTAACAGTAAATACAGTCAGTCATACTGTCTTTGTCACATACACCAGTGTATTGGCCATCATTAATCCTGCCTAATCAAGCCCAGCCCCCTGTCGGGTGTTGAGAGGGGTTGAGTGAGAGGTATGGAGGGGTGGGTTAGAAGATCTAAGGGTGTGCCAGCTGGTGTAGCGGCCACTTACAGTGAGTCGAAGGACCATCTGTCCAGTCTCTCTGCCCACAAACACACACACACCTGAGTCTATTCACACCAATAAACGAATATCAAACATAATATCAAACTTTTACCTGAATGAAAGCAAAAAATTTCTTTGCTTTAAATAAATATTATGCATTTTTGTATTGCTATTGGACAATACAGCAGTCCAGCCATGCAAAAGCACACAATATTCTAACAGCTATGACTCAAAAGACCTGTTCACTAGCCACATTGCACATAAATGCAGAATTAAATCATGAGGAAATTGTACTTAATTCATTTCAGTGTCCCCAAAATATCTTAAAAGTTTTACGTTTTCCTAATTCAGTGTAAAATATGACCCAGACAGGGTTTCATGAGGTTTTTAGTGCTTTGTGTTAATAGGCCTCAAGGCCTCATTGCACACGCATATAAGTATTACTGTTCTGGCTATAAGATCGAGGGATTCTCCTTGAAGAGACATATTAACTAAATGATAGTAATTTGTTTAATGTTTTGAACAAAATATCAGAAATGATCCAGCTTATGGGTAAATATATATTATTTTAACTGTGTTCAGTCTACCCGTGTATACATACACCCTCCTTCCACCCCAATTTCCATCTTGGCTGCTTCACATCCACAAGCAACCGAAGAGTTAACACTGTGGCTCTTGACTAATTAATAATGGATACAGCCAGAGGCAAATTGAAATTATAATTCTGTACTCCTACCCTGCAATCTCTCTCTCGTTTTTTTATATTGCAGTAAAGATTCACTTTCAAACTATGAGTGTAATATAGTAATCCTCATAGGCCTATAAATGTTAAGCAGACATGGCATCACAACTCCATATTTTCTAAACGCTGTTATGTATTACTCCTACCAGCAGCAGTTACGTGTGAGCTTAATTGATCATGACACAAAAAAGCCCACGGCCCACTACGAGAAACCAGCCGCCATGACTCAAGTGCTACATAACTAATGTAGCCGCACAGTTTAAACAATACCATTTCACCTCCAGCTCTGAAATCATTTCCTAATTCAAACGGCTCCCCGTGATTCGTGGTTGCACTTCCAAAAATGATTTCTTTCACAAGGAAAGGCCAAGCACAGACTGCATTGGCAAGACGCGGCTCTGAAACGATCTGTCGCAAGTTTTACAGCAAAAAGCTGGCTATGCTTAAAAAATCTTTTTTTTTTCCAAACGCCAAATGTTGTTTTCTCTGTTCCATCTGCAAAGCCTGTGCTGGCTGCCACGCTTCCCGAGAAATTCAGACTCGTATCTGAAAATCTCGAAATGATTGGTTGAATATCTCTACTGATACTGTTTCCTATGCTTTATTCTTCAGCACTCTTTAACTGTTGCTTTCTCTCCCTACAGATGTTTTTCCAGGTCTGACCACTTGGCTCTGCACATGAAGCGACATATCTAAGGTCGAGAGAGAAAGGAGAGACAGAGAGAGAGAGAGAGAGAAAGAGAAGATGAAAATGACTATACAGGAGTGCACCACTTTTTTTACAACAGACATTGGGTGCGCACAAGGGGTCTGGCCGTAAACATCTCCATGCGGAACATACGGGCAGCGTGGGCAAATGTTGTTGGATTCTACACCCTCTCAAGACAGACTTTTCATCAGCGATTAGCCATGCCTTACCAAGCCCTAGCTTGGAGGTCAGACACTGCCAAACACCACCGTTTTTTGTTCCTTCATTCTCTTTTGTACAGTACATCACCACAAGCATGGGACAGGAAATGCCACATCATGTACAAAATTTATACGCACATTCATCACAAAAGATGAACAGTTCTTCTGAAGAATTACGCTCATTGTACATTCTGTAATGACTTCTTTTTACTGTCTAAACCAAGGACACATCTCAATAACCACCCTGCAACTATGTCGTATACAGCAAGCAACCAAATTCGGAAAACAACATTGCCAATACGTTCCGAGGAGTGACCAATGGAACTAACGCCCGGCTAAACGTACCCCCCCCCCCAAAAGCAGGCTCTGCGTAAACAAAATAAGGATGTGTGCCGATTTCTCATCCTCTTCGCTCAGGAGCGAACTCTTCTCTGCTCTTCACACCTGTCACCTCACAGGCGACTGAAACGATGCGCAGCGACACTTTCTTGCCTTTGTTTTATAAAGACAGTGTTATGAAAAGATAGTTGGTTTTCTTTCTGAGCTAAAATGTCTTAAACTTCTGAAATAAATAAAAAAACGTGCTTTGCGAACACAAGCATAAATGTGCACATATGGGCGACGGGAGGGAATTGTAAGCCCTCTCAGTATGCACAAGGTTCGACTCAGTGGCTGCTATCTGCCACTGACAGTGAAAAAGTTTGAAAAACATAAGACGGGAAAATAACCCCCCCCCAAAAAAAAAGGATCAGGGTTGTTGGCTTGGTAAAAAAGGACTGGCGTCTTCTGTTTTTCATTTCTAGTTGATCTGGGGAAAGCAAATCCAGCTCAACCTGGCGTCAGCACGGACCTTGTGTAACGCTCTTGACACTGGAAAAGTTCTTTTGGCTTTGTGTTGATACTGGCACCCATTTAAAAAACGTAGTCCTCCGGTGCACCAAGGCTAGTAGAGCCCAACGGAGGAGACGTTACGGGAGACAGCTGGCAGGACTTTTGACTCTCAGAGCATCTGCTGGGATCAGGATCCAAAAGAACTCGGTGGCATCAGCCCAGACAAACTTTGCCTGTTTCGTATCCATTGTCTGCACTGATTTTTTCAATGTTCTCTGTGCTTTTTTCATACAGTCAAAAAAAATCTCAAAAACAAAACAAAAAAAGCATAAAACAGAAAAAGCGACTAGGAGGGGAAAAAAGCAGAAAATGATAAATGCATAAAAACAAAATCAAATCTCACTCGCACACGCGTACGCAACGCAACAACACACACACAGAATGGTTTCTTTGCTCTTGGCTTTTCCTGAGAAAAACTGAAGAAAAAAAATATGAAGAACAATAATTACCAAGTTAATGAACAGCGTTAAAACGAAACACTGCATGGCAGCCTCTTTCAGACAGATACACACACTTGCACACACACATGCACAGCTTGCCTCTCAGCATTATTTGTTTTTCACCAAAATCTTCACAGCAGGGTTTTAGCAATTGTTGTTTTGTAGGATTGCATTCCATCCAGACGTCAGACTCTACAACAAGAGCTTGTTGATACATTCTAGTCAATTACGCTAAACCGGGCCTAGGTCTAGCTCTGTGTTAACAATCAGCTTCGGTATCACGGGAACAAAATATCTATCATCGTTCCCAAGGTTGCGAAGCCTGCCGTGACATCGCAATCAGGGCGTTTCCCCGCCGACCCTCCTCTTCTGCATTGATTTAATGGCTGCTGAGTAGGAGGGGAGATTGAAAGCCATTACGATTCAGCAGTTACATGTATGGAGTCATCGCAGACTCTACTAAACCATCCTAGAGTTTCCCTCAGGGGAGCGGAGCTTCACAATCAATACTCTCAATGCAGAACCACATAAGAGTGAAGCGCTGGTGGTCTTTCAGTTGAAGTTCTGTCATATTTTTTTATCTCTAAACCACATGTTTGATTTTAAAAAGATTTGCCCATTTCTTTTCATCTTGGTTTGTTATGCCAATTGTTATTTTCTCCAGCGAAATGCAAAGTCATGCCAAAATTTCGATAAAAGGGCGATGATTTGGTTCATCTCCACTAAAGTACAATCAGCTGTGGTTTGTGGCACTTTCCGCGAGATTTGTAACGACTGTATGTGCGAACTTCTGTAAAGCAAGCAGGATGTATTGCTACAGTGTCATAATAGCATTGTCAATAACTCGCACCAGTTCTGGATTTGTAGGACATTAGATAGTGTACAGCATTCACACACCAATTAGAAAGAGTGATAGTTAGAAAAATAACTGCTACAGAAACATTTCCATTTTACTCACAGATAGAAGTGATGAAAAGCAACATTTATTTCACACTGATCTGGTATCCCACGACTTTAATGAGTTTATGCTCCCTGAGAAAATGAATATTCTGCTGCTTCTTTCGTTCACCATATGGGATATAACAGCAGGAAAGCAGGGAGCAAAAAAATGGCGTCATATCATTTCCTCGACACTGATGAACAATAAAGCCACAAAAGCTTCTTTCAAATCAACATTAAAAATACACATATAAATATCATCTCTTTAAATACAAGCCATGCTAAATGCAAAATTTACAAATGAAGATCCCTTTTCTTTTTTGCCAAGATGTTTTACCAAATGAATATGGAATAGTCCAATTAAATTCATTAACAGACGGCACGCCGCACATATCGCTTCACATATCAAGTGCCATTCGAATCCCCGTTCTCTCGCTCTCCGAAAGACAGCAGTGGTACATGCGCCGTTAATCGCACAGGCAGCCGATGCATACTTACACTTTGCCCAAAGATTTACGCATTTGCAAATAAACTGCTGTGTGAAGGAGAGAAAGGAATATTACTCGCAGTATATCTTCCCCAAATCTGCCCTACACCAGCTTTGGTTTGTTTTTGAGCATCTGAGACCGTTGGTATGGTCTCAAGTATGTGCGCTTGTAAAATACAGTCACGTTTGTTTGAATGCCGAGTTGAGGATGAGATTTAACCATAGCCGTGAAGTCGCAAAAAGTGGTTCTAGTTTACTGCACATAGTCAGTGTAGGACGTCTTAAGGAATACTTTCATGATCACGCATGCCTTTAGAAGGAACATTGCAGTGCCAAAACACTGGTAAAAAAACATGAAAAAGTAACAGTTCACATGATTCTTAAATATTCACACAATTTGAATTTAGTACTGTACAGAAGACGACCTAATATCTACTAGAGCAGTGGTTCTCAAACTTTCCATCTTGTGTCCCCCCCTTCCCCTTGGGGAAGGTGCATCCCTTCATGAAATTAAACAATCTCAAACTTTTTACATTTAAACAAAAACATTAAATTATATTTCCAATGTTTAATTACATATATTAATGTAATGTCATAAAACTGTGCACCATCCTGTGCCCCCCAGTTTGAGAACCACTGCACTAGAGTCATCCATACAACATTAAGACTCTGGATTTCAACTCATGATATTGACGTGGAGAAGCGTTTCACATGACAGTAAGAATGTTTGGAAACATTCTAAGGGAACAATTTAGTGTACTAGCATTTTGGGCACTCTTCCAATGAAGCTCCCTTCCCAAGCTGTTTGGTTTTTAGCTTCAAAGAGGCTTTTGGCAGCTTTTTCAATTTTATACAAAAGAAAATGCTTGAAACATCACAAGGGGATTTTATGAAAAGGTCAGGTGACTAAGACGACTTTTTCGTTTTGTAACGTCTTTTATCGGAATACCATTTCACTGCATAACTAACACTCGTCATAGCTTAGTGGGTTTAATGACACTACTGTCGATTGTCTGCATAACATTTTCTAGCGTTTCAAGATGCACTTATCACAAGAACACGTCAACTGTTAGTTTATCAGCATCTTACATACAGAAGCTGTTTGGCTTAGAACACATCAATGGAAATGTCTCTTTTAGTCATTGCTTTACGTATCGATGTACACTATTATCCTGTCAAATACCCATAAAGCTTTCACTTGCATAGTCCAAAAGAGGTGAGAACGCTAAATGTTCGGTGGGTTCGGTGTTACAACTCGTATTTCTTGAGGTATACTGCATCTTGAAGTGCATCTGTATCCGTGTTTGTCCGAATTTGATACGTCAGCAAACGAGGGACCCACTAGGTCTTCAGCTTTATTGCGTTTCTCAACCTCCCACCCCAACCATCTAACCCACCCTGCACCTGCAAAACCACAGTCAGCTTTGACTGAACCTCGCTGCTCTTCTATACTACGAAGATCACGTCAATTCCATTCTGCAGTTCATAGATGGCTCACAGTATGCATTACCAGCCGTCACCTATGAATGTCCGTAGATGTATCTAACCAGGGAGCAACCGGCCAACAACAGACCTCAGTAACTCAATGCTTTCCAGGTGCTGTCTCTCTCTTACCCAAACATGGCTCTCGAAGACAGCCATCAGATGGTAGAGCAGGTACAGATATGAAAAAAATCGAACAGTATGTGCCATCTTGAATTTGATTCATATCTATGGAAGTAGGATGAGATTTAGCCATATGTAGGCTAAGGATGTAGTTTCTTGCTAGAGCAGGGACCCTCATATTCACGTCTCCCCTTCGCCGTATCATTAACACTCCGCCCCTCTCACTTCCAGTAATCTTCACACTCTTTCTCTCGGTTTTTCTATTCAGTTCTTTCCTGTGTGTTTTTCTTTTTGGTTATTTTGCTGTACAAAGTGTTTAAAATATTATTATTTGTATGATATAATGTTAGTATGGTAATGTTCTTTATTAAGGAAGAAGATGAAATTTATTTTTGTTACTGGTCTGTTTCATAATTCTTTTTTAAATTGGTATTGTAAGATATCTATGCAAGAACTGTTCAGTGGAGCATTTTTATTTAAGAATGTAATAAGTGTAATAAATGGTAGAATCTGAACACCTCAGACTGACGTTTTCTGTCTCTGTGAATGTAAAGTTTATAGAAAAAGTGAGAAAGATGTTGATGGTGAGAGACAGCCTTTTTATAACATTTGGTGGAGTGCTTTCAGATAGTCAAAACTCATTACTAAACTATTGGATTTTGTTTTTCAAATTCCCCACATTGTAACAATTGCTCCAAGCAGCTCCAATGACTTTTTTGTGTCCAGCAGTTCTTTGGAATTGGAAAATTGACAACCACTACTACAAAGTATTGTGAAGTTTCAAAAACATCACATATTCATCTCGGCCAGTGTTTTTTGGTGTATATTAATAAATCAAGCCGTGAACTGGTCCAGACAGAATCCGCATGCTGTTATTGGATTTTCTGTGCATGGTTGAGTCCGACAGTCTTAATGGTACCTGCTAACAGCCAAAATATTTCTTCTAAAAATATTCAATAATATGGCCGCAAGATACACTGCAGTATCGCAAATGTACATATCGCAATAATGTGGTGGTTTTTGATAACTGAATGATGTTAACATTTTAAAAGTTATGCAAGTTTTAGACTGCTGGGACCAAGAGAGTGATCATTTCTTTTCAAAGAAGTATGTTTAATACCATAATGCACTTTCAAATGTATTTCTAGCAGAATATGAGTCACCAGTGTGTGTGCAGAAACATCATGTTATTATACAAATCCATTTATTCTTCTTTATGTAATCTCCTTTTAACCGAAACAGTCACACAAAACAGGCTGTTGGGGATCCCCTATCAATGTGATGTCACATTAAATACCCCCTAACCATAACACCTCACAGACTCCGCCTAATGAGCGTGTAGTTCAACCTTCTGCCAGAGACGCATGTTTTGATGCAGTCCAAAGCACATGGGTGAGCGCTCCACCCCCTACTTTGCATATGGGGAGGGGAACAGGATCTTTCTTTGCATTTAAAGAAACACACACAAAATCAGTGCGTTTTTCATTGCAGCCACAAATAGTCATGTTCAACATCGTATAATGAAAGATCTGTGGTGTATTTTGAGCTGAAACTTTACAGACACATTCTGGGGATACCAAACACTATTTTTATATTGCTGAAAACACCTACACTCTAAAAATGCCTGGGTTATTTTTAACCCATTATGGGTAAATATTGGACAGAACACATGGGTTAAAAATAACCCAATGTCGGGTTGTTGTTATGCAACCATGGATTATAATAAAGATGACCTGTCCAATATTTACCCATTATATGTAAATTTTACAGTGTGGATTAGGTAGGGTGACCATACGTGCCATTCTTCCCGGACGCGTCCTGGCCAGGATTTCGGGTTCGTCTTCCGGAAGTCGTATTTGTCGACCGCATACGTCATAGAGGATTATCATTAATATTACAGAAAGCAACCGTTACATTTTAAGGTATGAATGAAACTACGATTGTATGTCTTATGTTTTTAACTGAATGGCGTATGCGGTCAACAAATACGACTTCCGGAAGACGAACCAAAATCCTGGCCGCCAGGATGTGTCCGGGAAGAATGGCAAGTATGGTCACCCTAGATTAGCTGCCCTTTAAACTTTAACCAACACTGAAAAATATCTCCGGTTGAACATGATTGAATTAAATTTTCTTAAAATTATTTTTCTTAAAAAACTGTTTGATCTACGTAATTTAATTATTTACACCAGTTCAACATGATTGAATCAAGTTTTCTTAAAATGAAATTAATTTTAATTCATATTAATTTCATTTTAAGAAAACCTAATTTAATAATGTGCAACCGATGTCCAAAAGTTTTTTTCAGTGAATATTTTAATATCATTTAAATAGATTTTACAAACTAAAAGTATTATCGTATAACGTCGTATGTTGCATTATTTAGCAAGTTACCGCATCATGCAGCCCTATTTAATAAATGTTCTGATCAATTCTGTTGCAATTAAACTGTGAATATTACACATATTTACCATGATTAGACCCAATGTGAAATTTCATAATGAAGGAAATAACAATATGATTTTGAGGTCCACTGACTGAACTCCATTTACCTTTGTGTGTCAATCTGCAATCTTAAAACAGCTTTAAATGTGCCTCATCCAATCACATTTTAACAGTAACTATCTGTTTAATAATTTAAGTTTATTACAAATTAATGGCCCTCGTCAAAGTCTATGACCCCCTCTTCCAAAATTCTCTCATTGGGCCACTTTGTGCATCGCATCCTTTAATTAATCGTCACAAGCTTTCCAATGACTAAGCCACCATTTAGGAACTCGTACCCATGACTCAAGGATTAAAAGGGCTAATCGAATAACTAATGGTTAATTAGAGAGTAATTATGTGAAAGAAAAGGTACTTCTGCACATTCTCACAGCCCTGTAAATGTCTTCCAGTGAGATTTCCTCATCAGCTCCGCTCTATTATAGCTGATGCTGGTAATTGAAATTCACATTGTCATTGCCTCAAACCAAGAGCAAATGTGAGATTTATGCATCATCCCGCTCCTAATACGAGCCTTATGCTCCTGACGCGCTGACAAGACACTCAAACGGCAGTATTTTTAATCTCAACAACGGCAACCTGAAACGCAGCACATCTGGTGTCAATAGTGTAGAGTAAATCCAATTAATCCTTTTGTTAATTTGGAGAAATGGATGTGTCAGTGACTGCTGAATAACCTTACCTAGGCTAATCAAGAAAAAAAGGAATTCTGCAGGCTGCAAATTTCCAGCTTTGTCTCTCGGGATCTGTGTCAGTGGCTTAATGTGCATATCCAGCCCCCTCCATTGCCGAGCCCGCCACCCCCTCCTCTCCTCTTGGCACAGGGGTCGAATCGTCTGGGTGGCGGAGAAGACATTCATCCATGCCAAGTTTATTAATGTAATACGTCCCTGTGCCCTTGTGAGCCGAGACAACGGTACTAAAATTAGTGTGTTGATTAAATGGAAATTATGCCAGTGATGTGATTATTGCTTTAATAGGGCTAAACCCCTGTAACTGATGCTAACTAACAAAAGGTCACTTAATTAAGGAAGTGATAGCAAAAGATGATAAGAAATTTACAGGACTCTTGGGGGGCTAGGGACAGAAAAACAATGTTTTGATGTGTGCAACATGCTATCATAAGACTGCAACCTGACATTTAAGCAAAAGGCTGGGCAGTATATCGATGGGATATGGGAGGAGACAATATCATCTGTATCTGTATGGTCTTGATATGTTTGCAAAATAAGCTCTGCCATAAATATACACTGAGGTCAGACGTAAGCTTTCCAACCAGTGTGCATGTTGTGGAGATATACACTGTAAAGTTGTATCTAACTTTATTTTTTTTATATATATACTTTAAGCGAAAAATCTAAGGTGAAAAGCCTTTTTTTTAAGTAAGCTTTTATATCTTACACTTTTCACTTAAAAAAAATATTTGGGGGGTTTCCTGTACAGGAATTAGACTAGTCCTAGACTAAAATAAATGTAAGAGCTGTCCAAAATGAAAACAACTTGCACTTACATATCTTAAAATACATCAGTGCCCTTTGTTTAATGTTTTAAGCATGTTTGTTAAAACTATATTTCCTAATTAAACTGAGGCCTAGTCCTAGCTTAAGCTAATCTCTATCCGGAAACCGCCCCTTTGAATTTTATTTTTATCATACACTGTTTAAATAAAGGTGATTGTGACATCTAAAGTAGGCCTAAATGGTTATTTATTCATATTTTACCGTGGTATTTAGATTCTACTCTTAGGTACTTCAAATAGGGCATTCCAATGAAAAAACATGATACTTTATTTTAATTGTGAAAAGGCTAATGTGAAATCAGGGCTAAAATGAATGAATGCACAATGAGAGTCTTGTTTCAAATTCATAAAAGAAAAATAAGTTTGCTTTCATTAGGATCATCAATTTTGATTTTTTCAATTTACAGCCAGAGGTATAAAATATCAAACTTGATGAAACCAGAGAAAATGTCAAATAACTCATAAAAAACGTCTTAAAAGCCCCTTAAAAAAAAACATTGAATTAGCCTGTAATTTTATGTCTGTTTGGCTGGCTTAAGATGCATGATCATATTTTGTTTAACCTATAATTTTAAGATGGCAATAACTATGCTTTTGCTTCAACTTTTCTTCATTAACTTGCATATAAAATATCTGCTGTTATGGCACAATAAGCAGTTTTTGCCCATAAAAGCGAACATTTATTCCTATCCGTGGAGGAGGGGAAATTATATCAACTGCCCTAAAGGAGTTGCGGAGATGATATGTGGAGTGGGATGAGGCATAAATTGAAGGGTTTCACGGTCGTGTCCCAGCACAGGAAATGCTTGCCTTCCTGACAGGCTGGAAGCAGGAAATGATGGCAAACGTGGTAGTTTAACTAACATGTGCTTCAAAACAATACCGCCCCCATGTAGACGGATGCTGCTTCAAACAATGCAAGCTTGTTTATAGGGTAGGAACTGGGAGTGGTATAAAAATAGGTTCTATGTTTTGCATCAGATGGCAATTTGTTGACACCTCGACAGCTTGACTGAATTGGTAAAAATTTGAATGAAATAAACATTTGACAAAGATTGTGACAGAGACAAAAGAAATAGAAATTCCTCTGAAATGACTTCCTCCTTCCAAGAATACGCGGAAGGATCTCACAAGCACCCATGCAAACACAGCAGGATAAACACTTCTCCACCTGATTATCAAGTGTACACGTGCACAAGCACACACTTTTCAAGACAACTTGCTTTTTTTATTGGACAAGAATGAGGTTTGTATCTAAAATAAATAAAAAACCTACATCAAATTCGTCGAAATATCAAGACTTTGAGAGACTTGCAGCCTACAGTCACACCTAAACTACTATGAACAAAATCTGCTTAAATCTGTGGCTTTAAGTTTACAAAAATAGCATTCGGCTCATCTCTTAGTCTGACAGTTTTCCTCAGGGGATTCGCAGTGGTATCTTTACAGTGCAGACGCCTCAGTTTGCATTCACAAATGCTGCTGTTTACTTAAAACTCAAAGGTCAAGATTCAGCAGGGTCAGGGGTCAGTAAAAGAGGTCAAACACTCAAAACGTTTAAGCAGAATTTTACCGTTTATCCAGATAAACTTGCTCAGGATTAGAGAAGTAATTACAGAAGGTGTTTAAAGACTCAAGACAATACAAACTTATCAGTGGATAACGGACGCTTAAGAGCCGATTTAGAGTCCTCTTTCGCCCTTGTTTTTAACCTTTCTCCTAATTCATTCAGTAAGTCACTCACTGACTCACACACACATTTCCTGCCTTCTCCTGCACATGCTTTCTTTGTTTCCTCGCAGAACATCTTAAAAGCAGCTGAGTACAGCCCACTGGCCCGTGCCCAGGGTTACACAGGGTCACCTCAAATTCGCCCTCCCCCAGTTTGGACAAAACATCTGCAGATTCCATTAAGCATCACTTCTGAGTCACATCAAGTTGGTGTGAATGTATGAAGCAATGTTTCCTGCACCACTATTCAGGAGCAGCAGTGCACCATTGCAAAGAAAAGTTAATGAGTGGTATGTAGAAAACTAGAAAAGTGCTGATATGACATTTTATTCTGACTGATATGTGCCGAAACTGATGTCAATACCGATAGTAGTGCTCAGGGGCGTCATGCACCAATTTTTTAAGGGGGCACAGTGTGCACAGCTTACAGAAATTTTTGCATACACAGACATCATACGAAAAATTATTATTGATCTTTCAGTCTTTTCCATGGCACTTCCATTTCTAACCATCTAAGCGCCCCTCAGGGCCGGCGTCAATGTGGGGCATTTGCGGGCCGTGCCCCCCCAAACAAGTTGTTGTGCCCCCCTACACAATTTTTTATTCATTTAATTTATATCATGAATAATTCAAATAAATTAAACATTAAATGTTTCATGACTTTTAATGTAATCAAATGAGGAAAATATAGTTGATATATGTTTTCTTTAATTAAAATAGACCAGTTTCTCTGATTGGTTGTATTGTGGCGTCTCATGCGTCTTTACGTCTTTAGCATATTTGTGACTTGATACTAGCAACGTGTTTTTTCGCAGCATTTTATGGATCGTGTAAAATATGGATAATAGAACATTGAGTGCGTTTACATGCACAGTCTTACGCCGATTATGCTTAATAAACTGATAACACGTGGGGTCATGTAAACGCGTAAAGCGGTTTTCTTTAATCGGGGAAAGCCCATAAACAGCGTATGCAAAAACCGATCGGCACAGGTAGGTTTTTGCTCATTACGTCGATTTCGCGTGGCATGTAAACACCTTAACCCGCTTTCTCACGGTTTTGTCCATGTGCGCATGTCTCCGCGTATGAAATATAAACGTCACACGCGGAAGTAAGCGCAAGGTAACACATAAAAGTCTCTGCTGGACTAAAGCAGTTGGCAGAGAAACTGTGAAAATAAAAGCTCATGTTACATTTACAGGTTCTGCAGACACGATGAGAGATACAACAGTACAGCTTAAGACAGATATGCCGTCGGCTTTTTGATCGACTATTATGTACTGTAGGTGGTGACGTCACTGCCTGCGAGAAAACTGATAATTCTCCAAGTCCCATGTAAACGCAGTTGACTGCATAGCCGGCTTATTGATTTGCATGTAAACGCATGAAAACAGTTTTCTATAATAAGCAGATTTTTAATACTTATCTGCTTATTCAGTGCATGTAAACGCACTCATTTAGAACAAACCAACACCGCCTGCTTCATCTGACTTCATGCAAACACCGATTGGCTCAAACTCGGAGATTAGAGGTCGAGGCGGAATTTTCAAATCTACAGGACACTGTTTTAAGTAAGTTTAATGTTCGTACACGCCGGCTTCAGCTTTTTTAAAGGTAAGTTAGTGTTGTTTTAATTTACGTAAGCTTAGACGTGAATATAGACCGTTTACAGCAATACGACTTGATTATGGTAAAGCAGCTTTTAGGACGTTTACACTGTGCCATCATTTCAATGGCTTGCCCCACGCGAGGGCGGTTTGTTGTTGCGTCGAGCAACATGCCGCGGTCAAAGTTCAAAATAGTTTAACTTTTGTGCATAGTGCATTATTTTGTTTATTTACGTTTGTTTAATGACTTGTTTAATTGTGTCATTAATGCATTTTGCACAACAACTGCATTATCCTATGAAGTTAATGTAATTTTAAATCTATAAAGTATATAAACAACGAAAATGACATAAGATATAGCCACGTGATTGGTTTTAATGTTCAATAATGATTTTAAAAAATATGTTTAGATAAAATTATAAGAGAAGCAAATTAGAAATTTTACCTCATATGTGTGGAAGTGTGATTCCACGCCCCTGTGAACTCTGGCGAACTTTGGCGTTGTACCAAGAAGATGAATCTAGAAATCTCTACTTATATAACATTGAGACAGTCACATTTTAAACCATACATTTTCTAAACAGAGGAGGTTAAATGCACATTACCGTACTGGGGTTTGGAAATGTTGTGAGCGTTTCTTACATGTTTTTATCCTCAGATATCCAATGCAGCAGCAACAGCAAAGCTCATGAGCGCGCTTAGAGTAATGTAACATGATCAAAACACTATCAAAATAGCAAAAATCTCTTAAAAGTGACAAGGATGCAGCCCAGAATTGATAATATTGTGCATATTAAACAGATTAAAAGAAAGTAACAGATTAATGGACACTTCTTTGATTTTGAGGTTGCATGCAAAATCCATTTTGAATGGGCATGACGCGTCTGGTAGTGGTTATATTAACTTGCATTAACTAAATTCTGAAGATTACATTTTCTAAAGGTTATTCATTCATATAAGACCTTATTATTGTGTGATGTTTCTTTACATTTTCTATACACAGACCTCAAATTCATTGCATTTCACTGTTCTCTTTTAATTGACAGGAGATATCGGCTGTTTTAAAACTATCGATAGTGTAAAAAATTGCTTTTATTATCCAATACCGATTACTGGCCAAAATATCGGAGCATCTCTACAACAAACAACCACAAAATCATTTATTGGCAATAAGTAGTCAGCACAACATTCTACTCCAGTTGTCATTGCTGACAAAAACACAAACAAACAACCAGCACCTTGTCCAATCTGCAAAAAAAATCCATTTGGGAGCTGAATGAGCCACTGTTAAAAATATATATATTTAGTAAAAGATTATTACATTATTTGGCGACTGACTCATTCAAATTACAATTTAGTGAAAATCAATTTGTTTTGTTGCAATAAAGGAAAAGCATCAAAAATATTGGGGAAAACTGGCACTATTGGAAGAATGTTCATACAAAAACAACATGTGATTGCAAACACTTAAATTGCAATGCATTTCTCTATTTACACAAGCCAAAAAAAAAAGATGAATAATAATTCTCAATTTTTCAGCAAAATGACACTTTACTTCACTAATGGTTGTTTAGCCTAAATAATGGCTGCATAAAATCCTCCGCAAATTGACCTCATCGTGTCTCTGTTCCCTCTGCTTGGTTTCAGATATGTATCTGGTACTTCAGTAAATCTGCTGAGATGCGCCATTATAGCCCGTTTCTTGCTCTGCCGAGTAGTCACATCAACAAACTTTAAATAGCTAATACCAGCACTTCAACTGCTATCTACTGACTGCTCCGACTCATTAATGTCATACAGAGTCTTTATCAGACAGTTGCTGGAGTGTACAGCTTAAATTATTCAGGGTAAACACATGCACATCTGAAGAGGACAGAGGAAGCTTATCTCCGAGAGCAGCCTGTTGTTCTTCCACGTTTCCTTCTCAGTGCATATCAATTCGGCCCGTGTCGGGAGGAATCACCATCAGCCCGTGTCTGTGAACAAATTGTGGATCGCCAGCGTGCTCGCTGTCGCAGCAAATCCAAATTGATTGTAATTTTATTTTCATCTTGTATATCAGTGGATTACATTACAGTGCTTTTCTGCACATTCATTACTTAGCCTTCGATTGCGGAGTTGAGTGTGGACACAAAAAGGAAGCATATTTGTGAACTTTTTGGTGAAGTTTAAGGTGAACCGCTAGATCAAATGTAAATGATTAAAAATTAAACATGTTTATCTAATACATATAGTAACATAGGTTTCAAATGACATCATACAAACCATTTTTTTTTCAACATTTAAGGGGGAAATTTTCATTACCGCAACGTGTCCATGACTGGATTTGGGTTCTTTGACATGGAAATATTTATCAATAAAAAATCAAAATCATAAAAAGCTTCAGTGCATGTTATACTGTAAACATTTACAGTAAAGAAAAATGTGGTATTTGGTGATCATTGGTAAATGTAAAGACAATAATAAGGAATATAAATGTGTCCAAGACCAATTTTCTCATCCTCCGCAACAATTTTCAATCATTGTTTAAGCCCTCAAAGGAACTAACATTTTTAAAAAAATGTTGGAAGGGAAATAATTGACTGTGACACTCAAGTTGGTAAGCAGTTGTTATTTTTTCTCTCCCTCGTTTGTCATACTACTTAGACAACTTTTTAGTTCTTATTACCGAAACATGAGATTGTAAGTGCATATATTTAATGTAATATCATGTTGCGGTAATGATAATTTTTGATAATGATCATCTAAAAAATGTAAATACTTCTGTAGGAAATATGTTTTAAATTATCTAAAAATAATGGTTATAGTAAGTTCAGACCTTAATCTTATATGTGCAAAAAAAATGGCTTCAAGGGCTTTTTAAAAAATCTGATGCTGGACACCTTCTAAGTCTGGATTTCGTGAGAATCACCCTATTGGTTTTTGGGTGTCCCGTGACTAGTTGTCATTTGCTATTTTCTATTAAAACACACATGACTACCAATGAGATTCAAAATTATTAAGGTGGTGCCATATTTGAACTTACCACTCTGATCTATATGTTGCCATGGAAACGTGAAGTTTTACTCTGTAAATATGCTAAAAAAAATTCACTTACAAATGTATTGTTTCACTTCAAAGGACATTAAGTAATAACCCCCTGGAGGATTAACCCATTTTTTGTAATGATAGATGGATGAGCGTTGTGAAGCTTCATCATGTTTACTTTTATATAAGAAGATAACATGACGACATTTTAATATAAAATTATTTATTTGCGTTGAACGGATATATATATATATATATGACATGAGGATGAGTAAATTATGAGAAAAATTAATATTTTGTTGAACCATTCCTTTAGGTATTAGACCAGTCTTTGAAGCACTTGAAAGGAAACTTTTTGCCCCACTCAAGCCAGCCTTAACTCCCTAAAAAAGGGAATTGTAAAATTCTGTACGGAAAAAATTACCCATAATACCCAAGACCTGGTTGGTCTTGAGGAAAAGACAGCACTGCACATACAGTCTCCTGAGAACAATGTTCCTTTGTCACCAACCTAACCTCAGAACTAATCCCCATGGCAGAAAGAGTGTATAAAGAAAAAAAAGCCCCACTGCCGTCTGACTTGACTTTCATCCTGTTTTTCCTCTCTCTTATCAGACCTAAGAGGAAGAGGAAGCACACACACACAGAGGTCTGGTGACAGTCGCACGTGTTTCCTTTTCCTCAAGGTCTGTGTGTATTGTTGTGTTCACAGGTGTGGGGCAGAGGGCAAAAACTGCAATTTCGTTTACTTGCTAGCTAAGTCAAACACACGTCACAGCGTTGACCCTACAGAGTCTCAAGACAGAGTCTGTGCTGTCATATGAAATGTGATTTTAACATCGGAGCATCTTATATCTTTTAGCTCTGATTTAAGACGTTTAAATAAAATTCACCTTTAGGTTTTAAATGAAAGGACAAGATTGAATGTGTAAATCCATTCATTACTCAACCTGACCACTTTGCAAGCCTACCAATATTCAAACCTCTAAACATTTAGATTTTAGGCTATAAATAACCATCCAGAACAGATAAGCAACCAAAAAAAACATCCTAGCGACAAAACGGCAACATGCTTAAAAACAGAACACATTAGCAACCTTATTGCAATGCTTGGCAACCTCTCACAACCTTCCCTCATGTTGGCGAGTTTCGCACAAATCATGTTTTCTTCAAAAGTTTTCTTCTTAACTTTAGAAAAAAAAAACAGCTCATGGCAATCTTCTCATGGTATGTATTTAGAAGTGGTTAATTTGTATGAATTCAACGATCTCATTTTTGTACCATCTGTTTTTGCTCCAGTAAAATAAGTTTTAGAAATTGGACTTGAGTAATTCCAGCGTTATGGATGTGACATTTGCAGTCAAAACATAAAGTATCAATTCTCAGAGGATGCATTTATTACCAATATTTTGAACCATCTGTTAATATTTTCCTAAACCTCTGATGATAGAGTCTAGACATAAAAAAATAAGTCTATACTCATGTTTCCTATTTTAGATGAGAAAACATGCATGCGTTCTGGATGTGAAATAAAAAAGACACAAAATGTTTTGGGAGACAACAACTCCTACTTTGTAGGAATTCTGTGAATTAAAATGAACAAGCCAGAAGCAATAACCAACAAATAAATATATTTTATTAAAATTTTTGTTAGCACCTTCACGTTCAAGAAATAACGTTACGGATTTCTGTCTGTTCTAAAATTATTTAAATGTATTTGAAAATATAGAACTATGGGAATAAAAAAAAATGCTTTAAAAATTCAAAAGAGACTTGGAATATTGGAGTATTTAAACCACCCAATACTGACATCTGAAACATATGTATGGTTAAAAACCTTTCATGAAAAGGTTGACACTTTATTATTGGTTTAATAATTATGTTACTGTATGATTCACATACGCATTTATAATAATTAGCCACCTCATAAATAGCTACAAATTAATGGTGAGATTAGGATGTAAACACACACACACGTATGTGGTTTATGTCCCCATACATAAACGTAATGGTTTTTATACTGTTCAAATTTAAACTGTATATTATATCCCCTAACCCAACTCTTAAACATGAAGTGTCCTCATAAACCATGTTTATGTGGTTATACAGATGTCATAATACACATTTGTATCCTCATAAACTACATATATACTAGTACACACAAACACACACAGTCCTATTCAACAGAATTTCAGTCTGTAAACAAAGGATGTCACAATGTAAAAAACAAAAAGACTAATTAAGAATAATTGTCAGTTTATTTGGGAAGACATATTTCAGCCTGACAATGGCTGGGGCTGAGGACCATTAATGGCTAAAAGCATACGAAGTTGTTTTTTAGGTGTGAAAGTGTTTTAACCAATTTATGTTTTTTCCCAGCTGGTCTAACTCATTTTGGATACTTGGTAGGTTTGGCTAGTCAGCAAACTTGTCTAATAGCCTAACGATACACAAACCAAAACCTTGCTGTAACCAGCCAAGTGACCAGCCTAGGGCGGCTTAAGCTGGACAGAATCAGATCTTGAGTCTAATCTTACATGCCCTGACAATTAGATAATGGAATGATTCATTATCTAATTGTCAGGGCATGTAAGACTATCTAATTTCATCTTCCACAACACAAAATGATGCAATGGACAGAGAGGGGGTCATGAAATACGATATTAAATTCAATTCACATTTTTGGTCCACTTGGGTGAAACTAAATGCCCCATATGCCACAACAAATTTCTAGATCTGTGGTTTTCCAAGAACCTATTTACGTAGTTTTTTATTTCCAGTAAACTAATCACATTTTAATTCCTTTCTGTCTAGCATTTTTTGTTTTTTTGCCGAGACAATGATCCAATTAAGTCGAGGCTTAAGGCTTATCTCTATACCCATGGCCTGCAGAAGTGAATGGGCTCTAATTGTCTTTCTTAATTGCCACGCTGATTCACCTGCAGCTGGGAACAGTTATATGGCAGACTTACACCACCCCGACAGACCTGGTATGGAAATGATGCCCCTAATGAAGAGACTGGGCTGAACTATTCCTCACGCTGACAGGAAGGAAATAGACGTCCAGGAAGAATTACAAGTTCCTATTGGGATTAGATGGCTCTGGGGTTTCAGGGCTGTCTCAGTCTATCTTTCTCTATTCTGGCTATGTTCTCAAGGGCTTTGGGTGCATCTCAGTTCCATTATTGCATACTCAAAGCCTGAACAATTCACAGATTCCTGCTTGAGGGTGACCTGATCACAGACATGATGATCTGAAAGTTGCCTACCAAACTGGATATTGATTTGAGTGGATTTTGTGCATTATATAGACGAGATTAAAATGAGACGAGATCAGTATGAATGTATACACCATAGGCTTCTGTTAATAGCAGTTTAGATTAAAGTTAAACACAGTTAGAGAGTTTTTATGAGTAAATCATAGAAATGGTCATCTGGGTCGCTTATGAATAATGGATGTAAGAATGTTTCTGTAAGCATTTTGGGAATTATACCATCCATAAAAAGGACTGCACTGACAGTTATTGCTGATAAAGGTGCTTTAAACGGATAGTTCACCCAAAAATTCAAATTCTGTCATCATTTACTATTTTTCATCTTGTTACAAACCTGTATAAATGTATTGCTTCTAATGAACATGAAGATAGATACAGAGCCCGGCAGGTCACCCCTTGAGGAAAAGAAAACAAGATCTGCAAATATGTGATCAGAGTTTAGTAATTCGTCCCTTCAGTTTAGAAAATTATTTCCTTTGGTGAGTATGTTTTCTTAGTTTTATAAATCGTGCACATAAGTTAACAATCCATGTTCTCAGATTTGTAAACCATACCCTCAGTTTTTGGAAACCGTACCCACAAAATTCATAAACTTGCACGCATTCGCAATCCGTCCCCACGGTTTTGCAAACTGTACTTACGGATTATTATTCATGTTTCCAAGCTTCCTATTCCTGTTGGATATTTTCAGGAATTCATGAAGTTTTACTGTGTTAAGCTTGTTTTATGTACTTTCCTAACTGGAAACGTTGTCCGTTATATTTACGTAATATTTTAATCAGATGCTACTTTCATTTGTGCATTTAAACATAGCATGCAATTTTAAATAGTTATACAATTTTATATAATTACTTTTGGTTAATATGTTATTATTAAATAACTATGTAAAACTGCATTCAGCCAAAAACCAAATAAAAGAATCTGTGCATTATTCGTATAGTATTGGTTTGTACCTACTCCTCTCGAAAAGTTGACATAACATCATTTAACACTCTATCATACCGTAATTAAAGGAAATTTTCCAATTAAAAAAAATTAGGGGCTACAAATCCATGGGGACAGATTGCAAAAGCGTACGCAAGGTTTATCAATTTGTGGATACGGTTTACAAATCTGAGAGCACGGATTTTGTTAAACTGTACCCTCAGTTTTTGCAATCCCTACCCACAAATGGGAACAATTTAATAATCGGTGAGTATGGTTTATAAACTATGGGGACAAATTACAAAACTGTGATCACAGATTTACGGGTCTTGTTTTCTTTTCTAGGTGTGACCTGCTGGGCTCTGTAGAAAGGTATTTTGAGTAATGCTTGTAACCAAACCAGAGGCCCCACTGACATCCTTAGTAGGATAAAAAAATACTATGGAAGTCAATGGGGCCTTCGATCAGTTTGGTTACAAATTATCTGTGAAACTCTAACATTAATATCTTAAATATTGACTGAGTAAGCCTATGTCAAAAATTTAAATGAATGTAAAATCAATGACTGAAATCAAACTTTGATGCTCCTATAATCTCATAATTTAATTATGAGACTTTAGCCTGGACTTCACAGACAGAGTTGTACTTTCTTTATAAATAATACCTTTAAAATATATATATTATACTGTATTGATCCACATTAAAATACTGTTTAGTTATTTTAATATATCAACTACAACTGAATAACATATAGGCCCTTATGAGCCAAAAGAGTAACATTTGATTTCTAAGGAACATCTGCTCTACTCTAACTGTTAAACAAAGAATCTTGTGGGCGTGTCTGAACCCTGTCTGAAGCCCTGGGTTAATCTGTGTCCTTTACTTTGCCCTTGAACTGATTGTTTATGCATGAGACACGACATGGCGCTAATTCTCCATGATACTCCATAGCAAACAGTGGGACATCAGCATGCATAAGGAGACACTTCAGTGTGCACTCTGCCAAAAAGATTGGATTGAGTGAAACTTCTCAAAGGGCTTCCGCACAAGAGCATCACGAGCCAGCCTACCTGGCAACGGTGGCTCTCTTCCCAGCCCAGTGGGAGGAACAGAGGCCCAGGTGTGGATCAAAGAGACGCTCCAAGACCCCTGCAATCCTAAGCTTGAAGCCGTCTAAGCCACGCCCACACTAGTTTGGACTTGAGATCACATAAGGTGCCATTAGAGGTGACTTAATGATGACCTCTGGCCATGACCTCTAGACACGCATGTTAATGAGCTACTATTACGCTCACAGGCTTGTGCGGCCGATTAACATGTCTAATGCCTCAGTGACAGTGGAGCTGAGGAGGGGGAGACGGGGGTGTTTGCTGGCAGAAGAGTGTGAAATCCGCTAATTAACGTGACCTGCCTTTGATCCAAAGAGAATACACAAATGACATCTGAATCAGGAGGAGCGTCGGGCGCATGGGGGGCTGCGCCCCACCCAGGCATGCTGGGACTTGGCGTGTGACATCAAGCCTTCGTCATACCACAGACCCTGCTGAAAACAAAGATATCACAGGGATCGGCTTTAATGAGCTACACAACATATTTTTGTCTTCGTTTGACGCCTACAATCAAACTTGTGCACAGTTTTGCTTGTGCATTCTGCACAATTTTCCTTTATCCGCCAGCTTTTTAGATTACAGCTCGAGGGCGGCTGAATGCCAAATCACAGACATGCTGGTTTAAATGTCGCCTTCCAAGCCGAGTATTGATTCGAGCGAATTTGTGCATTTTATCAAAATGAGACCCGATCAATGTGAAAGAACAAACCGGCGCAAGGCTTCTTTTATTAGCTCTTTAAAGTCTACAAAAACATTGCCTGTCAGATCTTTATGAGTTAGCCATGGAAACGGTTATCTCCAAGGTCTTATCTTTGTACTAGGTTCGACAAAGCTATATGTGTCACCATGGGGGTCACATATATTCTTAGAAGAACTTTATTGTCAATAATACTTGACTAAATGAAAATACTTGACAATCACGTCACTTTCACTTCATGTACGAAATTGCATGTTGCACATGTAGAAATAGCCTTGAATATAAACAGTGTAACATTGAATAAGTAGAGTAATGAATAAAGTTGCCAGGTTGTGAGTGGCTAGTAAACATAGAATATAACTTTTGAAGGTTGAGTACAATTGTGTGTTTAAGCTGTCAGTTCAATTGGCAGGTAAACAGAATGTAGGCAGTAAACGTTAAGTAACAGTGTATGTTAAGTAACAGTAGTTGCTCAAGTGATAGAAAACTTTAACAGTCAAACAAAAAATGCAAACCAACTAACCCAGTCGAAACCACCAACCACCTAAAAGCCTTGTGTATTTAGGCAGTATACAACAATCATGTTCATATCCTGAAGCCTGAGTATATCAAACCATAATTTTGCCAAACTTAAATGCACTATAGCCTTAGATTATACATAATCACAGTTTAATGTTACCACCACTATCAAATGTAAGTGCTTTAAAATTATTATTCAAATGTATTTATCAATTATCTTATTTATTAAAATAAATATATTAAAGTTCTACTGAAAATTAAGTTTTTATTGTTGTTTGTATGTCTATGTGTTGTTATTAATTTGCTTTAAGACAAACCATGTGCAAACCATTGCTGAGTATTTTATCCATAACATTTGAGTTTTCCAAAGACATCTCATTCCTTTGTTTTGAAATCACCTCGGTTTGCTACATCACTCACATGTAACCAATCACATCATTACTTGAACTCACACATGTGCTGAACTCATGTGCAGTGTGTAATAGTCTAACCTGTTAACATCAGTACTAAAAACAATTAGTGCTGCAAACACGCAGTTCACGTATGCATTGTGTACCGGACTTGGCAGTTGTGAGTCGGAAACTATCAAAATTAGCATCTATTTGTGTGTATAAACAGGTGGAGCCGGGGACTAATTTGCATATTCATATATATGGTCCGAGCTGTGCGTTTAAGTGGAGGTGAAGACTAATTAGCATATTCATAGATCGGCGTCTACTAAATGAGGGAATTATATTCAAGCAGTTTTAAAGCATGTAGAAATTACTATCACAGAAAAAAAACTTTTACATGTTATTATGATGCTCAAAGATAAGTTTTAAGTGATAAAATTATCGGAGGCAGGGAGACTTTAAATTTAAACTTGCAGACCACTTGGGATGTTTTACAGACCCCAATATGAGAAGCGATGCTATTGAAATAATAAAAGATGTTTATAAGCAGTTCTTTTTTAATACCACACATAAATCATCCTGTATTTGCGTCTGACTCATTCTCTCTTGATTCTCCGAGGAACATGTGTGAACCAGACACTGTTTTTCTGCTGGTTTGAGCCAGGTCTAAAGCGGGCAGTCCCCTCCCCATCCCCACAGATGGCCCTGGAGCTCCTGCCTGACGACATGTTGTTGTGCTGTGCACTCAAGCAGACTTGATTGAGGGAGGAGGACACGTCTCTTCCTCTCTCCGCGTCTCCGTCCACCACATGGGGCTCACCAAAAAATTTCACCTGCTACTCAAGCATCAGCAGTCACAAAGTCGGGACAGATTGCAGAGTGAGAGGTAGCAGGGTGGAATGGTAGGTTTTGTTGGATGCAATTAAATGCCTGTTTTTTTTTTTCTTTTTAAGAGACTGCTCACTGCAAGCCATGCCAGAGGATGACTCTGTTTTTTGTGGCCCCATGTGGGCCTTGCATTGCATATGTAGTAACACAGAGCCAATTTTCCAAGCTATGTCGCTGGAACACACATGGGGGCGTCTCGCAGACATGTCATGATAATGACGGTTTAGCTCCCCTTTTCCTGTCCTGCATTTTCCATTGGAAAATCGAATTCACCTCAACAACATCGCCTCAGCAACAGCTCATGGAGAAATAAAAAAATGAGGAGAAATAAATAACATATTCAGAACGGCTCAATATTCATACTATTTGCAGCATGCTGTATGTATACTGTATGCAAATTTTCTGGCTACATGGATTATCCTGAATATCCTGAATATCAATATGCAGTGTTGTGAGATTAAAAATATGCACCGTAGTGACAAAAATGTAGCATACTACAGTACATACATACATTTTTTCAATATTAGTATAGTGCATACTGTGTAATAAGCAGTACACTAGTTCCAAGCACATCCAACAACAAAGCACTATCTATCCAATTAAAACTGTTTCTTTGAAAGCTTTGCAGGAAAAATGCAGCTTTCAAATGTGATCTTTATGACAGACTGTCTGTACTTTTATTTTGCAACTTATGAAATTAGATCTGGGGTTTTTTTCAGCCACTGTAGTCATTATCTCATACATCTGCATAAATTGTCATACAAATGATTTAAGCGACTTACTTCTACAACTGACAGTATCTTTCATTGTTGAAAGGGGGAAAAAAATTGATTTCATTGTTGAATTTACAAAACAATTGTAAAATCTCTATTTCAACAACTTGCTGTTGTGCTGATCTCAAGGGAGGATTAAACACATTACTGAAATTTGGAAAGAGTGAGAGAAACTGAGTGACTCAGGACACAGCTGTAGACACTGCTGGTCATGCCGACATTATATACATATTAAGTTTCAGATGACAGAATAAACTGAAATTCGATTCTGCAATTGCCAATTCAGACTCAAATGCTTTCCAAAAATCAATCTTAAATAAATACCTATGACTGTGATTTGTAAAAATCAGATTTTAAGCAGTTGACGGTTCCCATTAAAGGGATAGTTCACCCAAAAATTTCCTAATGTGGAGGTCAATGGTTACAATCAGCTGCAGTGGCGGCTGGTGCAAAAACTTTTTTGGGGGGGCAAACAAACTTAAAACCAAACATTTACCGTAGTAATGAAGAACTGTTCATAGTTATTTATCAAGTAACGATCATTACTGCTTTGCTAAAATGCAGAAAACGTTACTGTTGAAGTCAACTAAACATAAAATAAATGTACTATGAATCTGTAAATTTGAGTATAATGTGGGTTTATTATCATGTAATAAACTAATCAAAGGAATCATTCACACACACACACACCGGAGGTTGCGTTAGACTTTTTCGATCTCTGTCATTTTTTGACAAACATATATTCTGTCATAGTGTCACAGTCAATTATCATCTGTCATATCATGTTTTAATGATAATAATTGTTTTTGTTCACATGTTAATTTCTAATCATGAACGTACAAGACGAGCATACAAGTTAAAATGTGTTAATTTATTTGTGAAGAAGAGAACAGATAAAAAGAGACTGTGCATCATGTTTAACATCACATGAAGCAGATGAATGAATGCTTTTTTCTTGCAGTGACAGCGGAGGAGATAAAACACGCAAACTTCATGCTGAACAGGCAAATATGAACAAAACTAATTACAAAATACTATTGCAATTAAAATATCAACAAACGTGTAAAAACTCTGAATTGAACAAAACTCATGACACTGTGTATCTGAAACATCTTGTGTAATAAGAGCATGAAGGCAGATTAATGCAGACTCTATTGTCATTAGATTTTGTGTCTTTACCTCAGACAGATGATGTCTTGTTGCAGTTTTACTTTTGTTCTGGAGAATGATCTTGCGCTCCTACATTACTCTATCACGCATTCAGACTTTATAACAGGGAAAATAATAAAAGGCATGACTTACATGTGCTGAAGTGCTGAAAAAGCACACAGACTGCAATCACTTGACTCCATTGGTCGATCTGGTCCAAGCTTCTTAATTCTTTATTTATTCAACTTAACGCCATGAAAAGGGAGATTTTGTAAGGATAAATCATATTTTCTTTCATCTCAAGATATTTCGCTTGCTTTCACTGATCAGTACTGCACTCTAAAAATGGCTGGGTTATTTTTGACCCTTAATGGGTAAATATTGGACAGAACATGTGCTGGGTTAAAAAATTGACCCAATGCTGGGTTATTTTAACCCAACTGCTGGGTTATTATACCCAATGGTTGCATAAAAACAACCCAACATTGGGCCATTTTCAACCAAGCATGGGGTAATTTTTAACCCAGCATTTGTTCTGTCCAATATTTACCCATTATGGGTCAAAAATAACCCAGCCATTTTTAGAGTGTGTAAATATCAGTTACATGACAATCTGCAACGCGGTTATGAGATTCTGAGAACGGTCCAATTACATGAAGTCAAACACATAAAAAACAATATTAATTTGCTAACAACAAAACTGGGAGGGTTTGGGGCGCACAGTGCTGTGCCCCAAGGAGGATCTAAAACAAGCCAATTAGAGCTCAGCCTCAAGTCATATGCTATTAACAAATTTACTGACCTACATACACACTCATTTAGGTGGCGCTCCAGACACACACGACACACACAAAACGGGTTACCTATGGTTACCATTATTTATCAAAATATCTTCTTTTGTGTTCAACAGAAGAAGGAAACTCATACGGGTTCAGAACAACACAAGGGTGAGTAAATGATGACAAACGTTTCATTTTTGGCTGAACTATCCCTTTAAGCTCACATAATAAAAGCAATACTTCCAATCACGTTCAAAGCCAACATACAACCTGTGACCACACATCAATTGAATTTTATATTAATGTGCCAAGGTGCAGTGTTGCTTGGCAACTATATAAGCAATTAAACTGTTCTTGCTGTTGTGTCTAACAAACACCACATAGAAACAAGACATATTGACACATGATATATGTCATATTAAGTGCATTTACATGAGCTTTCAAAATTTCAATTTCATTCAGACTAAAACAATAATTTGACTTTTTAAAATGTCATGTACAATTTAAATCTAACTAAAATGTTCACTAGTCCAGATTTTGTGAATCCAGGCTAATAGATCTGTCTTAAAGCCAGCGGATGTATCTACCACAACATTAACGGTATAGCAAAATCTCTTTCAGTTGCCACATAAGGCCTTGGGTTCAGGAATATATGCTTTAAATCAGGTTTACTTCTTGAGTTGACTTATCTGGAACACTTCAAATGGCATTTCTATCAGTCCAATCCAGATCAACTGTGAACACAAACCATTTTAAGTGATGTACAACCATGTCAGTAGCACTTTACAGCAAACACAGACAAAATGTTGCAGTGGCAGTTTAAAAGAAGCTTCATAAATTGAGCGAGTCCAGAGGAGTGCTGGTCAAAACATCACGCGGTAATTCACTGCATCGCCATATCGCACACGTTCTGTCTATCTGCTTTTAAGAATCAGTAGGGGCTGTCAGATCTCTGGCAGGCTGTCGGGAGCAGATTAAGGACACTATCTTGGCATCGAACCGTTTCTACAAGCGCAGCTTTTGGAAATAGATTGCACATGGAAACACTACAGCCACAGAACACATTGCAGGTGATGGTGGTGGTGCCCAGGATGTGCCTGCATCCAACAGCATGTGTGTATTCATAGTCTAGTCTATTCTTGGGGGATGTGCGACATTAAGAATTATTAATTAATGACAGAGATTAAAGTTGAACTAAAAAGGGTTTTATTATTGAAGAAACAACATTACTGTGATCTCCGCATTAGAGAGATAGACATAACACTCACACACAGAGCATAAATATTCAAACAGTTTTCTTCTTTTAAAAGTGTGTCATTTCCAAGCCACGTTAACGTTACCACAAACTGCACAAATAATAGTTTTCATTAACAATAATCCTTTATAGGAAAATGTTGCTATACTTGCTTTGCATCAAACCAGCCTGTCGATGCCACATGGCGCACATTGAAACAAATAAATCTAACCACATCAGTGCCAATACATGAGATGATGTACAGTCTGATTTACATGTTTTTTTCTATCTCACTTTAATTAGGAATGAGCAATCAACTATTGTCTCATGAACGTGTAGGACACATGGCCTGGAATATGAATATCACATAAACACGCCAAATCCCAGTGCGCCAATAAGACCGGACACACTGTGCTGTAATTTACCATATGTTTAACTATTTAGAGATTAAAATGTAAAGGACCCTCTAATATAAAGCTTTGTGATTAACTGCCTTAGGAAGCAGATTTAAAACTGTTCTTGATATGGTAGCCAATAAAACATGGCATCTGTTTCGTGCAAGTGTCTTTTCCTAATGAAATGTTGAATCTCACACCTGCTACCTGTTTCTTTTAGACCAGAGGGGATTTCCTAAAAATATATTACACACCACAGGATGTAAAAAATAACGTTGTATATGCAGTTGGTCTCCACTTTGTAGGTCACATTGGCTCAGGATTGTTTCATTGTTGACTGTAATGTATTCGTTTATAGTTTACGCCCAAAGCAGAGAAATGTCTGAATATTTCCAATTATTGGCAAAGCGTCAGGCAGTGCTGCAGTAATTAAAACCCAGTTGAGACGGAAGATAGTCAGCGCTCTCATAGGTCACCAGCCCACATGCTACAGGCCTTATCCTGCACATTAATTGCCACCGGATTTAATTATGTTTTAAAATCATGATAGGAGCCATGTGATAAATACCTGTTAGAGACAATGCAAATTTTATTACTCATGAACATTCTGCTATTCAAGACACATGTTTTAAATGTCTTGTTGTTTTTATGACCTTGTTCATACTTTCTTATGTTATTTAATGCATTGCATTCAAGCAACACATATATCAGGTTTTAACTAGGCTAGTTCTGCCTGGGTGGAGAAATAAGGCTGTGTAGTCAGAGAGATTTTCAGCATGCGGCACTTTAAAAATGGCTAAATTTATAAATCAAATTACTTTGGGTCAAAGAGTTCATGACACGAATGACTGATCTGTTACAAGGTCGCAGTCGCAGGCTAGTGTGGAGAATTTAAACAGACTAATGCTCAATGGTCCACAGTCACGTCCGAACAAGCATGAATATACCGAGGCAATTAGACTGAAGACATATATGAATACAACAACATTTCTTTCAGGACTCACTGCAGACTTTAATCACATTCTGCAGTACTAAATACATTATTCATCTCTAGAATGAACCAGGTGACCTGTTGTCTAGATGCCCTTAATATGCTTATGACCTTAACCATTGCCAAAGCAAACAAAATACATTGTCATAAAGTTCCCATATAAATTAACGTAATATAGCTTAAAGTATTTTGCTCAATTGGTAGATTGATAACTTCTACATTGCGATAGCAAACGATTCTGAGAAAAAAACATAATAGATTAAATGCACTTTAAGTTGCTTATGATAAAAGTGTCTGGCAAATGCATAACTGTAATTCAATCACAGATGATTCATAAACAAGTGAACAGTGGGTTTCCTTCGCCAAAGCAACCTAGTTGTTTGACACATTAAAACAACACAACAGTAGAAAAAGCTGTTTAATTTAAATGTAGAAACTGTACACAAAACCCCACAGTAGGTAATGAAAACTAATTTTGTATAGTACAGACACAGTATGCAATGTGTCATTTACAGGAGTGAGACGAGGAAAACAATAGTAACCTATTCATTTTATGTAGAAATGAATTACCTGTAAACATTGCAGTCTTTTATTCAGCTGATTGGTGTGGGAAAAATCATACTGCAAAAAACGCTTTGAGATAAATTTAAAAGCATAAAAAATGTATAACTATCTGGATGTTTCCCTTATGAGTAAGGAGCCCTTTGCACACTGTATCTATGGTTATGTGCAAACAATCACAACCGTGTTTACTAACAGATGTGACTGATAAGTTACCTTGAATCACGCTAACACGTTTCTCCAGAGGTTCAGATAAACAAATCCAATTGTAAAGTCTATCTGCTTTAAAAAATATCTACACTCAAGTGCATTTTAAGGTAGTGACGGTTTTCAACACAAACATACACTTTATATAACGCTTCTAACAGGGTTAAGTGTTATGTAAACACAACCTGTAAATTCTGCGCTAACATTACATCAACAATCACGACAAAATATTAGGCTACAACAAATATCAAAACCTTTAACAAACAATAAAGTTAAATATAGCAAGTAACTCACCATGCGTGAAGTTTCCTAAAACATGAAGAATACGTCCGACTCGTTTTTTAAAGTGTAATTATAAAATCCATGATAATTTTAACCGTCACCGACCCTGTAAACTTCCGGTATAAAAAGGAAATAAAATAATGCGAAATTTATTTTTACATGTTTCATATCTACTATTTAATTCAAATGTAGTTTGACAAAAAAGTATTTAAACAAATGTTAATTTTCAGGTTCATGTGTGAAATAACATTTAAAAAGGAACTTTTTTCAATTTTGTTATGTGTAGTTTTGCTGCCTTTAGCCTACATATTACGCAAATTGCGTAATATGTAACGGCAGCAAAACTACACATACAAAAATTATTAGGTAAAAATATGTTCATTTTTAAGCCTTAATAAATGAGCCAGAAAATCAACCTTTGTTTAAATACTTAAATACTTTTTTGTCAAACCACACCACACATTTACCATGGTCTCATTATATTAACTACAGTTTAACCATGATATTTGTAAGTTACTTAAATGGTAACACAAATTGTAATCAATCTGACATAAACCATGATTATCACACATTTACTATATTAAACAATTAAATTTTATATAATATATTTTATAACTATTATTATTATTATATTATTTCACATAATTTTTTTCACATTTTATATTTAGGAAGAAATTAATGCAAAAAAAAGAGGGATAATGAACTATATGGAACCTTTAAGACCAACTAAACTAATTACAAAAAATAAAAAAATAATAAAACGAATGATATGTCTATTAAGTCTAAGTCTTTACAATAGTCCATATTCTTTTTTCCAATGGGGGAGTGTTAATGGAAACCAATATCTTTCATTGGTGAGCAAGGACCTAAGTTTTTACAAACTAGCTGTACTCCTTACTTTTTACAACTTGGCCAACTTCAGACAACTGGATGTAATGAGCACTGTATTACCTGTAAATTAATATTACACATTTATATCCTCTTTACACCTCCCCTTAGATGTAAAGTGTGTTTAAGGGTTTCGGTCAGCACACCATGATGCTGTGGTCCAGAGAGTGCACCTGGTTGTGTAACATCCAACTGCTTCTCCACGGGGCCCATGCATTATGCAGCGATTGCATTTCCATGCTGCTTCCTCCTGCGCGGCAGTAAAAATAGAAACGCAGACCTCTGTGCTCCTGCTTCGTTGTTTACGACTGTTCTGTCCTCCCTCGCTCCTGAGCACCGACGGTTATTACTCAAACACATACATACCTACATCACTTTACGCGAGATATTAAGACCAAGGGGTCAGGCTGCACAAGGAGACAGTGTCCTGAGATGTCAAAGATCCCAAACCACAAAGCTCTTTATGACTTATTCATAAAAATTCACATTTGGGTTCATACACCCCCTTTAAACTGTGCATGAAGGAAATTAATGCACTATATAACTCTGTAAAAGACTGTCTAATACTTTCTCTTATAAAATACTTTTTTTTTTAAATAAATAACATGTTTTGAGAATCTTTGGGAATTGTGAGTGGCAACTATGCTTTAGCACTACCAACTTTGTGTATATTTTAAACAACAGAGAAGGCCAATGAGATTTCCTCCGGGTATCTCTGTTTACTGTTGTCACCATTGCAGTTCTAGTGCCTATTATAAAGAACAGCACAATATAAGAAGCAAGTGCAACTTCACTGACAGCTACACTGAGGCAGCCTTTAAGCCCACGCATCAATAAAAACTCTGGCTCTTTACTTTCTATGTAGATCTACGGATATCAACACTGCAGAGAGAGAAAAGAGACAAGACTGGGGTACATACCCTCTGAATGAACGTGCACGGCACTTTGTTGTTTACTGCTGGAAACAAGGTGCTTGAAAGTGCATTTCTTAATTGAACAATCACAATTTCATCTTTTCATTACATTCTGTGTGTATCTGTGAAATCAGATTCATAAAGCTCTGTATATATTATGAGCTGTTGTTACATTCCAGAGCTCAGTCTTGCTTCCTTTATTGTTTGGGTTGTATAATTATTTAGCAGTAAGAATTGGTGAATAAATAACACATCTGCAATCCTATCTATTTCAAGTCATTACCAGGTAAACACATTAGCATTTGTTCTGGTTATTTGTATATGTACATTGAACAAAATATTTTAAAGGATGCATAATTTGATAAACGTTCATTAAGACAAGTTTACACATTTCAAATAATCCATTTGTTTTGGTATATTGATTAGGCCTACCATTGGTAAAACCATGGTTAATTTTCGTGAAGAAAACGCAGCTCTGCTAGATACCAGCACAACTCTTAAAATACATGAAATAAGCAGCTGTTCCCTTTCTCTGACAATGTTTGATGAATTTTCATTTGGTGATGTGCAGGGTGTGCAGTATTAAAAGGCTTCAATGTATCCCAGTATATTCTTTTCATCCTCATTTTTTTCTTCTTTTTTACCTTAAGCACCCTCACTGCACCATCAGTGTAGCAGTTCCCCCCAACTTACGCACAGGAAGTCTTGTTTATCCTAATGGCTCCTCATAAGCTGAGAGGTAGATACAACATCGGCAGAGACACTGCGAGAAAAGGAGCGTTTACTCGAGGGATTGCGCGCCGCAGGAGCTCAAAGAAGAGAAAAAGGTGGAGGGCGGAGGAGGGGGTGAGAAGCATGAGGAGGGGAGAGAAGAGAGACTCTCTATGGCCAACTCTGAATCTAGCACCTTTTCAAGGTCAACCTCAATGCTGGGTACATACACACAGAAACTGTTATAAACAATAAACAGAATAGAAACAGCATTTGTGCAATGTGCACATACACACAAGTGCATATCACAGGAAAGTGAGAATAACTTTACAATAGGTGCTTTCTTTTGGATTTATGTTTTCAATAACAACTGCTATTACCTCTGTATAATATGAGCCAAGTGGCTTGCACATTGTGGATGATTTTAACATGCTGGCGTTGTGATAACCGAGCAAATTCGTTTATTGATTTTGGCGTATATCAAGAGTTTTTCACTATCATCACTCCATAGGTATACTGTCAGCCCACGCACTATCGTAAAGATAATTTCACATATTGCACAGATTTGTCACTATTTCCCTGAAGACATCCACCAAGCACAAATTCATGGTTGTTCATTAACAAGACGGTCAATTCCCCAAACAATGTGCTTCGTGTCACAATAAAAAGCAGGTTTTATGGCTTGTAGCAGTAAAGCGCTATTAAACAGATAAAGCACACCAAACGGGCATCTGGAGGATTATAAAAAGGGCTGCCACACGAATAAACTCACACACCCAAAACCCATAGCCATTCAGAGAGAGGGGTTATTGAGTGCATGTTGTAAAACTGCATAAATGCTGCCCCCGTGAGGGTGATCGAACGATCAACATGGTCCTCCGAAACGCCATTTAGATTGTAGATGGGACTTTTGCGTCTACTCTCAAAAGAGGGTCACTGCTGCCCCCATGTGTAAGGTGTGCAAATGTTGCCTTTGCGTAACTACTCATACTCCATTTTTTTAGGCTTACATCGTACAACATAGTTACTGAGGAAAATATGCACATCGCGATAGTATGTCAGAGATGAGGGGAAAGGGGAGAGAGATGAGTTGTGCATTCAAAATTACCATTATGTTAAATGATATGCGACAAACATTCAAATGTATTTGTAATGTGTGTGTCATTGTGCGGCTCTGTGTGTAATGTAGTAGGCCTACACAGATGGTAAATTATACTAAGGTGTCCTTGACGTTTTTTAACTTAAAGACCTAATACTAATACAACTGCAAAAGGTGCATTAAATTGATTAAGATAGAAGCAAACTACAAGAATGAAAGCATACACTGATTAAATGCATAGGTTGTGAGTAACACTGGCCAACCAACCAAATGTACAAATGCAATGCAAATGTGAATCTTAGGAGTAAAACGGTAAGAGCAAATAGATCATTGTTGACTTAATGAAGTCTGCTGTGGGCACTGCTCTATGCATGTTAATGAAACTGAGGTGGAAAGAGTTAACAGATTCATTGAGGTTAGAAATAACAGAGGAACTCGTTTGCAGCCAAAATGTGTCATATTTAAAAAAAAAAATCTAAATAGCACAATAATCTTGTAGTCATGCTATAGCACCACGTATGGTTACACATAAGCACTTAAAGTGGTTCCCTTATGATTATGAGCCAGTGAATCACTTTTAGTGCTATCATTTTTTAGAGAGTAAGCTGAGACATATAACAATCGCCACTTCTTGTGCAGCGAGCAACCACCTTACAAACGTTTACAAATGTGTTCTGGAGAGTTTTTTTAATATCACTGTCTGGTACAGGTAAGCTGTGGGCAGAAAGGCCTTACATTGGGTAATAAAGACACTTCAAAACATCAACAGATACATTCTGTCCAATATCCACTCAGGGGACTAAAAGAATGCTTAAACTTTCTAAATAATAACAATTATTCTCAGGTGGATTATTGTATCCACTAACATCTGGAAAGGCTGGGGAACAGCGTTTCCCCACTGGGGGTTATTTAAAACACTGCCTGATTAACTGGCGTCATTGTGTTTTGTTTAACCATAACCATATTTAACACAAATTTTGTAATAATGGAGATCATAAGATTTACTCATTGTTCTTCTTTTTTAACTACAATGACTATTTAACTCACACAGTCATGTGATGAAGCTGGTCATTACACACAGTACTGAAATAGGTGTGATTTGTCTTTTCTGTCTTGATCATTTATCTTAAATTAATTATTAATCATGAACATTACCTAAATGGATATTTTGTGTTTAATTAATTACCATAATAGGCACAGTGTTAAAAGTGTTATAACATTTGGAATTGATATATAATTTTATATATCTATTGTCACATGAAAAATACTGTAGTGTACTATACAATTCCTTTACTACAGTGTTTTGAACATTATTATAGTAGGCTTAATATTAAAATAGTCCTATAGGTAGGCTATTTACTACAGGCTATTAGTTCACTATAGTTACAGAATACTATGCATTAGCACAGCTAACATGTGGGTTTGTAAAATTATAAAATTTGTAAAACAGCGTGCCATCGTTATAAAAAAAAGGCTGCAACAAGACTAAGGGGTCCAGGACTTAGTAATGGCTCCTTGAACAAAATGTTAAATGCTTAGTCGCTTTGGATAGCGTATGCTACATGAAAAAAATAAAGGTAAATATATGTTCGATATTAATTCGATCATTTAATCGGTATGCTTAACCATCACACACTTCACGAAGTATTTATATGTGTAGTGCGTACCATGACATATCCTTGTTAGAAATTCTTGTCGCATTCGCTTCGTTTGATTTCGGCCAGGCTTCGCCTACTTTCGCTGCTACTCGGCCTTTTTCGCCGCCCACTCGGTCGCTCTCGCGCAGTGCAGTGGGGTTGATGATCGGATTTTCGTCTCGTTCTCTGTGTTGTTGTTCTCGGTGACGCGACGGAGGTGTAGCCTGACGCGGTCTCTTACGTGTCGGCCTGAATAAAAGTGGAGCTCCGAGGGCTCGAGAGTGACGAAGGGAGTCTGTATCGGTAAGAGAGGAGGCAAGTGTCCGGAGGGAAAGGGCTAGCCTCGAACGGCACATGGGTCTGGTTTGGGTTCGGCCCGTGGAAACAAAGAGATCATGGCGGCTGTCTGTAGTTGTTGCATGCAGAGGGAGGGGAGGCAAACGGTAGAGAAACACAAACCCAGGGTGGAAATCTTGATGCATGGCTGATTATTTAAAATGCAGCGAAATATAAATGCGCGATAGGTCTAATTTTCTTTATAGATTTGTACAGATTAACATTGTGGGTTTTTCCCTCCATTTTTGGTTGTACATCCTGACAAGACAAAATGTGTGCTACTGGGTGGATACGGGTCGTAATACTTATTCTAGAAATAGTTTGTTCTGATTTATAATGATTGATGCGTTATGCGGTTCGTTGGGCACGCCCTTACAATATTGCAATCCTGTAGGATTAAAAAATTAGATATTTTTTCGTTATTTTTTTTCCATAAAAATTCCATCGCCAGAAAGCCGTGATTACACAACATCAAGCAAATGCACCCTGTGTGTGTGTGTGTGTGTGTGTGTCTGTGTGTGTGTAATCTAACAAACATTTCGACTTCTAAACATTGCATGTGAAGAAATTCGTAACATACATCGTATTGCCCTAAGCTTTCTTTAATTAATCATTATTATTTTGAGGTTATAAATAGCATTGGCATTATCGCTGATGTGTTCAAAGTTGAAATGTTTTTAATGCAAGAGTACGTATTTTATTGTAAATTCGGTGTGCTGTCATTGAAATGCATGCTTGCTTTAGATATAAAAACATAAGAATGCTGTACAGTTTCATGCTTCCTAGAATAATCTGTCTGGCAGAAGATTGGATTTGAAAAGTAGAGGGAGAACTATGCATGACCAATCAAACCACAGATAGACTTCTAACGTCATGAGATCACATTACTGTCTGTTCATGTTTTCTGCCATGCTGGATCTCTTTCAGTTTCAAAAATATCAGCACGATTGTTTTACATGCAATATTACCATACACCAAAATTCATAACAAAAGCTCTAAAAGAAAGAAGTGCCAAAAAGGGTAATAAAAATACAAATACAATAAAGCTTGAAATAGAGTATTGATTAAAGCAGTGGTTGAATTTATCCAGAAATAATTGTATTTGATGTTTGTTTAAATAATTAAAATGAAAGCTGAAGTTATATAAAAGTACTGTTCTCTATCCTCTCATATAGTCCTCCTTGGTTACAGTTGCAATTTATGTATGCATAGAAGTCATACTGTGTAGTCATATAGATTTACTATCGATATGAGGTAATTTAATTCAATTCTTCCTTCCCAGAAAGCATAGAGGTTCTCCAATATCAGCCACCAAGGGAAGTAAGGGAAGCATTTGCATTATATTCTGATGCACTATCAATAAAAATTATGCTGTACGATGATTGTCTTTATTACCATACTTATTTTTTATCACTGACCAGTGCACAAGTAATTTTATACACTCAAATTAGTCATTATTGTACACAAAGGCAGAAATGGAGACTGAAGGAGCATCTGGGGGCTAGGTTGTGCACTGTTAAAGTTACTTAAATGAGAACATATCTCTTTAAATTCACCCTGGGATTTTAATATATTTCCATTGTGCACTGTAAAGTAGTGCATGGTCTCACTTACTTTGGCTTATGTAAGCCATCCATTATAAGAAACATCTACCAATATTATGAGCTAAAAGGTCGAAAGTCAGCATTCATATTGTATTCTGACCCCAGACATTTTTAGAACAGTTGATGTTCTATACATGTACAGTGTGAGCAACCGTATTTGCAAAGGAGATGGTTGTTTATCTTAATTTAATGCTTTTTTGTCTTTGTTAAATTATTTTTATCTTGATGCCTCCTTAAGTTTGCTGAGGCCCTCTAGTGGAGAAACACTGGCCTAAAAATTCCTACTAAGGGTTGATGCATTATGATTTTAAAAAATCAGTTTGGTTTTGTCCTTGTGACCAGTTTAAGCAAGTGGAAACGTTGTTTTTAGTGTGAATATATATATTAGATATAGATATCATAGTTGCTATAATAAACCCATGGCACCACTCAGTACTTTTTTTTAAAGCCTCCCCCATTTATATTAGTAACAGTTAACCAGGATAAAAGAAACTCCACCCTGTCTGACGTTGTGTCTTATCTGATATCACTTAAACAATCACCTTGCTGGTTATCACCCAGATCTGTGGTGAGTTGTTTTGTATGCAGTGCCATATAAATAGAGAACATGCATTAGCTCTTTGAAAGAGGTCCTGCATGGCAGTGTGGTATGTGGTTTGTTGTCCTAGTAGTTAATGGCTTAGTGCTTAAAAATTTAAAAAATGCTTCATTACACTGGGCCAACTTTTTTTCCACAATATTTCTTTACTGTTATTTAAACTAGAGATATCACTAAAGACATAGATTTTACTGCCTAAAGTGCCATCTTTTCTATGTCTTTTTAACAGATTTTTTCCAGAGGGAGAACTAATAGGAGTTGGTGGACAGTGTGAAGATTCTCTCTAGGTGTCCCATTTATAGGTAAGTAGTGAAAATAAGATCTAACTATCAAGTAATTCCAATTTTTCAATGAAAAACTATCAGTTATATTCATCGTCCATCGTGATGACATAATTTCCCTCTGGCTTTATAGCTAACTCAATGACCATGGAGTCAGGAGCCGATGCACAGCAGGGTGGAGACGCCGCTGTTTCTGAAAATGACAGCCAACAGATCACCCAGGCCCAACTCGCCACCCTTGCACAGGTAAGACCCAAACAAATAGACTCTTGTAATTTGCTACATTTTTTTCACACCTTAAAATAAAATCTGACATAAAGAACGAGAACATTCAGTGTTTGAATGTGGATTGTGTTGGGTGTAGGTGACAATGGCTGCTGGACACGCTAGCGCCACAGGGCCCACTGTCACGCTGGTGCAGCTGCCCAATGGTCAGACGGTGCAGGTACATGGAGTGATTCAGGCTGCTCAGCCTTCAGTCATTCAGTCACCACAGGTGCAAACTGTCCAGGTAGGACACATTAACACTTATCACACTGATTATCAGTAGCATATCTCTATGGGGTGGTTTCCCAGACATGGATTATCTTAAACGAGGACTAGGCCTTAGTTTAATTAATTTATTTAACATGTATTACTAAAAACAAAGGGCACTGATGTATTTTAAGATATGTCAGTGTAAGCTGTTTTCAGTTTGGATAGCTCTTACATTTATTTTAGTCTAGGACTAGTCTAATCCCTGTCTAATTCTGGGGAACTGCCCCTAAGGTTTTTGAGTGATTAGCAAGTGTCAATATGTAAATCTATTCTAACCCATTAGTCTTACAGTATTCTCTTATATGTATAATTATGTATACACTTCATGTGCATGATTGATATATTAATTTATACTTAAAGCGTAACTAAACCCCTGGTCAGAGTCTGACTCCACCCACTGGTAATATTTGAAAAATGCAAAAAAAATGTGGGCAGACCCCAACGCAGATAGAGGGGACGAACTGAGCTCGTACCAAGGGTGTGGTGAGGTCGTAACAAGGGTGTGGTGAGCTTGAACCGGCTTACGTAGTGTCGTACCGCTTACGTCACGCGTTACCGCAACATCCAGTAGGAAAATTCAACTGTAGTAGCCACAATTCAACCTGAAGAGGGCAGCACCCAGACATTTTTACACCATATATTGTAGCATTGAAACACTATATACCCAAATGTCAAAAAAGTTAGTCAAATCAATGAACAGCATTCATAAAGCGCCATTCTTACAGATCATTAACTAAAAAGTTGGTTTAGTTCTTTTTTAAAGGTGACACAGAATGATTGAACGGGGTATTTATCCTTGTTCTGTGCTGTGACATGTAGACAAAATTTTTTTGAGGGGGTCTGTAATGCCTTAGAAGCTTCCTATAAACCTCTCTCAGATAGCTCTATTCAGGTGGGTGATTTTAAACAAGTGGTTTTGCACCTATTTGGCTCCCCCTACTGGCTTAACTTGCAATCTCATTACTGATTGGCTGACTTTGCTGCCACTCAAAAATGTAGCCAATTATTTAAAATTGGAGGGGCAGTTAGATGCCTGTGATGTCATAAGCATCAGTTTTTCAGATTGGGCCGTTTTCTGGCTGACATTTCTAAAAGAGGAATTTCTATGAGACTGAGATGTTTAGCATGTTTAGCACTTTTTGTATGTTTGTGAATGCGGGAAGAATACCATTATTCAACAAAAACAAGGTAAAGATGGTTTTTCTTTCTCTGTCCCCTTTAAAATATACAGCTTTATTTGAATAGTTCAAATGCAAAAATTGCTAAACGCCACCTCTGTCAAAAATTAGAATCTATTAAGAGTCTGATAAAAAAAATGCTAATTAACCAGCAATCTCGCCAGACACCCTTAGCAGGTTTTACATCTGAGTTCTTTATATTGTTCTCTGTAATTTGTGACACACAATATTTTGAACACTTTCATGTCTGTTGATCAGATTTCTACAGTAGCAGAAAGTGAGGACTCACAAGAATCTGTGGACAGTGTAACTGACTCTCAAAAACGAAGAGAAATCCTTTCTAGACGACCCTCTTATAGGTATGTATAGTTTTATATGAGTTTCTTGTAAAGAAATCTCCCAGTCTACAGCTGTCTGTGATCTATAGGAAAATCCTGAATGACCTGTCATCAGACGCTCCAGGAGTTCCGAGAATCGAAGAGGAGAAATCTGAGGAGGACAGTGCGCCTGCCATCACTACAGTGACTGTGCCAACCCCTATATATCAGACCAGCAGCGGCCAGTACAGTAAGTAGTACATATAAGATTTGAAACCGCATCTTCCACATAAGCCGTGTGGCTCAGTTTGTCTGGAGCCCATGATCCAGCCACAAGACCACAGCTCCAACATATGTTGTTCTTAGACGCAAACCTTTTAACTTAATTGCTAACAACCTCTTTCTTCATGTTTCTGTCCCAGTTGCTATTACACAGGGTGGAGCCATTCAGCTGGCTAATAATGGCACAGATGGAGTGCAGGGGTTGCAAACCCTCACCATGACAAATGCAGCAGCCGCCCAGCAAGGCACTACCATCCTGCAATATGCCCAGACCAGTGATGGTCAACAGATTCTTGTACCCAGCAATCAAGTGGTTGTACAAGGTGAGTTGGACTTGCATGCCTCCTTTTATAAAGGATCAAAATAAGACCAAATTACAGATATGCATAACCCATGATCATCTACAGCTCATTTTGCCTGTAGTAATTGATTGCTTCTTTTCTGTCCCCCATCTACCCTTCAGCTGCTTCTGGAGATGTTCAGGCTTATCAAATCCGTACTGCCAACACCAGCACTATTGCCCCAGGTGTGGTCATGACTTCCTCGCCCTCCATGCCAAGCCAAGGAGGCACCGAAGAAGTCACACGCAAGAGGGAAGTCCGCCTCATGAAGAACAGGTACAAACATATAACATGGTCCTCAAAACTTTGATCATAAATTCTAGGGGTGGGAATCGCTTGGACCCTCATGACTCGATTCAGAATCGATTCTTAGGGTCCCGATTCGATTCAGAATCGATTCTTGACGTACTAATTTGCATATCTGTGACGTCATTACGTCACATTTGCTCTCAAAGCCAGGTTAATGTTTGCGCTTTTGCTAGTCTCTGAACTGTCATATACTGTACTTTAATGCAACTAAGGGATAAATAATGTCATTCTTATATACATATATGTCCTGTTTCTGTAAGACATTAAAACCAGTAAAAATAGTAATTAAACGTGACATATTAATTCTATATGTTAACCGGCATTAACTTCCACGAACTGACTAACGTTAAGCATCTAATCATCATCATTATACACAGTGATTGGCAGTATTACTGTATTTATATAATGCAGTGCAACCAGCGACTGAATAACAAACTATGTGCATATTTTACAGAAGTATTCATGTTATATCTAAACAGTCAGCGGATGGTTTTGGGCAAGGGTGTCCAATACGTAGATCGCAAAGGCAATCCCGGTAGATCACACATAAGTAGGGTTGCCACCTGTCCCGGTTTTACCGGGATTGTCCTTCTTTTTAATAACCTGTCCCGGGAAATGTATCAACTCTCCCGGGACACTGAATGTCCCGGTTTTCGAAAAGCTATGTGAATATGAAATTTAGCGCGCGCACGGCAGAGAGGGAGACCTTGCGTCTGTGTGTGTGTTTGCCTCATTTAGCGCATGTAAGACAGAGAGCATCCTGATTGGCCTGTTTCAGGACATCATCCAATCAATTGTCAGTGTGGGCGGGCTTTTATCTCTTCTCCCGAACCAAACTAATGTATCTAGAAACAGGAGCGCCATGCCAGAGGGAGAGTGCCCCAAAAGCGAAAATATAAGACACATTTTACACCAGACTACACGAAAGTGTATCCCTGTCTTAAAAGAGTTAAAATCTTGCATGGTGTAGAGTTTGTAACAGTCACTTCAGCTTTTCCCATGGCGGGTTAAATGATTGTAAAATACATGTTGAGGTGAGTTCAACAAGTATAATTTCATGTGCATATTTGCTAGTTGCTATTTAGACCCGTTTAAAGTTGCAATGGAATATAAATAAAAACAGTTTTACATAAATAGTATAAGCAGCTTTAATAAATTGTAAACCTGATTTACATATTTTAACATAATGAACAAATAATTGGGTAACACTTTACAATAAGGTTCATTAGTTAACACATGAACTAATAATAAACTGCACTTATAGCATAAAGCAATTTATCTTTGTTAATGTTAATAATACATTTATTTAAATCTTGTTAACATTAGTTAATGCACTGTGAACTAACATGAATAAACCGTGAACAGCTGTATTTTTATTTACTAACGTTATCAAAGATTAACAAATACAGTAACAAATGTACTGCTCACGGTTAATTCATGTTAGTTAATACATTTACTAATGTTAACAAATAAGAATTGAAAAAAAAGAGAATTGTAAAGTGTTGCCAATAATTGCATTGGCCTATAGAAATATTATGCTATGGGGGGGCTTGTGAGCAAACCAATTGGCCGGGTCATCGATATGTCCAGGTTTTTTATCAGACATGGGTGGCAACCCTACACATAAGTTAACTGCTGCTCCACGAGCGAAATTGTCATTATGGTCTTTTAGAGTAATTGTGAAACACGCAGGTCTTTTTTAAATGCTGCGCCTTCCTTCTCAACTGTGTTTTGCCAGGCCACTGCAGCTCAGTCGTCTTTAACTTCCAAAATTCACAAGGATGCGCATTCTTGCCTCACGCAGGAGCAGATGCACGCGCACTGTGTGTGTGAGCGAGCAAACGAGAGAGAGAGAGGCAGCGTAGCGCTGATTTGTATGCTTCTGATACAGTTGTAATTTTCTAGTTTGTTTCACTAAACCGCATCTCCGCTATTTTAAGGAGTACTCGACATGTACTCAAAAAGAATAAAGTAATGGTGACAGCCCTAAATTCAGTGTAGAGATATATGCAGTATAATCCTAGAAGCATTTAAAGTGTTCTTTCTCTTCTGCTCTTGTAAACTCCGCTATGCGCTTGTGCAGTGCGCGCTCTTTTAAGTTGTCCGTGTGAAGCACTGCTCTCCCAGTTGAGTTCCGCCTTTTGGTTCTGATAACGTCACGTTATTATTTTGTAAACTAACATTTAAGAATCGATTCTTGAAATTTGTGAATCGATTCAGAATCGGCCCACGTCCGAATCGCGATTCATCTAAGAATCGATTTTTTTCCCCACCCCTAATAAATTCTGTCAGTAATCTTTCACATATTTTCCAAAAAATATATCAATGATATCCATTTCTTTCCAGAGAGGCTGCGCGTGAGTGCCGTCGGAAGAAGAAGGAATATGTCAAGTGTCTGGAAAACCGTGTGGCTGTTTTGGAGAACCAGAACAAAACGCTCATCGAGGAACTCAAAGCTCTCAAAGACCTGTACTGTCACAAATCAGAGTGACACAGCACCCGATCTCCACACGTTTTGGTGGATTTACGCATACAGAGACTGAAAGGCGAGTGAGCCAAACATGGACGCATGTTTTCTAAATGTTTTTTTTTATTTTACATTGCTACAGACTGCCTGTATGAACACACAAGAACTTGAGGGAACAAAACAAATGTCCCCTAGCCAAAAAAAATCTCTTCTAAATCATTGGATCATGTCATTAAAGAGAGAAAATGCTGGAAAAACTTTACCGTGGACATAAAAGCAGAAGAACATTCTTAGCTATCCTTACTCCTGGACTCAAGACTCAAGAGGAGGGGTTCATGGGAAATTTTTACCCTTTTTCCAGTGTGCTGGTGTATAACTGATCGACAACTTTTAATAAAAGAGATATAAATAATAAAAAATAACAAATTAAGTGACATCTCTATAGTGCAGTAGAAATCATCTCTTAGCTTAGAAATGGAGTTGACATCATTCCCTCAAGAGATTTTAAGGTTTAATGTGTCTGTTACTTTTTCTTGCTGTATAGTGGTCTTGTGTTTTAAGTTCATGTTTTTACCTTTTAAATATCAACTAGCTTTCAAAAGTACATTATATAAATGTACATAAATACTGAAAATATTAATGTTGTACACAGAATAAGATTATAGCCCATGTATATTTAGATTTTCACAGATTTTTCTCATTTTTTGGGTGAGCTAAATTCACTAATTCATTTTTATTAATCTTCCCATTGAGGTTACAGCAGTTGCACAATCGAATAAAAGAAGTTTTTTGGACATTTAGTCACTTGAGTATAAGTTCACGGTTACAAAATTAGACATTACACACAAACATGAATTTTTTTTGTGTGATGATTAACAAGAGTTAAGATGATTCTTGACATTTATGTTAAGCATATTTGGCAGATTACTTATGTTATGCTTTGTATATCATACTGCGTTCTATCGCTGGCATTATTAGACTAAAGCATGTTTTCTTAACATATTATTGACTTTGATATCATTTTATGGTTAATTTTCCATTGCATCACTACAAACATGAAGACAGTGTCTTTGTATTTGATAACGTGATCACACATGTAAAGGTTATATGTTATCAGTCTTTTATGGCATATGCATTTTGGCAGCTATTTCATAAAAAAGATATGTAAAATCAGCTTTCTTTGTTACTTCTTATTGTTTTAGGTTTGTCTGCATTAAATAATTCTTAGATTTTTTTCAGCCGGTAACTTGTGTTACACTTTGCCTCTATGATCAGTTGATCTAAAATATTATTAGAGCTTTGAGTACTGGATGACTAATTGTTCAAAAATATTTTTTTTTATCTTGCAACAAGAAAATTGTTACAAATCTTTTCAAGATGTTTTGTACTGAAATAAGCCTTTTATCATATTAGTGATTACATCAATGCCCACCCTACCATTTTTTTACATTTTAAAATTAAAATCAGTTGCTTGACTTGTCGTTTACACTCTCAGCTCAAGTGTAACAAATTCGAGGAGCAATCACTTCTCAGCAGGCCAGATCTGTACTCCCGCTGGGGTTGTGACACACCACACTGTGTTCCTGATTTCCCCTCAAAAAAACTATTTTCTGACACAAGAACTCCTACATGTAAATTGTCTCATTAAAGATCAGACCGTTTAGCATACCAGTAGAAGTAGAAATGTGTGAATCTTTGTTTTTAATGAGATTTTCTTTCCAATCTTTATAAATTCTTTATGTTTTGAGGTTTACCTAATGCCATGTGGGCTTAACAGAACTTATGTGTGTTAACTACATGCATATGCAAGATAAATCAATCATAAGCAATGTCTGGTGTTAAAAACTTATTCGGCTCATTCTGGATAAACACATCATGCACTTTTTGTATGATAGGTTTTACCTTTTGGACACTGTACAGTAATGTTTGGGTTTTAAGGTTTTGAGATTAATTGTATATACTCTGTGTGACATGGCTCACATTTTTAGAAGCTTTTCACTATGTTACAGTTACTGTTACAAAATAATTGTGTATACATGTTGTTCCTCCATTTATCTTTTGTACACAATAATGTAAATCTTTAATAAAATACTAATACTAAAATGAGGTATAGTGGCTGCAGTCTAAATATACTCTCTAAACAGTGCAGTTATATCATATCTTGTAAATATAAAAAAATAGTTACTAAATCTTGTAAAATGAATCACTGCGCCACCATATTTGCAACATCTTCAGGAACAAGACCTGTCGATTCTGCGCATGCGCAAGGTCCAGGGTTCCATTCTTTAACGGTTGGCGATTGGCTCTTTTTACTGAGAGGCGGGACTAGAGGGCCATTCTGCCCCATTCAGTACCAGTGACGCATCTTTTTAATATTAAATATCTTTTGGGCATAGTTACCTTCGTTAACCTTTCAACTTGATTATATGTAAATTATCTAAAATTGTTTGGAGAACAGAAGTTTTCATATAAGCATCTATTTTAAAAAATATTCAAGTTGACTCAAGTTGTTTCATTGTAACGATTAGCCTATCTTTATTAATTCCTTTTCAGATTCGTGTTACATGATTTTCCAGTTATTTCCACTATTATTTAAGGGATAAAGTATGGGGAAATTAAACATTTGTTATTTCTAAATCGGAGGCGTGGAAGTGGAAAAGAATGTGTTATTATAAATAACAAAGTATGCAGTATGTATACTGTGATAACAAGTTTGCAAATGTTCTTTACGCATTAGAACGACATGTATTTGTATACTTAAATGAGTAAAGTATATTTGCTGTGCTGCATGCAGGAAGCAGAACTGCATTCCGAACATTTTCCTTCTGTTCCTTTCCATGAATAGGAAGAGGTGTGTAAATGGGAGGGATTTATATCTTGAGACAGATGGCTTGAGTGACAAACCTATTCACCAATCCTTGCGCATTTTTCGATTTTGTTTTGATGCCTTAACCAATCGCCAGTAACGGAATGTAAAAAGTGGGTGGGCCCTTATCTGCGTCACTGGGAGCAGATGGCGGAGGTGGCGGGGAGTGGATCGCTTCTGCTGCTGCACTGGCCGGCGGGGCGGAGTGGATAACGGGAGACTGTTTGAGAAGACCCAGTGGACAATTAAAAAAAAAAACTCCAAACAAACCAGGATATTGATTTTAGCGCATGTGCAAGGAGAGGACTTTATTTATCTGCTGCGTTAAAATTATACATTTCTCCCCTTGTGGGCGTCGAGGCCTGAGGATTTAAGTGATTATTGAATACAGAGTTTTAGCTAACACAGATACATGCCGGTTAAATGACGGATAATGCTTGAAAGTTTATTCTTTAGCAGCTGTTTCATCTCTTCACGATCTGAACTGCTGAACCGGATTAATTTAACAGTTAATACGGATTCGGATATTTACGTCAGAGTTAAAGGGAGGATGGTTTACCTTAGCTAGCTCGGCGGCTAACCGCTCTCTCATTCACAATGAATCAATATTAGCCATTAGCACTTAGCATTCCAGGTTTATTTAAAAAATAAATCTGTTTTGGATGCTCTCGGATCGAAATCTGGACTGATGTGTTGTCAGCGCCGTATCCGAATGTATTGATTTTTTTAGATGCTAATGCCTTAGATCTTCTTTGGCACTGGATCTGAATGCATGGAGTCGCATTATATGGGCTGGCAGAGATAGTTAAAAGTCTCTTAAATCTAAAGCAGTAACTCGCAGTACATGCAGACTCTGCTTTACTGTGTTTATTTTTTAGCTCTCCAAATAGAGTTCATTCATTTGATCCATTGAATCACATCTGATGACAGCGGAAGTCCAGGCGTGAATTTCACGGTTGTTTAGCATAGAGTAACACACCTGAGCAGGTGTCATGGGGAATACAGTGTCCTGCTGCGTGTCCCCCCGTGGGAGCCCAAAACTGCCCCGTCAGGTGGAGTCTTTGGAGGACTATCAGATCAATACAGAACTGAGCGATGACACCGGTCCATACCTACAGCACATCAGTGACAGAGAGGTGCCTGATGGTAAGTTTTGGTTGGTGATGCGGTTAACTATCTAGACTCGACACAGGTGATCAGCTCATCAAGGTTTTTGGGTTTTCTTGAATATTACAGGCAGGGGGTGTGTAAACAGAATTAAACTTCAAAAGCAAAGTAGGAGTACAATGGAGCAGGCATGGATTCAAACAAAGTGACAGGTTATTGATTCAGAAACATCAGGGGTTATGACCCTTTTGTGAACCTTTAACACAGTGACCTTGATCATAAGGGAAACTTCAGTGTAGTAAATTAAAAGTATCCACTGTCTATCCACCAGCTTCTATTTTTGGATCTGCCCACTTTTTTTGTACACCATATAGTATGTGGCACAGTTTCTGGCTGGTGTGATCCGATTCCTTGACCTCCTCATCCCAAGTGTCAGGTTTCTCTTGAATGCTGAAGACGTTTACTGCTTTTGGTTTTCAATGACATTTTACAGTTAAAATAATATTTGGGGCAGTCAGAAACTTTAAATAATGTTATTTTGAAGTTTAGGTTTACTGAAGCATAGGTATTAATTTTGGGGAGGTGATGCCACTCTGGAGATGTTTGCAGGCTTTACTGCTGTTTATTTAGGTGGTGCTTATTTACTCTCAGGGAAACATACATGGTCTCCCACACATACAAATAACTTTGTGATACCCACTGCTTAATTTAGAGCTGTGTGTATTCATCATTGGCTCGGCACTGTGAACTTTACCACTTTTAACTCCAGTTAATCCCTTATGATTAGGATTTGAGAATGACTGAGACTAAGGTTAACTGGCAGAGGTGATCAAAATATTCCTGGCATCTCAGTCATGTAGATCTTTGGAACAGCTGTCGTCTTATCACCCTCTATCTTTGGGGATCTACATGAGGCACATGTCTTTCATGGGTGGATGCAGATGTTTGAAGTCACTTGTTTTAAAGATAGATCCTTTTTTTATTGAACTGAACCTCTTTTTGGTGCTCTGCCACTATAGTTGTGCTTTCCTTTAGTGAGGACATCTGCTCCACCCCCAGGAGTTATTTTTGACTGTGGGGTGTGATTGTGAGTATCAGCTGAGTACAGCTCTGGAGAGATCTCATCATGAGGTCCTGTAGAATGAATGAATCACAGTTATTTAGCAGACATATTAAACGAAAAAGTCGTAAAACCACTGTAATGCATCAGGCTTATTTACAACAGCAGTATTATAAGACACCCAATGTATTCATCACGATAAATTATTCTTCTGGCCCATAGTGTAGTTCATTAACCTTACTGCAGGCTGTAGTTTATGGGCTGCCAAGAAACATGGCACCTTGGTGCTTTAATACAAAATTAATTGTTCATTTAATAGAGCTGTTTATTTTCTAATTAGTGTTTACTGTTTTAACTATAAATGTTTAGATGTTTACAGTAGATCTTTAGAATTAACTATGTGTCCCAGTCTGAAAACCCAGTTAAAGACATTTTGTGTGATTTCCCACATAATGTAAAGAACGTTGATATCTTTCAAATTGACTAAGTTTTCATGTCAAAGATTAAAATGAAATCAAACTTTGATGCTACAATTCTCATAAGTAGATTATGAGACTTTAGCTTGGATTTCACAGACAGTGTCACATGTGTGCGGTCTACTAAGTATAAAACACTCTAAGTGCACTCAGTTTCCGTTCCACTTAAAGTCGCGTTTGCCGGAAATGTTACATTAGCTTTGTGCTTTAACACTGGAGCTAGTAAAACAAATAATTGTCTCTAGTTATTGTCTTTGAATGTTGACTAAAGTTGCCTTGTCACCATGCATTCCTGCACCTCCCTGTTGGTCAGCATTCTCTCTTTATTCCACACCTCAGCTACAACAAAAGTTCATCAGTAAATCAGTCTTGAGTTTTGCCCAACCAAAATGTACTTGCCATGCCGTTAATCTTTCTTGCATTAATAAAAAAGTTGAAATAGTACTTGCACAAGTTTTATGTATTGAGGTATCTATTTTGATTCTTTGATTGTGGCACTTCAGTTTTAATTCTCTATTGCTTCAATCACAGTAGTCGGCCTGAGAAAAATGACTATGGAAGAAGGCGTACACTATTACCCAACCCACTATAAGTCTTCCCTTTTCTTAATGCAATTGATATGGATGTTAGGCATGTTTGTGTTGGCATACTTGAGTAGGTTATGTTTTAAAACCATAGACTATAGGGTAACCTGCACCTGTGCTACACCTTTTGCCAGTTTTTTAGCTCCCATGACATAGTTATGCCTGTCTAAACATCTCCTTGGAGTGTGTTTACTGTACAACTTGACAGCACTGGCTCAAATACTTGGACTTGTTTCAATTACATTTCAGACTGATGCCAGACACTTTCCATGCCATGATCTTGGTCTGACAGAGAGACTCTAGTCTAGACGTTGGTATTTTTTGTATTTTCCGTGATGATGACTGATTAATACAATCGTGGTGAATGCATTCTGTGTTGTATCATTTTGATGCTCGTGTCATATGACAGTGTGGGTGGAGTGCAGGGTGTGAGTTCTCTGTGTTTTCCAGCAGTGCCCGTACAATGGGTTTATTGTGCCTACTGTGCCTGCCGCTCTCGCCCTTGTGGCCGAAGCGGGTTGTGGCATGCCCCAGTCTGCTTTCTCACAGCTGGGCGCCACACCACCTCGTTTCCTTGAGAGCGTTGTTTTACTACGTTCTGAAAGGAAGCTCTGTGGATATCACCGAGTGCAAAGAGGGATAGCAGCAGGATTGGAACTTGTTGCAGGGAGGACTCAGATTTGTTACACTCATAGATAGCACAGCTTGATATGTTTTCAGCATCTGCGCCAACCACTGCTACATAGCTCTATCATGTTTTAATAAGAATGACATTCAGAGAACAAAAATTAAGATCGTAATTTCTAATTTCAATCATCTCCAACCGCCTCAAATGTTTAAGTGTGAAATATTTGAGATTGTCATCATCTGTTGTTGATTTTTTTTGTCTTTTAGATTTGGCTTTTGAGTCCAACCCCTCAGATCATGCCCGGGCCAGCACGATCTTCCTTAGCAAGTCACAGACAGATGGTGAGTAGTTCCACTTCCAACCTGAAAATATTACAGACTGTATCCATTATTTTGAATGACTATGAAATTGAAGGAAAACTAAATTTTCTTAAAAAAAATCCAGATAATTTACTCACCCCCATATCATCCGAAATGTTGATGTATTTCTTTTTTCAGTCTAGAAGAAATTACCGTAAGTTTTTTTTTAAAGGAAAACATTCCAGGATTTTTCTCATTTTAATGGACTGTATTGGACCCCAACAGTTTACAGTTTAAAAGCAGTTTAAAATTGCAGTTTCAACTCGGCTTCAAAGGGCTCTAAACAATCCCAAATGAGGAATAAGGGTCTTATCTAGCAAAACGATTGTCATTTTTTGCAATAAAAATAAAAATATGCACTTTTAAACCACAACTTCTTGTCTTGCTCCTGTCGTGTGACGTGCCAGCGCGGCCTCACGTAATGTTTCATGACGTCAAAAGGTCACGGATGACTTATGCGAAACTACCACCTCAGTGTTTACAAGTGTGAAGTTCTATGTGGAATGATACTAATTAATGTCTTTGTGTCAGTTTATTGTTTAAAAAGGTCTGCAAATGTGCTTTTTATATATGTAACACATGAACTTTCGACGTGCTTACACAATTATGCGAGGTTGTGTTGGCGCATCACATGGCCGGTGGAAGACGAGAAGTTGTGGTTTAAAAGTGCATATTTTAATTTTTCTTGCTTAAAATGACGATCGTTTCGCTAGATAAGACCCTTATGCCTCGTTTGGGATAGTTTAAAGTCCTTTGAAACTGCATTTAAACTTCAATGTTAAACTGCATCAAAACTGTAACTGATTGGGTCCAATAAAGTTAATTTAAATGAGAAAAATCCAGGAATGTTTTCCTAAAAAACTACTTCTTGACTAAAAAAAGAAAGACATCAACATTTGGATGACATAGGGGTGAGGATTTTTTTTAAGTGGAGTAATCCTTTAAGCCATTTCAATTTTTGCTGTTCTGTAATACTCATGTATATTATAGATAATTGTAGTATAATATAGTTAATTTGTTATTTAATAATTTTATTGAAGATGCACCTAGAGGAAATGATTTTATTAAAGATTTACTTTTTTTTTTATGTAGTTATTTTCTTTTCATTGAAAAGGTTTTGCACATAAAAAAGTAAATAGCTCCAATTTTTTCCAACCAGTTTGAATGGTATCTTTAGTTATATAATATCAGTACCCTAATAATACATGTAGAGGGTTACAAGTTAAAATCACATAACTAGCCAAATGCTATTTGTTATTGTTATTGGACACTTTCTCTCACACAATAAATAAATCATGGCTGATTGTGAATAGCACCTTTCTACAGTGACATTGGTAACTTAAGACTTCTGTATGGCTGTTATACTGCTGCATCCATGCCACACGGTGTGGCAGCATGGGCCAGTTGCATAAACTGTTTAGACTAGTCTTACACATTAGTCATAAATTGCTGATAGTAATTGTTTTAAGTCAGTTACCGTATTTTCCGCAATATATGGCGCACCAGATTATAAGGCGCATAGAATAGAAGATACTGCAGTCAAACATTTGACTGGGTTTGTGTTATGCATCTACTAGATGGAGCTGTGCTAAAGGCAATGTCAACAAAACAGTCAGATAAAGTCAAACTTTATTAAGCATTCTGACAACTCCGTTCACTCCCATGGTAACGTTGTTTAAACGTTAATGTGCATATTAACAATATCTCACAGCCTTGCTCAAAACGTGGAGGGGAGCTTTTTCCTAATTCAGTAAACACGTAGTAAAAGAAACAGTCTGTGAGAAAGAACAGTACCTGTGTTTACTGACTACGGTAGCCATAATGCTGCAAGCGCTGCATTTTTTCATTTTGAAAAATTTTGACAGCGCTACTTGATCCATATATAAGGCGCTCCGGATCATAAGGCGCACTGTCGTTTTTAAGAAAATTAAAGGCTATTAAGTGCGCCTTATAGGAAAATACGGTACATAAAAATGTAATCTCATTTTAATCTGAAAAGCAAGACTGATTAGCCCTAACTAATTGCTAGTTGGTCAGACTAGTACTTAAAGGGACACTTCACTTTTTTTGAAAATAGGCTCATTTTCCAGCTCCCCTAGAGTTAAACATTTAATTTTTACAGTTTTGGAATCCATTCAGCTGATCTCTGGGGCTGGCTGTACCCCTTTTAGCATAGCTTAGCATAATCCATTGAATCTGATTAGACCATTAGCATCACGCTCAAAAATGACCAGAGTGTTTTGATATTTTTCCTATTTAAAACTTGACACTTCTGTACATCGTGTACTAAGACTGACAAAAAATTAAAAGTTGCGATTTTCTAGGCAGATATGGCTAAGAACTATACTCTTATTCTGGCGTAATTATCAAGGGCTTGCTGCTGTAACATGGCTGCAGGAGGCGCAATGATATTACGCAGTGCCTGAAAATAGTCCCCTGCTATTGAAAGTAACCAAGAGGACTATTTTCGGGTGCTGTTTTAAATAGGGAAAATATCAAAACGCTGGTCATTTTTTAGCGCAATGCTAATAGTCTAATCAGATTTAATGGATTATGGTAAAAGTGGTACTGCTTCGGAGATCGGATGAATGGATTCCAAAACTGTAAAAAAAAATTCCTTCTAGGGGAGCTGGAAAATAAGCCTATTTCAAGAAAAGTGTCTTAACTTACCAGCTATGTTTATGCAACCGGCCGTATGCACTATAAGCCAGTGTAACTTGAACAAAATTTTTTTAATTGACTGTGTAGTGGACGCAGATAGCATATACTTGAATATACTTGATAACAAAACCTTTGTTTTTCTGTTTGTAGTTCGGGATAGAAGGAAAAGCAATCACATAAATCACGTAAGTGCACATGGGTTATATAGTCAAGTGTATTATTGTGGCAGGTTATATGTTTAAAGGTTCATTTGGTATATTAACTTGGGTTCTTTCTAAAGGTTTCTCCAGGTCTGCTTTCAAAGAAGTACAGCTCCTGCTCAACGATATTCATTGATGACAGTACTGTTAGTCAACCCAACCTGAAAAGCACAATCAAATGGTCAGTTCCATTATTTTGTTGCATACTTATCTAAGTGCACAGTTATGATATTCAATATGTAATAATACCATTTAGTAATGAAGAAGCTGCTGCGTTGTTTGTCTTGTCATGCTGACCGTCTTTCTCTTCCCTGTTTGCAGTGTTACATTAGCAATATATTATCACATTAAAAACAGGTACGTTTCTTTGTTTTCTCCAACTAGTTTAGATGCATGAAAATGCATCTGAGTAAATTTAATTTATATATTCATTGGTTTAATCCGTTTTAGGGACTCTGATAGGACATTGGACATTTTTGATGAAAAAATGCACCCCTTAACTGTAAGCACCTCCATCTTTATATTATATACTGTATGTGTGATTCCCTGTATTGTGTTTTTCTGAAAGTAAATAGTATTGAGCACACTACATATAGGCTATATATCTAAATCAAGTTCAGGTTTGGAAATCCGATATGTTACTGATATAGCGGATATAACACGCATATCATTCGTATTCATTACTGTATCTGAACAAACATACTTTGCAAAACAACCATATTGATGTTCAGCTCTTAAAGTTTGGATTTTGCAAACATATCAGAACTGTGTGCAGTGTGAACAAAATGTGCATAGATATGACCGTATCAAGATGTATGATGTGTATTTTGTTGTCTTTGGCAGAGAGAAAAGATTCCTGACGATTACTGTCGCACAGACCCAGAACACAAACTTATTTATCGGTTTGTCCGGACCCTATTCAGTGCGGCACAGCTCACGGCCGAATGTGCAATCGTCACACTGGTAAGATAATAACAAAATTACCGACTCTGAATCTATGTGATGATCTAGTAAATAGTCCCATGAACTTAACCATATATGCTGGAGTGGCATTAAGAATATATAAATCTAGTAAATATAATTTTTTTAAAGTAATAATTTTATCAACCATTTCTATAATTTATAGCAACTCCTTACCTGTCACGAAAGTTGCAAATTCTAAATTAAAGTTGGTTAAACTTAAAAATTGAAATACAACAAGCTGTGTGGTAAAGTGCTTACCATGTATGTATGTGTGCAAAATATATTAGACATTCAGTGAAGAGATTGTGGATAGACTATGACTGGACTTATTTTGCATTGTGCAATGATAAAAACTTTGATTTGTGATTTGAGGTGCCTTGGCTCATTTTTCTGTTGTCCACTAGAGGGCAGTAGAGCATCAGAATCATCATCATTTGATTATTCGTTAACTTGCACTGCTCATTTATTTGCTAAATTTATTTGATACACTGCTATCAGATTGCCTTAATAAAAAAATTACCAGGTAGCTGAAAACAACAATTATTCACACCGTCTTTGTCACAGGTTTATTTGGAGAGACTGTTGACCTATGCCGAGTTGGACATTTGCCCGTCTAATTGGAAGAGGATAGTGCTGGGGGCCATCCTGCTGGCATCAAAAGTCTGGGATGATCAGGCTGTGTGGAATGTAGACTACTGTCAGATTCTCAAAGACATCACTGTTGAGGACATGTGAGTGAGAGATGTATCTACACAGGCTTTGAGATTTGGTATTGGACTGCCCGTATTTTCCCTGATACTTTTGTATTCTGCAACATATTTATATCTAAGCTAAGGTCAAAACTAAAAATCTGAAAAAGATTCAAATAGGTCCGCACACTCGAACAATGAAGGACAACCATTATTTAAGTGCAAATGCTTATTGGTGTAGTTATGTTCCTTCTGTCCTACTGAGCCAAGCTTAATCATTGTTTCTCTACAGTACAACTGAAGAGTTCAGATGCAAAACCCGCTTGGTGCATCTGGCATGATTTCTTTTTAATAAGCTTTTTTTTATCCAACTCTTAATTGATTCTGCCTAAAAAACAGGATTTTCATGAATGGCATGAGTGCGAGATTAAGCGTTTTTGGCGCAATGTATTCGATGAACGTATAGTATGTGTCGTTTGCCGGCTTTTGCATCTGACCTCTTCAACTATTCTGCAACAAAATGTCTTTGTTTAACAAAAATGCACCGTGTGAACACCGTATATACTCGCCAAAGTGAGTCTGGCAGTACTGCATCTTAATCCAACTCCTACATATACAAGCGTGCAAGATTTTCAAAATAAATGTAGCGACACACTTCAAAACCTTGTTTTAGTGTTTGTTCTCCAGTCTCAATATCCATATAAATGACACAGACAGGGTTTGTGTGTACGTGTGTCTGTTTTTGTGGACTCGTACCTGATTGTCTATGTTAAAGGCCACGGCCCTCTTCTCTCCTCTCTGCCCCTCCGCTCTATTTTCATCCCTTTCATTGAAGCCGTCTTTGTGAGCCTGGGCTGGCGGGCTTCAAGTGCTCTCAGAGCTTCTCTACAATGGTCCAGGCTCTCGCCCACTCCATTTGTTGTCCCTAGCAACCGAATCCGCCCTCCCCCTTCATGCCACACCACCTATACCCACCTCAACCTTATGTCTTGCTTTCCCCAAAACATTCAGGTCACTGTCTCCACGGTGACCGTCTCTGTGCCTGCTCTTAGACGCAGTGAAGCATCACCATGATAGAGTGAACCAGATCCAAGTCTGTTATTTATTATGAAGAGTTCACTTTAGTACTGTTACATAAAGGTAGTTGATGTAGCTTGGACGTAACTTTTCACATGGCAGCATGTTAGAATCTATATGGAAGTGTAGATCTTATAGTCTAATTGTGACTCCACTTTAATCCATTCAGCCCTTGCATGGTATTGCATGCAAAACGGTACTGTCTGTAAAAGTATGGGAGGGTAATAATGTAGTATTTTCAATGTTCATTACCATATTTATAAACTAGATGGGGAAATTCTACAGCATTCACAAAATATTAGTGTAGTAGTGTTTATAGTAATATATTTTTAAGGGAAATACAGCGATTTGCTGGTCATGACAGCAGGTTTAACTGCAATTGCATTGTATTTGAATCAGCAAGCCCATTAAAGACATCGCTGTCTAATCTAATCTCCTATTCTGTTTGTCAGGAACGAGATGGAGAGACATTTTCTGGAGCTGCTGCAGTTTAACATTAACGTACCGGCCAGCGTCTACGCCAAGTATTACTTTGACCTGCGCTCCCTCGCAGACGACAACAACCTGAGCTTCCCCCTGGAGCCCCTGAGCAATGAACGAGCTCAGAAACTAGAGGTGGGCACCAAGTCTCCTTTAATATTTTAACCATTTTAAATCTGTGTAACAAAAAGTGGGCAGTCGTTCCCAACCTGGGGTCACGTGATCCGATATGCTTTGAGCTCAAATAAGGATGCATAAAATGTTCCACTAATAATTAATTTTTAATATGCTAACAATGCCAACATAAGTTAATAATATTCTTGATCTCAATGTGCTTGTCAACATGATATCAAAATCAAATGTAAAGACATGTAGGGGCACAAGGAAGAGGTAGAGAATTGAGTTGAATTAAGTTATTTTGTTTTTTCATTTTATAGGCAATCTCAAGACTATGTGAAGATAAATACAAGGATCTATGCAGGACAGCCATGAGGAGATCTTTCAGTGCTGACAACCTAATCGGCATCCGCAGATCCAACGCTGTTCTTTCTTAAAACCTTTCCTTGGATGAATCGCTGCTGTGAGCGAGAGCTCAATGGACAACCCGTTCTCTCTCCCTGCATTTGGCTGTGACGTTACACCAGCCAACGTAAATCCCTACAAACATTTTACCCAACTGAGACAAGAACAGACCGAATGTTTTTTTGTTTGTTTTTTGCTTACTATGTAGGCTACTAGCTGTGAACTTTGTCAGTTTTTAATTGAAATCATTTACAGATGGAGTATTTTAAATAAACACTAATCATGTAACAAGTCTGTATTTATGCCTGAACATGTGTTTTACTTAATGGTGTTTGTTTTTTTTATCCAGGGATCATTCATTTCTTCCTTTAGCCATATCTAAAAGGGGGCTTAAAAATAAAGTGATCACTCGCATGTAGTAGGATCAGTTTAGGATTTGCAGAGGACCATTTCAGGAGCACTGAAAATGGGAAGTGCAATAAATGACTGACCAAACATCAAACTTGCAGGTTCACAGATTGCAGCTCACTTTTATTCTCTACCAGTAAGAGAAACAAAAGAAACATGTAAAACGCTTTTCATAAATATCTAAGAATCTCTTTAAAATTGTAGGACTGAATTTGATATCTTACTAAACAAAATATGTACAAAGGCCTAGGCTGGACTCGGGTCTTACAAGATTTACAAATGAATAGAGCCAAACAATTATGTACACACACAGCTAAACTTGAAGCAGTGTAACTATATAATCAGTTCAGAGTTCATCTAAGATAATTTAAAATCTTAATTTAGTAGAAAAAAATTTTTTCTACACCAGCTTGGATAGGAAAAATTAAGCCAAAACATAGACATGTACAAAAATCTACACAAAGGTGAACAGATTATCTCAGACAGCAAACATGAAATCCATCAATGAGAAATTTGTGATCCAAATAAGCATTTGTGACATCAAAACAGAGCTATGCTCCAATGTTTTTAAACCTGTTAATATTTGGCTTCATCCTATCTTTGTTAATATAAAGAGATACAGTCAACAAAGCTAGGTAACAACTAAACCTCATGCTAAGGTTGAACTACTGACCACAAGAGGGAAGTCAAGATCAGATTATAGTACAACAGATTTTCTGAACGGCCCTATTGATCTTCAGGATACATCCCGTCATTTACACCATCCAACAGATGCTAACCAACAATCCATTAACAGTGCAGGGACAGCTGTGAGAATCTTTAAAATACATGGTGGGATAGTTCAACAAAAAATTAACTTTGATTGTTTTAAACCTGTATGAGTTTGAGAACACAACAAAAAATATATTTTAATAAATGATGGTATGCACATAGTTGACAGTACCCATTTACTTTAATAGTAGAAAAATTGTGTGCATACTATAATTTATTTTCTAATATCTTATTTTGTGTTTAACAGAATAAAAAACCTCTTACAGGTTTAGAACAACATGAGGGTGAGTAATTGATGACCGAAGTTTCATTTTTGGGTGAAATATCCCTTTAACTAAGGGGGACGTTGAAGGACACAGATGAACACTAAATCATGGATAGCAACAAACACCAAACTAAAGCATTTTTCTCCCTGTTGTATTCATCTGCACAGTGGTTGTTCTCCCTCACAAGAGAAGCCATACAAGCGTCTATTTACATTTTACTAATAAAATACATTTGTAAATTAGATTAGGATGTTGTTACAAACAACATCCAACCTACATCCTATAAATATGCTGATAAAGTCACAAACACAACAGAGCGGCGTTACCTGCATCCTCACAATGTTCTCGAATAGCATATTTACAAAAATACAAATAAATAAAATTTCACCACAAACTTCTCAAATTGTAGCATTTCATTTACGAACCTTCTTGATTCATATTAACCTCTGCCTTTTTTTTTCAATAATTCATGCTCTAAAATTCACAGAAAATGGCTAAGATCATAATGACAACTGTAAAAGTATGTTAATGATCTTTATCACATGAACTTTGTTAACAACATCACAGTTTTCATTTCTGTCCACATTAGATCCATAAATGATAGCTAACAGTCTGTAAAAATCCTTCATAATAGTGTATCTGTGCCGTATCTGGAACCTGTAGAGATGTCATTGCGAGGTCAAACAGACACCTGCTCATTCAGAGTCATGACCTGCACACGTTTGATGTTTGCAGGATTTCTAAAGCACTGGGACAATGTTCACACGTGTGATGATGGAGCAGATTTGTGGTAGGTCCCAGTAGGTGTCGTGCCGGCTCGGGCTGTAAGAGCAGTACTGGCCTCACTGTACATGGATGAGGCTGATACAGGTGGCTTACGGGACCTACAGGGGACGAACCGTGCCACAAAGCGCCTCCAGGATTCCAGAGTCTTTCCTGACCAGATCCACACACCTGAGGTGATGCCTACCACGAGACACATGAAATATTTTAGCATGAAGACGGCATAGTCTGGGCCCACGCCCAACCGCTGGCGTTCTGACGGGCATGAACAGGCCAGTGCTCGCTCCCAGTTCGGTCTGTAATGCTGTTCGTAAACCAGGCAGGCCACCACGATAGTTGCAGGCACAGTGTAAAGGACGGTAAAGAGCCCAATGCGAATCATTAACTTCTCCAGCTTGTCTGTCTTTGTCCCTCCCTGCTTAATGACGCTCCGGATTCGGAAAAGCGAAACGAAGCCAGCAAGCAGGAAGAGGGTGCCGGTGAAGAGGTAAACAACCAAAGGTGCCAACACGAAGCCACGCAGGCTCTCCAAGCTTTGGTTGCCGACGTAACAGATACCAGCCACGGAGTCGCCATCCACCGAGCTTAAGGCCAGCACAGCAATGGACTTCACACTAGGCATGAGCCAGGCGGCAAGGTGGAAGTACTGCGAGTAGCCTGCGATGGCCTCGTTTCCCCATTTCATCCCTGCAGCCAAGAACCAAGTGAAGGACAGCACCACCCACCAGATGGAGCTGGCCATTCCAAAAAAGTATATGAGCAGGAAGACCAGCGTGCAAAGAGCTGGACCCGTGGTGTCGTAGAGGATGTGCTGTTGATCGCCAGAGCCCTCGCAAGCCACACGCTCATGGCCCGCAAGCAGCCGTACGATGTAACCCAGCGACACAAACAGATAACAAGCAGCCAGAAAGATAATGGGCCGCTCAGGATATTTGAAACGCTCCATGTCAATAAGAAAAGTGGCCACTGTGGTGAGTGTGGAGACAAAGCACAGCACCGACCACAGGCCAATCCAAAAGGTGGTGAACGTCCGTTCATCTGAAGAAAAGTAGGGTTGGTGGCAAGGCAAAGCACAGTTGGGTAAAGAGTCAACATGCACACGGTTATAAAGAGGATGTGCTTCTTTTTTGATGGGCACCAGGGGGTCTCTGCAACGGCACTCGCGGTCACACTTCTGCACCGAAGCGGATTTCGCAGTGGCTCTGTGCTTTGGGGTTCCTTTGGGGGTGGGTTTGGGGAATAAAGGTGATAGAGTTGTGGTCTCACTGCTGTTCTCGTCCATGCAAAGCCGATCGGTATCGCCTAGCACGGGTAGCTGCTCACAATTCATCCGCTCTGGCCACTCGAACCCATACTGGATCATGAGTGGAGAGCAGCCCCTCTTAGCCCTCTCACACACGGATCTGCACGGTGGCAGGGGCTTTTTGTAGTCCGGAAGACATATGGGAGTGTACATGCTGCAGAGGAAGAAAAGCAAGTCTGGGGAGCAACGGATTCGAACCAGTGGCCAGAACTGGTGCACCTCCAAGCCGACTTCCTCCTGGGTGTCGTGATTGAATTGGTTGGGCATGTACGTTTGGTTGTAAACAATACCTTTGCACATTGGAACGGTGATGGGCTCACACACTATATCCTTAGAGGCAGCATCGCCGTGCCAAGACAGTTGCAACAGAAGCAAAATACATTGCCAAAATCCAACCAGGTGCATCTCCAAAGTGAAATCTGCAGGTTTCCTCATATTGAAAAAAATACTCATTTCAGTTCTTTTGAGTATTTTCTAAGCTCACTTTTTCCTCTCTCTTCCTTTCTTTCTTTTTAATTTATTGCTGAAGAAATCCCAAAAGGAAACCTTAATAGCTCCAGCAGCATGTCCACAGTCCACAAGGTTGTAAATCACAGTGAAGTTTCATTCCAGACACCGAGCGCGCGCACTGTGCTCTGAGTGTGTGCGCGCATTTCAAACACACGGGCTGAAGAAAAGAAAAAAAGGTAAATAAAGAGTGGAAGAAGCAGGTTAGTTTAATAACCAATATTCCACTGGCTTTGAAATAAATGTTACCATTTTCCTGAGGTAAATAATCATAAAAGTAGAAACGTACCGTGGAAAAGCACGCGCATCCGTGGACTGAATGGTCAATCATTCACCGAGCAAACCGTGCGAAGGTGGAAAGTTCATTTCCCCCGAAATCTTTGCTGTAAAGTAACATTTTAAACGTCTTGTTTCCCTTCGGCTCTGATTGAAATTCCACACCGCAGGTGAACGAAATCCGGCGAAAGGTAAGATTCACAACCGAAAAACGTCAAAAATAAGACGAAAGACGTGAAAGAAATAAGCAACTGACGTAGAAAAAAAACAAACTACTTTTTAGGTATATTAAGAGTACAAAAATGACAAAATCACATTTCGCATTAGTGTCAAAGGCAACAGGTTTCAGGTGCTGCTTGCCATTCCCTTCATTGCGTGTCCAAACAATCCGCTGGAGTCCTGTCACGCACTTTATGACGTATGAACCCCACACACTTCTCACACGAAACTTTTTGAAAGCATGTATATTTTAGCGAGTTGCCGTGCGCGTGCTGCTGCCGTGTGTTGCTGTAGCAGTAATTTATTTACTCTGTGCTGCCTGAGCTGCCTTCAGTAGAGTGCAATACCCCACCCGCCAAAACACGCCCACAACTTTCAGACCCCACCCCTTTTTTTGCCACAGGCATCTGCCCATCCATCGCATTCAATACCTTCAATTTGTGCAAAAATGTTTTTTTTATTGTTTAAAGGTTTAAGTTTACTACAAGTGGTAACTAAATAATTAAGTTAATACATAGATAATATGTTAAAAGCACATTTTAGTTAAAATTCATGGTGTCTTAAAATAGCACACTGGGGGTGTATACGGTTATCTTTAGAAATACTGAAGAAGAATTGTACAAAATATGCACTTTATGTTGATAAATGATAAAAAATTGGCATATAGTTTTATCTACATAAGCATCAAAGAGCATCTCTCTCTCTCTCTCGCTCGTTCTTGCTCTTTCAAATCTGATCTTAGCACTAAAGGGTGTTAGTGCAACAGGTGTCATTTCATAGCATGATATGTTGTTTCTGTAGCTCAATTGGAAGAGCATTGTGTTGGCAACAAAAGGTCATGGGTTTGGTTCCTAGGGCAGTGGTTCTCGAACTTTTTTAGCGCGCGGCCCCCCTTGTGTACGGCACCTTCCTTCGCGGCCCCCCCCCCAAAGAAAATTTATGGCAAAAAACTGTTCTAAAACTCAACTTTTATTAAACAAAACATATTAAATGATAGAAAGTAGTGATGTTGGTTAGTAGCCGTATTTTTTAGGTTTAATTGCACAGAATTCATGATAAATTAATTTATTTTATAAAATGTCATAAAACTGGGGCCCCCTGGCACCATCTCGCGGCCCCCAGTTTGAGAAGCACTGTCTGGAACACACACTGATTTAAATATTGTGTAGCTTCAATTTAGGTTGGTTTGGATAAAAGCATCTGCTAAATGCATTTTTTTTACTTACATTAACATAATTATTTAGCAAAGGTGGCGATAAACAGTTTGTGTAGCTCAGTTTGCAACACCAAGGTCATGAGTTTAAACTCCAGGGTGCACAAATACTGATAAACAGTACCTTTTAATGTATTGTATTCAGTGTTAGGGAAAATTACTTTTAAAAATAATGCATTACAATGTTAAGTTACTCCCCCAAAAAGTAACTAATTTTGTTACTTAGTTACTTTTCATGGAAAGTAATGCTGCTTATGTTACTTTTAAGTAACTTTTGCGTTACTTTTTCTCACTTGCTGAGGCTTGATCTCTTTCAGGCCTTGCAGGTGTTTTTTATTATTGCAAAAATGTCAAGCTCTGGCCTGCCGTCTACATTTCTGACTCAAACTGTTCCCACTCAGGCGCACAGAGTGCGTAATTCTACGTTAATATGTTCAGTTTAATTCAGTACATTATTTTATTTTTAAATTGAAATGATTAAACTGAAAAGTAACTTGCATTAGTTTTCAAAAAAGTAACTCAAATATTAATGTGTACATTTATAAAGTAATGCTTTACTTTACTCTTTACTTCAGAAAAATATATTTTTACGTAATGCGCATTACTTGTAATGCTTTACCCCTAAACACTGATTGTAATTTGCTTTGAATTAAAAGCATCTTCCAAATCCATACCCGTAAATGAATTAGTGTATCAAAGTATCTGAGTTAGTCAAACATAACTGGGAAGATGAGACATCTCTATGCTGTAACAGTCATTGGCACTATACAGATGCTGTTAAATTAGTCATTGATGATATGTGGGGATGTGAATGGTACTGGCGTGTGTGCGTGCCTGTGTGTTACTATGAAAAGGCCTTGAATCTCTTGTGCAAGTGTATCCTGTATTACTTTTGTGTTTACCCACTGGGCCCATTCAAGACAGACGGAGCTGTGCAAACATTCAGATAATGACTCCTAACGCAAGCTTAATCACTCACGCCTTAACCAGACAAAGACAGCAACCTGCCACACTGGTACTCTGTGCACTGCTATAATCCACTATAACTCAGAGTTCAGTGTTTGTATGAGTTTGTTGTGAATCCTCCCACATTAAATCTGTATAATGTATTTTTAACGTAATGTATTTGACAGACATGCTGGAAATGTATAAATGTCATTGCATTACATAACCTCTAGAATGATTTGTTTGCAGAAGCCATTTCATTTGATGTGTTGTTAACTAATGGCTTAATTCTTTTATTGTACCTTAATAAGTACAGTTACATTGTTGTGCTGTTTAAAGACTAAAGAGTAAAATGAACATATTTGCTCATGCCCACATGCATTCATAAACTGGGAAACTCTTGACCGGATATTCAGACAGGTAGACTGGAATTCCCTATGGAGCCTCTCTCTATCTATAGTATGTTTATTCAGTATACTGCAATCTCACAGATTTCTGCAGGTCCAAAGGTTATAAAAGGTGTGTACCTAAAAGTGAAAGTAACCAATCAGGCAGCAGCACCACCACCACCAGGTATGTCTAATGCTCATTTAACACTCAGATTACATTGGCTAATAGAACAGATTGGAGTAAACAGAAAGTCTACATGCCGAAGACTTGCTTGGAAATTAATCACTGAGACACGCGGCCCCGAGTGACGCTTAGGTTATGTTTTTCTTGTTACGCTTCAGATGTTTGATTGTGTCTTAAATGCTATGGCAACCAAATCAATCTTGCCAGCCATTTGTGCACCTGTTTTATCAGTTATGTAGGCTACTCACACGGGCACACATTAACTCCAGAACCCCACCTTGAGGAGTCACACAATCACTCCCGACTTCCTTTCTACATGCTGTGTCCATGGAAATGAGACCCTGTAAAGTACTGTACATACTAGTAAGTATCCAATAAACACAGCGCTTCCTTGTTTAAATGTCAATAGAGAGAGGCAATAAAATGAACATGATTGAAACAGATCTCAAGATAAGGCAAGCTTGGATTTGCTTTTCTTGAGCAGTCGAGCATGATGTCATTGTGGAGTGACTCAGTCAAATGATGTTGATGAGGTGTGGAGCGCAGTAGCCTTCTGTTGTGTTTTGTGGGGATGCAATCATAGCATGCTGTTTGGTTTTTCCTCTCTCGTCCTGCGTGCTCGGACACATGCCTTTATCTGATACCTGACTCTGTTTGTGTTTTTGCGTGTGGACAGACAACAATTCATACACAACAATAACTCCTGTTTCATTTTGGGAGGAGGAGTGCAGATAGGGAATGATATGGAGTTGGAAATGCTTTTGTTGGAATTGCTTTTTGTGGCAACTTTTTCTTTTTTTTTAGCCAAAAGTAATGTATGGATCAGGTATGAATCAGTTCTCTTCAAGTTCACACAAGTGTCCCAGCAGTGTAAGCACAGGTGCAATTCATCACATTAACAATGGACGTGTCCATTAATGTTTGTGTTCCTGTAGCTTAACTGGTAGAGCATTGTGTTAACAATGCAAAGGTCATAGGTCGTATCCGAAGGAAAAGACATACTGATAATTTAAATGTATACCACGACTGCGAGTCGATTCGGATGAAAGCATCTGCCAATGCCACACTGCAAAAAAATTATTTTCAAGAAAAAAATAGTATTTTTGTCTTGTTTTCAGTAAAAATATCTAAAAATTCTTACATTAAGATGCTTTTTCTTGATGAGCAAAACGACCCAAGAAAATAAGTCTAGTTTTAAGACCAAAAATATCAAATTTAAGTGATTTTGTTCATAACCCAACCCAATGGGGTAAGCAAATTTTTCTTAAATTTTTCTTGAATTTAGTGTTTAAGAAAATTGTTCAAGAATTTTTGCTTACCCCATTGGCAGATTTTTTGCTGGTTTTATGCACAAAATCACTTAAATGTGATATTTTTTGTCTAAAAACTAGACTTATTTTCTTGGGTCGTTTTGTTCATCAAGAAAAAGCATCTTTTATAATTTAAGAATTTTTTGATATTTTTACTGAAAACAAGATAAAAATACTAAGAACATTTTTTCTTGAAAATAATTTTTGGAATGTGATGAATTTGTCATTTTGAACTGTAAATCTAGTTTACATCATTGTGCTCTCTTGCTATAAAAAATAAAATACACTTAGTTATAATGCAAAGACATTTATGCTTTTTTAATTCTAGCTTAAGTGGCCAAATACTTGCAATACAAGATGAAATAGTAGGGCTATGCTGTAAATTGCCTGAAGGTTACACAGTTATGTTATATAAAATGTGTATATAACTCCAATATGTCAAAATACAACAAGTGAGATTTATGAGACAAACACATACATCAACGCACACATATATCATCTGACATTGTGTGTTGAGGCTTGAAGTTATTGCTCTGATCTCGGGACAGCTGTAACGCTCCGTCTTTGTGCAGCAGGTGGACGTTAGGAAACATTCTGACCCCTTTACACGAGAACTGGACCCTAGCGTTCCATCCCATGTCACTATTGTGTGCACCCTTCCATTCTGCCCTCGTCTTTTTCTCCTCAAACCGCCCTTTTGTTGTCTTTTTTTGATGGCATTTCTGTCCCACTGTTGTCAGAGCCCTAAATGAGTCTTGACTGGCCTGTGGGCCACTGGAGAAGCACAAAGGAGAACGTTCCCCTCGCTACACTGGAGCCATTGTGGATTTCAACAATGCCCTAATTGGCGACGACAATTAAGCCTGACCAACACTCAGGTTCAATTTGCCCACTCCTCAATACAAATCACAGGCAAATGAGTCAGGCCGTGCACACGCAGCCCGCGCACATTCACACGGTCTCGCTAAAACAACAGATATGCTCATATGCATACTATAACTACAGAATATTACCCTCCCACTTTTTCTGAGAGCCTGTGTTCGGTGTAAACTGGAGGAGGTTCATGCTGTGAGAACCATGAAGTTTGTTTTTCTCTTTATGATTTCACATTTGAAGACATTTTCAGGATAAACAATGAGTCCACTGTTCCAAAAAAAGAAACAAAATAAATAAAAAACAAATCTCGCACATCCTCAAAAACACATCTAAGAAATCTTTACGGAGCCAAAACAAGGACGCAGCAAGTCCAGATATGTGTGAAAACAGCGGTTTTAAAGTAATCTTCAACACTGAGCTGTCACACATTAAGACCATAATGGAGTTCAGGATCAGCGGGACACCTCGATTTTAAGCTCATGCTCGAAAACCAGCTTTAAGAGTTAACAAACACATCCGCACAAAACACACACAAAGGAGAGACTTGGCATGTTCCGGCCCATCAGCGGTGGCTAGATCCTGGTGGATTATTCTCTGTCAGAGAAAGGCTTTAGAGCTCTCTAAGGCCAGGACAAATTACTGCTCTCTTTCAAGAAAAGAAAATGGGAGGGGAGGAGGAAAAAACATGAGGGAAGTGTTGAAAAAGTAAACCAGGGAGGAAGCGTCTGGGGTGGCCGACCATTAGATTTTACCAGACATCACTCACTCAAGAATCTCAGAAAATCTATTTCAACTAGTCTGTTTCTTTCCTGGCTATGGTAAAGCTATAAAAATCCATTCATGAAACAGACAGAAAAGGACTGAGACCACAAATGAAAAGCCAGCAAATAGTAAATAGGATTTTGTGGAATGTATACATTTTTTGGTAAGCATAACAATATGAATTTAGATATTTCTCAGTATTTGGTGTGTCCATTTTTTTCTTTAATGACAGCATGTTTGTGTAAAACCAGATAGTTTACGCATCCCAGCATGATCTGTCAAGATGTCGAGTAAATCTTTGGTTTACCTCAGAGTACATATGTGATGTGAAGTTTTAGCTCAAATACCATATAGATAATTTATTATAGTATGTTAAAATTGTCACTTTGTAGGTGTGAGTAGAAATGTGGCGTTTTTGGGTGTGTCCTTTAAAATGCAAATGCAAATGTAGTGCCGTGGTTGGATAGTGCAGATTGAGGGGCGGTATTATCCCCTTCTGACATCACAAGGGGAGCCAAATTTTAATTCTATTTTTTCACATGCTTGCAGAGAATGGTTTACCAAAACTAAGTTACTGGGTTGTTCTTTATCACATTTTCTTGGTTGATAAAAGCACTGGGGACCCAATTATAGCACTTAAACATGGAAAAAGTCAGATGTTCATGATATGTGCCCTTTAAAAGTCACCATGAATAGCAATTGTTTTATTTTCCCCTTCATGATGTATATCTGAGTGAAACGGCTTCTGAAATGAGAAAAAGGACGGGACTTAAATTTGTCCATCGAAAACTGATTATATGGTTGGGTTTTGATGCTAACTGCTAATCGCTGCAATCTTTTCCCAGGCCCCGCCCTCGAGTCATTCCTCGTGACCAGAAGTAAAGCGAGATCCTTTCGAGGAGGGGAGGAGATTAACATTTTTGATTAAAGATTATGAGGGCACATTAATGTTTGAAAGAAAAATGAAGCTCATAGATAAGCTACTTTAAAAAAAAGACCACAATATTCCAAAAAATAAAGTTTTTAATTTTAACTTCATGACGACTTTAAATAATTCTCAAAACTTTACATCTTATATTTTTGCTTTTAAATGATTAAAGTCAAAAAATTATTAAAGGAAAAGTTCACCAAAATATGAAAATTCATAATTTTCCACACTCATGCAATCTAGGGCTGGGTATTGGCAAGGGCCTCAAGATACAATACATATCACGATACATGGACATGATACAGTGTATCTCGGTATGGTACAATGCCCTGCATATTGCGGTACATTGCAATACCTTTTCTTTCAGAATTTTTTTTTTAAATAGAGCTGATTTTTTTTACTTAAAAAAAATAAAAAAACTGCAGTCGTTTTCAAATTCTCTGCCTTTTTCTCACTCCCGCTAACTTCTGTGACATTGGCCAAAAGGCCGTATATGACAGACAACTGGACAGCGGTGGAGGTCGTTTGACGCACACAGAGGGATTTGATGTTCTTTTTATACCGATACTAGAGATTAAAATACCAATTAACTATCGTGGAAAAAATTCACAAAAAGTTAGCTTTATCGATATTTTTGCACATCCCTTGTGCAATCCCTGACTTTCTTTCTTCAACACAATTGATTTGAAAAGGCAGTCATGTTATCTTATTATGATGGTGAAGCTCCAAAAAGCACATACATTCATCATTAAAATAATTTAAATGACTTGAAATGATATGTTCAACAGAAAAAAGTGCTTAATATTTTAATCTTATTTAACAATCATTACCTTGCGTATTTTGGAAACACAGATCTGCACAGTAAATTGGCTACTTATTGGTTCTTGCCTTTCACATGACAAAATAAATATTACAGAATTTTCAAATTCATATCAACCTTCTCTCTAAAAAGCACTAAAAGTGATTCACTGGCTCGTAATTAGAGGGGAACCATTAAGTGCTGTATAGCAATGGTTCTCAAACTTTCTCTGCGTTCTGCCCCCCTTGTATACGGTGGGCCCCACTTGTGCCCTTCATGGCCCCCCAAAGAAAATGTATGACATAAACATGCTAAAACATAAAATTTGAATTAAACAAAAGTTAAATAAATATACGATGTAGTGTTGTTGGGTAGTAGCCTTATTTTTCTAAGGTTAAATTAGAAATTAGATTAAATAGAACTCATAATAAATTAATGTATATTATAAAATGTCATAAAACTGGGGCCCCCAGGCACAATCTCGGGGCTCCCAGTTTGAGAATCACTGCTGTATTAACACCTATGTAGAACCATAAGTAGTGCTATGGCTTGACTATAGCACCACTTATGGTTCTACATAGCACCATATGGTTCTACATAGATGCTATATAGCACATATAGTGGTTCCCCTATGATTACGAGCCAGTGAAGCACTTTAAGTGTTATTTTCAAGGTTTTTAATGTAGACTCAAAATAGGAAAAAAGGCCATACTGTATGTTGGCCAACTATTTAAAACCTCATGATTCTGCTATGGTAACTGCTCAGTAGCTCCATAATACAACTGGACAGAATTTCAAATGTTTATATACGCTGCAGTTAAATCGGTACCACAATGCATCATCTTAGCAAAAAATTAGAAGCCTCGTGCTGTGGTCTATAACAGGTCCAGTGGTTGTTGGTTTAGCTCTAGACAGAACCAGATACAAGCATGTGGTTTTTAATTTGGGATTAGCTTGTAAATCAGTGCCTGGACATTTTCTGATGCACCCGGACCCAAAAGGGAACACCACAACTACAATCACAGCCGTGATGCGTTTATTCCACAGCCCTCGGGCTGTGAGACTCCCCTTGGATTCTGATCAGGAAACTAAACTATATGGACAGATCAGATTAGTAATAATATCAAGTGCTAAACCATACAAAATGTCTGAATGTGTTAAGTAATTTAGTACTTTATTGGCATCAGTGGTAAAAAAAACAAAACTGGAAAGTACCCGCACCAGTACTTAAACACATTATCTGTAGTTGCATAAGTGGAGAGTTTACAGGATACTTTACAGTGTGAGCAATCCAGAAACTGATAAACAGAATATAAATACAATAAATACATATGAAACAAAATCCTGATATGTAAAAATATACAACTAAGAGCAACATGATGGCTGATAAAGAAACTTACATTAGATCTTAAACAATACATGAACAACCAATGATGTAAAAAAAAATACAAATTGTAACCACATCCAAGTTTTAATCCCTTTTGCGTGTCCCTCCAAGACCTTTATCCAGTGTGTTAAGAATCCCTGATTTTAAAAAGTGTCACTAACAGTATGAATAATGCAAGCCATTTTAACCTAATGCATCATACTTTCAAAGCTAAGAGATCGCACCATTACTTCATACAGCATTTGTATGTCTTCAAAAACTGAAAAACCTCATTTACCAAAGTTCAAGCCTAAAATAGGAAATGACAAGATCTCTCATAAAAAAAGCAATAGAGATGTGTTGCCAGTCCTTTTTTGTAAGGTAAGTAAATGTCATAGCCTTTAATAACAAAACAACATATATATATATATGGTTATGATATATTCTACAGCCTGATATTCTGATTAGATTAAATACTGAAACATTTTTCTCTCACAAACTGAATGACTATAGCTTGCTAATCGAAAAACACCGACAGGCCGACGCATTGGCTTTCATATTAAGGCAGGCAAAGACACAGACTCAATAAATACGATCAAATGTTGAGCACTATTCTGAACCACTAACACAATCACTCATCCTTCATTGTACATTATCACACATCAAATGCATGTAAACTAAGATTGAATCTCAATCAAAGGTAAACTTGGTGTAAAACAAACACATAAAATGTATCAGGATAGCAAATGATGCCGTGGGCATTTGCAAGTAACAGGTATCAAATACAGAGTCCAATAGCAGCTGGTAGCTGGTTTCCCATAAATGTGTGGATTTTCCAATATATAGACGGAGTAATAACATGTTTTGTAAATCCAAAGCCTTTGTTTGCTGGTAAGTTGTGGATCTGTAATTGTAATGAAACATAATATAGGGATTTTTAAGATGATAAAAATAGATGTCAACAGTACATCATGAAATGGTGAGAAAAAAATCCCATTGTCCCAAGAACAGATTAAAAAAACAGTTTGTCAAATAAGGCAGCAAAAAGCAAAACAATGATTATTGCCAATTCTTACTTCAAGTAGCAAGAAAACGCTGTACCAAAGCATACTAGGAGAGGTCAGTTTGACAACGTAAATTACGAGCTTGTCCACGTCGGGTTTGATTTACATTTCTTGTTAAAATGACCTTACCAATGCTAAACAAAGCCCTAGAACTCTGGACTGTAATTTTGGGGCTTGGTGGCTTAGGATAGTTTGTAATCACAGCCTAGGCGGTTAACAAGAACAACATGGTTCCCCTTCTTATAGGCAGTGCCATTGAGTGTTGATAAACACTTGCGCAACTCTTCGAATCCAGCTGGATGGGAAAAACACTGACCCTACTTCCCGCAACACCCCAATCTGAATCATCAGCAGTCTTTAAGTGTCAAAGAGACATTGGTTATAAACATAAGCCTACACATCGTGACCTAAAGTGCAACTGATAATAAAAACAAAAACCCAGGCAGAAAAAACCTCAGGTGTGCCCAACACGAGTGCCTGGTTTCCCTTCATAAATGTAAAAGTGCAACGAGATCATGATAAAAATGAATCATACGGTTTGTGCAGTAAAGCAGACCCATCCGAAAGATTTCGGTTCGGAAGATATTTATGTTCATTCGCTCTTAATACACCCAATATAGAGGCTCTTCAGCAACTACAGCGTGGAGAAAACCAAATCCAACAGCAGGGGATCTCATAGCGTTCATTTTCGCAGAACCATTAATGGATTAGAAGCTCTATTTGTGTCCAGAAATTGGTTTAAATCATCGCTCTTGGATTGTGAGTCTGCCAGAAAGTGCATCATTTTATGTCTGCCAGCGAGCGTGTTTATGTGCAAGTGCGCGAGCGTACTTTGCCTGTATTTGTCGGTTGGCCCTGGCTGTCATTTGGTAGATGAAAGGGAAGGGTAAATTGGTATCATTATGAAGCCTCTGCTCTTCCGGAGCCGAATTATTGTCTCTGCATCCATCTCTCTCAGTTGAGAGAAGTAAAAGGAAGTAAAAAACAAAAAGGTTGTTGTGTCTCTGTTTTCAAACACTGAGCGCTTCCACCAGGAGTCTTGTCCTTGTTGGATACACGTACACACAGAGACACAGCAGCACTTTGTAAGTGCGGTGGGCTCTTTCGTGCAGCCCGGCTCTTCTGAGAGCTGCAGTGCTCCGATCTCAGGTATCCATCTCAAAGCAGCTCAGCTCGTCATCGGCGGGGCTATCGTTAGGGCCGTGCCTTCTCCAGAATGACGCCGGCTTCTTATGTAGCTCTCTTCGCACGCAACGCGGGCACGGCTGGGCTCGCATCCGGCACTCGGCGTGGAAGACGGCTCCGCATCCCTCACACCTGAAGGCAAAAAATGAATGCGTTAATATTATCAAGACATATTTGTGATTTCACAAAGTAAGATTTGATCCTGGATCAATGTTTTAATCAATGTCCCTTAACTCATACCCTAAACATATTTTTTCCTTCATATTTTTTCCTGAACTGTGACCATGCCAGTGAAAGCCCAACTAAATTCATTTTTATTTACATAAAATAAAAATGGTACCTACATAATTTTTTGAGAAAATAACATTGATATTCTTAATATATATTGACTGAGTAAGGCCATGTCAAAGATTAAAATTAAAGTGAAATCCAACTATGATGCTCCATAATAAAATTATTTTAGCTTGGATTTCACAGCATGGTGAAGAAATGATGGAAAATCAGTTTACTCTTTTGTTTGATTTTAACAAATAAAACATTCATATGACCAGAGATTGGATTATTATTTTTCCTGCGTTTATAAATCCTGCTGTGAAAGAATACAGTGAATTTCAGAATACAGTAAAAAAACATAAATTTGCTTGCTGGCAGACGGCAAAGAACATTTCATATATATAATAATATATAAGCTAAGGTGCCAATTCATCCTGTACTACAACAATTAGACGTTAAGCGCTCATTTCTATAAACAGAAATGTACTTTTTCTGTTAACCAATATGGGCGGTAGTTTTTAGACTGCCAAGCCCAAACTTAATTCCAAGTTCACCACTTGCCAAGAGGTTTGGCTATACTATACAAAGTTACTCCTGGTGGTATATTTCCTAAAAATGGTCTACTCTTTGTATAAAAAAACTATATTCTTAAATCTATTCTTAAGACATTTTACTAACTTCTTCCTCATAATGTGAGTTTCTAAAAACTCCTCATCTCTACTGCATATAAACAAACCGAACAAAAAATTCAACCAACTCAAAAAGTGTGTGTTATAAATAAACCCTAAAGCATGCTAACAAGATAATACTAGTTGAGACCACAGAAACTCTCTTTTAAATCCGCCTCTATAAATAAATAATACTTTCCAACAGTTAAAGCTTCAAGAAGAGTCATTCAGTTATGGTCCTTGCTCATCTAAGAGCTATGGAGGTGGTTTGTGGAATTTATGGATTTACAGTGGGGTGTGGAGATACCTTTATGCTCTTATTACTGAATGCTAGGGCTCTATTGTGCATGTTCTGTTACAGATACAACAAGAAAAACACACAAACACACCCAGAACATTATGGATAAGCTAAACAGAGAACACAGTAAAGCAATTTGTATGACACCTGGCCTAACGGATCCAGGTCTTTCTTTGAATCAAAATTTACAGACAGTAGGGATATCTAATCAAATTCTTTTTATATCAATATAAATTTAGATTTATTATTTAAGATGCACCATCTCTTTTTCAAATGGGTCCTACAACAAAATGACATGGTTCACTTAAGCTTAAAGGTGCAGTGTGTAATTTTTAGAAGGATCTCTTGAAAGAAATGCAAAATAATATACAAAACTATATTATCAGTGGTGTATAAAGACCTTTTATAATAAACCGTTATGTTTTTATAACCTTAGAATGAGACGTTTTTATCTACATACACTGAGGGTCCCCTTACATGGAGGTCGACATTTTGTGCCACCATGTTTCTACAGAAGCCCTTAATGGACAAACTTTTTTACTAAGTTGTCTCCGACGATGAAATGTTTGTCCGCTAGTGGCTATCGTAGCTTCTTTATGTGTTTTAAAAGCGAAGGTTGGGCAGTGTGCTGAGCCGCTGGTTGCAATTTGAAACTTCACCACTAGATGCCGCTAAAATTTACACACTGCACCTTTAAATCTCAGTTTCTATTTAGTTATCATGTTAAAGGGACACTCCACTTTTTTTGAAAATATGCTCATTTTCCAGCTCCCCCTAGAGTTGAACATTTGATTCTTACAGTTTTGAAATCCATTCAGCTGATCTTCGGGGTCTCGTGCTACCACTCATAGCATAGCTTAGCATAATCCAGTGAATCTGATTAGACCATTAGCATTGCACCTAAAAAATAACCAAAAAGTTTCGATATTTTTCCTATGTAAAAATTGACTCTTCTGTAGTTACATTGGCCCTCATTTATCAAACGTGCGTACACCAAATTTCCAGCGTACACCTGGCGTACACCCAAAACCACGGTGACTTTGAGATTTATCAATATGGACGTTGGCGTACGGCACGCTCAAATCCTACGCCAGCTCAGGAGGTGGTGTACGCACATTTTGAGTTAGTGCAGAAATGCGCAAAAACTTCCTAACACCACAAAACGTACTGACAAACTAAAATATATGATATATTATGACCCACTGTAAAAAACATAGTAATTATAAACTTCAGTGTTTATTTTTATGCAACAATGTTCAATGTTTAATTTGTGAGACTTTACCAAAGCATTTGATTTGTATGCATATGTATTCCTTAAGTTGCGAGCCGTTTCAGGGCAGAGCACGTGAGCGGATCGGAGCGTTGAGCGGTGCGGTAATACCATCAGAGCGCCTTTTTCCGAAAATTCCGTTCGCTCAGGACCGCTCGTTTAATCCAGAACGCCCTTTGATAATTTGTTCGAGAATCTGTAGAAACGTCTAGCCTTATACATAAATGTAAAGTAAAATTCAAAGTAAAGATTGGACAGGAAGAAAACATTGAAAGGGACTGCGGAGAGACTGTAAAAGTTTAGCAATCCTGGAATCTGAAGCGGCACATTGCAAGAAAGCACAAGGAACTGCTACGAAAACATGGTAATAATGCATCAAAAGGTAAGCTAGTTACATACCATTCGATGATAAATAAATAGCTACACATTAATAGGAAAGGTAAAATGCTTGTGTTGAATGGAGCCATAAATCCGATCATATGATAACATGCGGACAAAATCATGGCCACGAATTATCTTTTATGCTACATATGGACACTTCTTTTTCTTATTTAGTTTAAAGTATGGCCATAAATATAAAATTCGTTCCCAATATTCAACAGTTTGTTCCTTGGAATTAATTATTATAATATTTTGTAATTACTATTACAAGTATTATTACTTCAAATTATGAATTAGTAAAACATGTGGATGTCGTGGCAACAAATTGTTAATTTGAATTATATCCGGAGCTCCGTATCAAACTGGATCTTAGCTAACAAACAACTGTATGTAAATACAGAAAAACACACTACAAAAGTTACTACATCATTTTAAAATATTATTTTAAAAAAACTTAACCGAACCATTAAGCAGACATATAATTTAGATGTAGGCAACAGTAAATAATAATGATAATAATAATAATAATAATAATAATAAATAAATATTCTTCTAAATATCATTTAAGCGTCATTAATAATAAAAATAATAATACAAATATTACAAAATGGCATGCAATTATTAATGTCTTTAATCCCGCTCTTTAAACTCCCAAATAAAATAATTTTCTTTCTTTCCACTTCCCCGGTTTGTCTTCTTTGCCGTCTTCCATGTGTCAATGTCGTAAAATGAGGGAGTGGGGGAGGCGGAGACTTGAATTTATATGGGCGTGTTATTCTAATGACGATCGTTTTCAGCCGCGGCATTTATGAAGGGCAGATATTGCGTACACCTGAATATCATCGGTACGCACAGTTTCATAAATCAGGCGGTGAGAGGAGTGTAAGCATAATCTTACGCCAACATATACGCCCGTTTCTACGCAAGAATGATAAATGAGGGCCACTGTGTACTAAGACTGACGGAAAATTAAAAGTTGTGATTTTCTAGGCAGATATGTCTAGGTACCATAGGCTACTCTCATTCCGGCTTAATAATCAAGGACTTTGCTGCTGTAACATGACTACAGGAGGCGCAATGATATTACGCAGCAGCCGAAAATAATCCCCTTAGTAACTTTCAATGGCAGGGGACTATTTTCGGGCAGTGCATAATATCATTGCACTATTTTTAAAGCGTAATGCTAATGGCCTAATCAGAATCAATGGATTGTGCTAAGCTATGCTAAAAATGCTAGCGCCAGACCCGCAGATCAGCTGAATGGATTCCAAAACTGTAAAAATCAAATGTTTAACTCTAGGGGAGCTGGAAAATTTGCATATTTAAAAAAAGTGGAATCTCCCTTTAACACAGCTCAGTTAACATCTTAACTCAAGAGCCCCAGTTGAAGAATTAAAATCTGATAATTTCCCCAAAAACACATATTTGATTAATCTATAAATCCAATGTGCTCTTGCTAAAAACATTACTCAAGTTGTGCATTGAAGTGTTCAGAAAACCACACAGAACAGTTATGCGTTAACTGCTTAAAAATGAAAAAAGCTTAATTTTAAATATGTTTTAGAAACATGCTTTAACCCCACTTAAGCAGACCGAAATTTGCACACTCGAAATTCTTGCGCACGTTAAAAAAATAAAAACAAACTCACGTTGTGTCAATCACATTTATAATCACTTTCGTCCGTCATAATAAAATTAAGATAGAGTTAAAGTTTCTGCGTTTTTCACATCTTAGAAGAATCCAGAATAGCGTTTGACAAGCTGATTCACTTTGTCTCACAACACAATAAATACAAAAGAATGGAATACAAAGAGACGGAATATAAAGACTTTATATGTGGCAGATGATTGGACACTTGGAAAACAGGATGGTAGTTACTGATTTCAAGTGTACGAAAGATTATACAGTATTGTCGTCAAGTTAACTAACGTTGTCGCTAATGTAATTCATTAATTTATAGTGAATAGCGCTAATGTACTAAAGACTCAATTTGTATTGTTTTGGATTTTTTTACAACAGATTAATAAATTAGCTTCTGACTCATTGTGCAAACATCTTTACTCTTACCACGCATTTACTTTCAAAACTGCAGTGCTTTTATCTTATTGCTTTTTTTACATGGCTATATATTATTTTTGTCACTAGCTAATATTGGTGTGTTGCTAATACTGTAGGAAATACTAGTTGAACATTGATCCTAAATTAAATTCAAATACATTACAGTAGGTAAATGTGTTACCTGTAATTTGTTAATGTGTAACTGCTTTAACTACTTTCAATTAATCTCCAAAGAACACATTAGCCCTAACCAACAGTCATTCAGGCTTTATCAGTGTTTCACGGCCTTGAGTGATGTGCTATGCTTAAATAGGCCTACCTTCATCTGGGCACTGCTTTACTTTACTGTGGAGTTCAAGAGATATTGCATGGTATGAAGCACAGAGAGTGGTTTATCAGCTGTAGGCCATAACTGAACTGAACAAAGAGCAGTATGCTTAAAGAAGCCGAATCGCTAGAGGGATTAACTGTCCTTTTACACAGGGTGGCCTATCACTGGACCATCATACCTCAAATGCCTTTAATTCACTGCCTGCTGGGTGTGACTAACATTAGACAGGGGATAGACAATCATTGGCGATGAGCTGCATATGAAGATTTTAGACACAACTAACACTTCAGTGCAGAGCTGTGTGAACACCTTCACCATTATCATCTATAATGAAGATCTTTGAGGGATGAATTATAGTTATGGTTACTCTTGAGGAACTGATGTCATCCACTAAAAACCACCTTGGCACAAACTAGTTGATATAGAGAGCAAAAAGTGAATTTAGGTCGGAGACAAATTTGACGCTGGGTGAATGAAAAGAGCCATGTTTTTAAATTGACCAAATTAAATTTGTTGATGTATCTTTCACGCTCTATGGCGGGCATATAAATACTCAACATGTTTAATCTGAGTGATTTCTTAAGTTATTTACGCATGTTGGCTGTACAAACGTTACTTTATGGAAGTCTATGAGAAGTATAGTTTGTTTTCCCCTAAAAAGAGGCAGTGACGAAATTGACAGTCAAGTTCCCAGATGTGCCAGTAGTCTGTATGCTCAGATTGGTTAGCTGGCCGGCTGTTTTGCGATTCGCCAACCGCCTACCACACATTGAATGGAAATGTCAAACCCCTTTCCATTACAGGTAGATGCTTGTGCTCCAGTGTATTGTAAACAGTGCCGTCAATACTGTCCTATCATTTTGACCCCGAATAAGACCCAGTGAATGTTAGTGAAGAGAGTCGAGCGAAACCTGAGTAAGCACGGATCTTATAGGAAGTTTAAAAATAGTATTTTTTTATAGTTGTTTCATTTTAGATACCGTATTTTACGGACTATAAATCCCTCCAGAGTACAAGTCGCATCAATCAAAAAAGCGTCATGGAGACGAAAAAAATCATATATAAGTCGCAATGAACTACACGTTGCATTTATTTAGAAAATTGTTTTCACAAAATCCAAGCCGAAGAACAGACATTTAATCTGGAAAGGCAACTTATTCAACTAACAATGAGGCTGTTTACACTTGGCATTAACATGCGTTTTCGTCAATCGGATCACAAGTGGACGACGTTAATGCCAGGTGTAAACGGTGTTCAAAACGTTTTGAGCTCGTCCACTTTCGACCACTTGCAACCACATCCAGAGGTATCGGATCGCTTTGGAGTTGCGGAACGCAAATGTGGTTGAATGTGTTCGAACAGCCACACGCGACCGCCTTCTCTCCGCCCGATTATCTATCTGAGGTATTAAACACAAGTTTTACGTCTTTTTTTGACTTCTGGCGTGAACATACGGTGAACAGCGCTATTTATAGCCTTTCATTGATAAAACTACTGCGTGTGTTCTCCGTAGTTTCGTTTTGAAAGCGTGAAAGTTGCGCGATCCTATTTCATCAATTGCGCTGAAAATTCAGAGAAAGCTCCAACATATAAACGTACAAAACACTGTGCAGCATGTATATTTGCTAAACAAGCAGCAGACTCCGACATAATATTAGTTTGCGTCCATATAAACTCATAATTACTCCCGCTCGCGTTTGAATGACAGCAGAGAGACTCGCCCACCGTCTCACAGACCACCCCCTCACAGTATTCAGGACAGAAGCGGTCGAAAGTGGACAAAAGAGATGGATTTAAATACCAAGTGTAAACGTAATGTGTCTCTCTCGTCCACTTGTGATCCGATCGATGAAAACACATCTTAATAACAAGTGTAAACAGCCCCAATGGCACACAGAACAGCAGGCTGAATGGATGTCTGTACGTTAACGTAACATTATCAGTTATTTACAAGATAAACAATAGCATACTGAACATACCTGGAAAGCTGAATAGGTTAAATGAACAGAACAAGCCAACGCGCATCAAGTTCGCAGGCTCGTCAATCCACATCACTGAATTTACTGAATTACATAAATCCAGGAGCAGCATATAGCGGACTCTCGCGGCTGTAAACGGTAATGTTGTCTCTTGGTTCATGTATGTAAAAATTAATTCATACTGACTTACAAGTCGCGCCTGACTAGAAGCCGCAGGACCAGCCAAACTATAAAAAAGTGTGACTTACAGTTCGGAAAATACGGTATGCTGTGCATTTGAGATATTATTTAATTACAGACTGCAGTGATCGCTACTGACTATATAGCACTGTTATTTTGTCATTGAAGACAAATATATGTTGCCAGAAAAACGAGTCCATTATGAAAAAAAAACATTGCTTTCCTACAGTGGCGAAACACTATACCATATTAAGTGTGCCTGTAGATAAGGGAGCATGCAAGTTAACCCTACATAAAAGCCTTAATCAAAGTATAATTTACACTGCATACACAAACACCAACAAACACCAACATTCGAAATTCGCTCGTGGGATTAAAAAAAGAAGTTTGCAGGTGTTTGTCAAATAACTATGAATTAGCATTTAGCTAACCGGCTAGCGGAGCCAAATAGCACTGTCCTTTGTTTATATCCTTGATACAACGTCTAGGCAGTGACTTGTTGCCTCGCCGCCAATTATTTTTTCGAACTCGAGCAGGCTTGACCAATCACATTCTGTTGACTGTTGAAACGAACCAAAAGAAAACCAAGGAAATCGCGTTCATGGCGATTTATGGTGATTTTATTTCTGTTACACCATTGCCTACAATGATGCAGTTGCGGGTTCCCCTGTTTCAAGCTCTAGTTGACGCATTCGGCCCAATGAACTGCCGTAGCCAAGGCGGCATCTAGTGTACATATCTATGGCCTCCCACCCTTTATTGTGTGGTCCTAAGGGGAGGGTCTGTGTAAATTTTGGGGTTTGACATATCAATAACCCAGGAAGAAGCTCACTGTAGTCAATCCAGCTGTTCATTTGTCGTTTATGAAAACTGATTTCTATTAAAAATATCTCTCATTGCATTGAACTTTGAGTGTTGAAACTTTAAGGATATTGTTTATGCTCAAACAGTAACATTACACACTAACTGAATGTAAAAAAGTAAAATCATAATCAAGGACCCCTTTAATATCAAATGCAATGAAATGTATACATTTTTGATCTGGCTCAAGCCAAAATTTCATTTAAGATTTATGCCTTTGCAAACCATGAGATGGTCAGAGGTAAAAACACTGATTGTACCTTTTGGTGGCATTCTCCTGGAAGGGATAGAGGACCTGGCCGCTGTGGCACAACTCACAGATGAAACCCTTCTCTCGACACAGACTGCAGCTGTAGACATGAGAGCTAGCAAACTTGATTACCTTTGAGAGGAAGGGAGCAAGCTTTCCATCTATGACCTGCAGGAAAAATGAAAGTTATGAAAGTGAGGTTACATAGGAATCACATTGCAGCTCTTACCGTGGGGCAAAATCTGTGGAATAGATTTAAGTATGGCAAATATGTGTTAAACAGAATTGAGTATGAATGTCTTATTTGTAGCTGGAAAAAATACAATAAAAGGGAAGGAATCCATGGAGGAGGAACTTTGGGAATAGTAAAATGTGACCATAGTGAATGAACTACTATCACATGTGCTTGACCGAATGTGTTCAACAGGTACAAGACATACAGAGCAGATGTATAGATAGACAGACACAATACAATACAAGAAAATGGACAGTAATCCAGTTAGATGTCTATCTGAGAGTTTAAGCGACTGGACAAACACTTCAGAACAGACTTCAATGGGAGCCAAGGACAAAAAAGACAGTACATCATGAATCCACATGAGCACTAATGAATGCTTAGAGAGCAGGGGGGCTGGCTATGGTTCGAGGATGGGGTAATTCCTTTTGGGAGACAGTTTGCAAAAAATAATATGTGAATGCCATTTATCGGCCAGAGTAGTTAAAAATCGGCATGGTCTTTGAAAGCGGGGTACTGAAGAAGGCGTATTGTAGGCAACTGAATGAGGCAGGGGAAGGGGCCTAGACCTCCAGTGCATATTCACCAAAGGGGCAGAGACAAGTGGCTACACCTGGCAGCACTGCAGCACACCAATTAAAGGGCCTGCCAGCATTCTTCAGCCCTTCCACAAGGAGCCGGGCAAAGAATGGAGGAGCAGAGCGGACGGTGGAGGAGAGCTTGTGAGGGTGGGACGGGAGGGCTTGGGGACAGAAAGAATAAAGGAAGGACCACCACAGTCTCGCACGAAAGACGTGCGCACATACGCAGCGTGAGCAAGGAAAATGGGTTGAAAAGGAGAAGGTTTGTGTGGGAACAAGGTATGGGCTCTGTCACGACGTCTGTTTATTTAGTCAAAATGCGATATGTCTTAAATCTGTTACATTAACACACTGAAGCAGGATATTTATCCAGTTTTTTTAAGAAAAAGTAGTTTAAGCTCTAAACAGGACTCAAAAACATCATCAAATAATCCTGGTGTTAGAGAGAAAAGGTGGGGATACTAAGCTAGAACTGTTGCAGACCTGTCACTATCACTGTCCAATAAATATAGAGGTGATACTGTTGACAGCTTTCTCAGTACAGGCAACAGGAGAGCACTTAACCATCCATCAAGCAGCTTTCAGTTTAGACATCCCTGTTTTTTACTGACCGGGCTGACAGAACTTGGAGGCAAATCTTGGCTTTTCCCATGTGGAAGAGTAATATGGCAGGCACTAAAGAAACGTTGCAAGCCACCAATCAAAGGGGTTGAGCGAGCACACTCGCTGTCTTGTGGTAAAGATGATATATGCTCCCCTTGATCAATGCTGGCGGACGAGTAATTAAACATTTCAATAATTTAACAGGCAATAAAAAAATACAGAGTTCACTTACACCAGACTTGATGGGGAGGGACTATGAGAGCTTGAGGGCTGTTAATAAGAGTGACCGACAATGAATTAAATGTCCATTAGTATTGGGAACAGAATAACCAAAATTGCCCTATTTGCTGTGGAGAGAAAAAATGATAAGATGAATATGAGGAAAAAGTAAAGAATGTGATATATATACGATAGATAATGTAAATAGATATGATAGATATTGTCAGGGTGAAATTTGCTGGGGGGGGGCATTCTGGTCTTTATATCCCTGCCTCTGTTAAATTATTTTATTCCCAGTGGGGACAGAATGTAGCCGCCATGAATAATGGTCATCAAATGGCCATATAAACCGCCTAAAATAAAGATAATTTAATATAAGTAAAAAAACAGTAACATCAGGAATGGAGTATTACTGTCAGGGCTTCCACTCCTGTGACAATATGCCATGATCCTTTTTTAATCCAGGTAAGGATTTTCCAAATATCGCCTCAGTCTATTTTTCAGTGCGTATACAGCCAAATAAGAAATTAAAAGGATTCCAAGCAGCATATCATCATATTTTACAGGACTGTTACAACAGATAGATATAATAGATAAACTGGCATGAGGCCATTTCTGGGAATTACATTTCATCAGAGGGCCGCAGAGCTATTTTAACATAAAAAACTGAATATTTCTGTAAATATACTGTTTTTCTATTATTTACAAATAATACGTAAAAATATATAAACAGTGCTTTCTGTCTTTTTTATACATTATTTTAACAGTATAAATCTTTTCTTAACTCTTTCCCCGCAATTGACGAGTTATCTCGTCAATTAAGAGAAAAAGCTTCCCTGCCAATGACAAGAATTTCCGACTTTCCGCAATACCGCTATTATCCACCAGGTATAATCTGCAACTTATAAAATCTGGAAGTATCACCCTAGGGTTAACAGCTGTATGTCGAATTTTGGGGATCGCTCTGCATCTGATCTCTATCAAAAGTCAAAATTTGGTGTTTTTGAAGAAACCTACCCATATTTTAGAGGTGATAAAAAGAGAACTAATGAAGGTACTAGGTAGCATGTAACGTTTTTTTTTTTTTTTAAGGCAGAGGGTCTGTTCTTTCATTTGATATATTGTATGTTTATTTATTTAAGGAACATTTTCTGAAAGGCATTAAACTTTTGTGAAAATCATGAAAAATGCTGGTGCTGGCTGGCAACTTCTTTTTTTAAAAATGCTGGCCTGGAAAGAGTTAACCTTTTCTTAAATAACTTTATATTAAAACCTGGCACTAAACTAGCAAATTAAATTCCTGAACACATTTATTAATGTGCACGATTGGTGCACGATTTTTGCACGATTTTTGAAAAACGCTTTGGAAAAGGAAGTCGGCCGGGTACCAAAACACACTTGTAGCCAATCAGCAGTAAGGGGCGTGTCTACTAACCGCCATTGTTGCCTGGATTGCGTATGTGTGGGGCGCGTCTATCAAAAGAAGGTCCAGATTCTATTGGGGTAAGGGCGTATTTGTTTACGTGATTTCAAATGTCAACATTGGCTTTCAGAGATCATGCACCCCGCCTTTAACTATTATACATTTTTGCAACCAGGTAGTGTTTCTGTTTTAATTTATTTACGATTTTTTCATGTCACAGACTTGACTTGTTTATGTTCCATCTATGTTAAAATTTATATGAGGACACAGCTCTATGTGTAACTACACAGCAAGCAACATAATTGATATCATTATGTTGTAATATATCATAATCTTTGAGTAACAGATGTTCTCTGGAGGAACTCTCCAAAGTCCCGATAACATTAACTGTTTGCATGATGACAATGACATGTTGACGTGATGAGCAGATGAGCAATTAAAATCCGATCATGCATTCCACTATCCTCGCCTTCACGGACAGCGTGGTTCATAGTTGCATAACAATGGAAGACAAGCAACCTCCTGTGCACTTTAAAATAAGAAAGAAGCGCCTTGACTCACGTTTAATATTTACGTTAAATGTTTACATAAATAATCAAACGAATGTGAACTAATTAAATAAAAAATCTTTTGTTATATTTTTGACAGCAGACACGGGCTGCAGAGAGGGGGAGGAAGGGCCGCAAATGGCCCGCAGGCCAGGAGTTTAAGACCACTGTGATTAGATAGATAAGGTACAGTACAATACGGTGCGCTACTGTTGATAGACAGATAGATACTGTAAATAGATAGACAGACAGACAGACAGGTAGATATATAATATTGTAAACTTTTAAAGACGAATGTTGTACCAAGTAAATTTTGGGGAACAAAATATTTACCTTTAAAAAGTTGACAATATGTCCTTAAGGTACAGTAATGTGCCCAAAAAGGTGCATCATTGTATAATGTTTTTTACCTTCTATTCTGACAGTGTAAATTATTTTCCAATTAAACATTCATATTTCGTTCTTTACTGTATGTACCAAATACCACATCAAAAACATCAAAGTTAAGCCAATGATGCCATCTCCTATCTGTTGTTTTTTACGAGGGGAATAAGTAATGTCCACCAAACCAACACCCCCCCCCCCAAGTCCCCCACCTTGTGCTCCTGTCTTGCATGTGCTTTGTTGTCAGCGGCTTAATCCCCTAAAACCACAGTTTAGCGCCTACTTTTTCATCCCCTTCTCGGCCCTGGCCTTAATGTCCTTGCCTGCTCCATTAAACGACAGAGAAAGGGCCCAGATTAGACAGATAAAAAGAGTGTGAGCTCTGTTTGGATAACTGAGGTCCCTGCCAAGACCTCGCAAAACAGGATTAAAACCAGCGTGTGTAAAGAAGCGGTAAAGTGCCCGTCAGCCGGGGTATTGTGTGCGATGGGCAGGAGAGAAATCATAAAGGTTCTTCCTTTTTACAGGGATTAAGAAACTGTAGTCATTTGGACAATAAAATCAGATTTGGTCGTATTAGCTCTGGTGCCATGTAGCTGTTCTGAAAGCAATGTCCTTAATATTCAAGGCGACTGTTTCTTTTGACCGGGATAAAGGATTTTGATATGTAACTTTAGCCAAACAAGATAGTACATCATACAACACAACATTTATGAAGCACATGTAGGCCATCTTGGGACACTTTGAAAAACGTTCTCTGCTCTTCCAGTGGCAACATCAAAGAAAAAACAGTGGCCAAACAAAAGCAGCTTCTGGGCAGGCCCTGAGCAAACAAATATGGTGAATGATGTCATTTTTAGAAAAGAAGACAGGCCAAAACCTAGGTTTAATTGTTAGAACTGAATAATGGAGAGCATTTGGTTTGGGTATGTAGTGTTTGTTGGAGATAGTTCAGCACTCACTGATCTATACGCGAAGGGCGAGCATTCCAGAGCCACGGAGGACCTGGCATTAAATAGCAACACTAAAAGAAAATGGCTCCTTAATAAGGTAAGCCAATTAAGAGGCTGAAAGAGACAGCAATGTGACATGAATGGGAAATGCCTCAAATTTGGGCTCTACAGAGAAGGATTTGAAGCAGTGGAGGAGAGTATAAAAGCCTACCAACAAATGCAATGAATAAAAAGTCCACAAAGATTGGGGAAGACAGTACAGAACCCATTTAGGAGCCACTGAGTGCTGTGGTAGTTAACTTGTTTGTATTTGGCTTTGTTTAGATTTAGTTGAATTTCTACTTTCTACTTGCATTTTTTATTTCAACATTTCGTGTAATTGCACACAACCAAGCTCCAAAAACACAATTGTACAATTATGTGCCATTCCAATAGAGCACCGTAAACATGAAGCATGATAGAGACAGAAAGAATGCAGAAGGCCAGGGAGGCGGTGTCAGGTGATGGGATGATAGGGAAGAATAAAATTGAATGGAAGTGCAGAAAGGACTGTTACTCTTAGTTTTTTTCTGCCTGTTGCTTCTGAATGGCAGTAATTAGTAAGCTGGGAGGGGGAATACAGGGCTGAAGAGGGCGCATGTAAGCAGACTCCAGCATCCCACCGAGAGACAGAAGAGAGTGGGGTTGTGTGACAGAAGAATAGATGCTCTCATAATAAAAGAAAAATAAGGGCAGAGGTCATTTCTAAGAAACCGAGTGAAAAAAATTTGGATGGGACAGCAGAAGGCATAAGGACGGAGGACAGAATGAAGAAAGGAGAGACCGGACAATTTAAGGAGATGAGAACACAGTTTCTTAATTTATGTTTTATAGTGATTCCCAAAGTTTTGCAAATAGCATTTGGTTGTTATAGGCCTAATAGGAGTACATAATGATATATAAAAAATATCAATTGCCAGATTGGTTGCCTAATATTGTTATTGCTTTAAAATAATAACATTAGTGTGGTTGGGTACCAGATACACTACCGGAGATAAGTTTGGAATCACATCTTAAAAATCTTTTAATTTGAAGGTGTATGTTTAAATGTTTGAAATGACTTTTGTAGACAATAAAATTATATATTTTTTATTATTTTTTTATATATATTTTGTAGAATAGATGTGAACTCTCAAGTGGAAACCTCAAGAAGCTGATTAATAAAATGCTATTAGTACAATTTAGCAAATTGTAAAGGATGAAAACACTGCAGATGATAAAATGAAGAGTTTGGTTGATGCGATGAACGGCATTTAAAAAAAAAAATTGTTATCGCCAAAATTAGTATCGTATCACATCAGTATTTAAAATGAAGAATGCAATAAATCTGCTCAACCAATCACAGCACACCATTCCACGCATTGTAAACAATGATGGCAGCGCTTTGAATACACATGTAATCCTAGTTTTCCTCATTTACTTTGTTAATCATGATCAACATACAAACAAAAACAAAATAATACTTTTAATAGCATTGATAAACCTAAGCCATCAAAATCTAATAATTTACGTGAGAGGCACTCGGGCGAAGGAAAAATGCCGGCTGTTGCTTGTTCTCACATGACAGCATCAAGCTTCTGTCATGCTAACACATTGACCCCAGGGGATCTTTTGTAAAACTTTTCATTATTTTACGCGAAGCCAACGAAAATCTAGCAGGATCAAAACATTTTACAGCTGATCGCTGTCAAAAAAGTTCAGCGATGACGTCCCAAGGATGACCGCAGCAATGACAGTGTTATTAATATGACAAAGTAAGTGTTTTGATTAATGCCATTAATGTTTTTTTTTTTTAATCAGTGTATATCACTAGTCAACTAAATGAATATAACATGGCAAAGATGAATCCACATTTATATATTGATTCAATAGATTTGTAGCATTTTGGAAAAAAAACTTGTCATGGATTTATTGCATTTTGCAGAAATAATAATCAGTTTTTATAATAAATCTTTGAAAATTGTATTAAGGATATGAATTTTTAATGTTTCTATAACCCAAAGATGCTATGTGAAAGTTTGTAACAGAAAATAGTGGTTTTCATCTTGTCACTTTCTTGGAATAGAAAACACTTTTTTACCCAAATTAGTCAAAATGGATTTATTGCGTTTTGGAACTAAACTCTTCATATATAACAGATTTAATTTTGAAATACTTTAAATGCTTTTGTTCACAAAATAATGACTATAGTTACATTTGTGATATTCCATAGTTTTGTTGACTTTAAAATTATTACATAATGTGGAAAAAGTATAAATAAAGAATGAGTAAGTGATTTCAAACTTTTGACCAGTAGTGTCATTGCAGATGTTAATCGTTTCTATTTTGAGAAAAATCCCCTATTTCTGCTTCTTGCAACTGCAGGATCTCTTAAACCTAATAAATTAAATCCTAATTTTTTTAAGTCTAATGAAATGACTTCAGGACTTCTCAAAAAAGATCAAGATGTGTTTTGTGCCAAGAGTGGTCACACATTTAGTTCTAAATAATTTTTTTTGTGTGTGTGTGTGTGTGTGTGTGTGTGTGTGCATTTTTCCTGTATTTTCTGTTTGAAAAAGTGACAAATAAATATGGAAGGACATTAAAACTGCTAAAACAACAAAGCTGTTGATGGTTGCCTAAGACATTGGCGCAGTACTGTAAATTGTCAAAAAATATTGGTCAACTTTAATATTCTTTAAAAAGCCAATTACTTTTTATTGGCTGATCATATTAAAAAGTAAGATACAGAACAATCTTTTTAACAAAATGTTTGTCTAGCTATCACACATTTCTAATGCACCACATACATATCATGGCAAATCATCAAAAACAAGTTAATATTTATTGTTAAAGTAAAAACAAAATTTGTTCAAATAAAGACAAAAACTGTTTAAAAGCAGAAGGTTCGTTAGATGACCTTTACTCTGAGGCTCTGGGTTACCATGCATATATCTACAGTAACTCAAACTCTGGATAACGCTTTAGGAAAGGGTGTGAAAATACACACAGCATACACACAACATTCTCCAGCCTCTTAACTTCAACTGCCAGCTGAAACTGAGCAGACAGGCACTCCACAGTGATGATGTGCGTTACAGGTGTTACTATGTGTGTGTAAACGTGATGACATCTTTTCTGTACACTATCAGAATCAGTTGGGACGTGTCCAAGAGGTGTGTATATATAGTAGCCCGTAAAGTATATGTGGCCACACTTAAAAATGTATGAAATTCATTGTAGTGCAACAAAATATACAACAAAGTAGCAATTAAAAAGGCAAGCACAGATTCTGTGTGGACCTAGCTAACATTTATAGATGTACAAAGAAATGGTCAGTAATAAAAAAACTTGCCTGCTGAAGGTCTGCCAACGAGTACAGGTGTACATGCTGTAACAGGTATTCCCTTGGAAATATCCTGCAGAAACAGCGAGAAAAAGAACATTAGCATAAAAAACATATAAATGTTACCTCAAGGCATAATTTAACCTGCACAAATCTATTAAAAATTAACTGCATTAGGTTACACACACCCATATACATTTCTGTTCCAAGAGGAACGCTAGTATTTCACCATCCCGCCTCTGTATCCATGACAACATGGGTCTAAATTGCTTGAAAACAGGGGTTAATTCAATTGAATTGGGAAAGGCTGTAAAATAGGCATTTAAAAGCACTACCCCTTATTATGGGTGAAGTGGGGCGGCTCTGTCTCTCTCTCTCCCTCCCTCTCTCTCTCTCTCTCTCTCTCTCTCCATCTGGCTGGCTATTAGGCCCTCTTCACCTCTCTCCTCCCATGAGTCTACTCTCGCACTCTCGATCTCTCATTCACCCACGCCTGCTCACATTACAAACTCAAGGGCCCACAGAATCATCCGGAAAAGAGGATGAGAGTGGAAAATCAACAGGCATATTGTGGGGGGAGTAATGGAGGACAGACACGGAGAAGGTAGAAATAAAATGAAAGATTGAGAGGTATCAAAAGTTACTAAAAAGAACGAGAAAAAAGATATCACGGAGTAGACATTGAAGATGTGCAACGAAGGTCAGTTCCTCTTAAATACAGGTGCAGTTCAGGGGTCTTATTTGATTATTTATCTCATAAACGTCCTGAAGACAGAAAAAGTTTTCACTAGTACACTAAAGCATACTGTGGATGTTCCTCTCATATCACACAATTAGTAAGAGCATAAAAAGCAAAAACAATCGACTGAAAGTAACAGAACAGATTTTGTCCTAATGGAATATCACAAAAAATGTATTCAAACACATTGCCAATGGCATAGCCCTACCACAAAGAAGCACCTCAAGGTATAAATCTGTCTACTTGAATATGATCCCACTGGTTAACTGGATTGATTAATCTGGATCCAGTGGAAATTACCCACTCCAGTTTCGTCACCCACTAACACAGTGATAGTTCCTCAACTCATGGTGGCATGTCAGCCCACCAGACAGACGTTGGGAATTCAAGACAATTTGCTGGCCAGAAAAAATGTCTGTGGTATTATGTGGAAGCGCTCCTAATAACACGAATGACATGGACGGAAAACATACCAAGTAGTTTTAAGCTCAAATGGACCATTTAGAAGTAAATGTAGAAATATTATGTAGATGGAGGCACATATAATTTCAAACAGTGGTTCGCTGTAATTCTGAGTGTGCCTTTTTGGTTGTGACTATTAAGATATTTGTGTTGATGCAAGTGGACCACCAAGATTGCACAATTTGAAGATTCAATACTTCATTCGAGCATCACTCGTCTTTTGCTCTGGGATTTGTGGTGAAGCTCAGTTGTTTCTGTTGTTTATTGCTGTAAACCTCATTGCTGGCAAAAGGAAAGCATGGCGGCACTCCAGACAGTCCCATTCATAGCTCATCCTAAGACCTCATTAGAGGCCGAACCATCATTACTGCACTAATCTAAGTCTAAACAGAGGCAGGAGGCAGGGGGTGGGATGTTTACTAAGATAGGGATGAATTCTCTTTTCATTTGTTTATGGAAGAATGAAGGGTCAATAGACTTGAGTTGCAGCAGGTGTCATTAGTACAAACAGAACTGCTGAAAGCTGTTTTGTTATTATGTGTTTGACGTATGGATGTCAGAAATGATACTTTATCAAAAGCTGTGAAGAATTATCTCCAAAGGAGTGTGAATGTGTTTTCCTAAAACGAAAAACTACAGATCTCCAAACTAATAGGCCAGAATGCTGCATGATGAGATGACTCAAAAATAAATGGGTAAAAGACGAGTTCAACCAAAATGTTAAATTCTGTGATTATTTACTTTCACGTTCCACACTTTTTCCTTTATATATATATATTTTTTAAATAATATCCCAGCTGCTCTTTTCTTCAGAATAAAACTGGACTTAGGACGGGGCTGTCAAAATGCAAATATACAAAAAAGTTTTTTTTTATTTCTAATGTTTTGTATGATTCATAAAATTTCAGCAATCTGAAAACTTGACAGTGCCAGTATTCATCATTTTTTTAACATAGAGCATTCAGGATATTCTTAAGTAAACTTTTTTTTCTTCTTAAAACTACAATTCAAAGATGACAGAATGTTTATTTTTGAGTGAACTATCCATCTTAAGAATAGCAATCATTCTTCCTGCCTTGACAGATTTACAGACGTGTGCTTAATAAAAGTGTCTGAAAGCCACAGACCACAAAGCTTTACATACCCACAAATCTGATAGAACAAGTGAGGCATTACCAAACATCTTAGGAAGGCTGACAAAGAAGAGATATTGCATTGACAGGATTCCATGGTCTAATGCGGTATCTCCTGTATGACAGGGAGAAATTCTAACTTAATCCCTGCGGATGTGTTGTTATGCTGATTTGGTTTTAGTCAAGCTTGTTCAAGTCAGGGCGACGTCTAAAAAGGAACCTGAATCTTGCTGTCATGTTGTCTCACTGAGTGTGCGTTTACCTCTGATCACAATAAACTTCAATCTTTCCTTCCCCTTCTCTTCAAGCTTAAAGGGGACATATCATTAAAATCTGACTTTTTCCATGTTTAAGTGCTATAATTGGGTCTATCAACCTACAAAATGTGTAACAGAACAACCCAGTAACTTAGTTTGGGTAAATCATTTTCTGCAAGCATGTGAAAAAAAAGATAATTGAAATGTGGCTCCCCTTGTGATGTCAGAAGGGGATAATACCGCCCCTTAATCTGCACTATCCAAGTGCAGAGATCAACTAATTTGCATTTAAAAGGACACACCAAAAACTGCACATTTTTGCTCACACCTACAAAGTGGTGTGAGCAATTTTAACATGTTATAATAAATTATCCGTATGATATTTTGAGCTCTTCACATATGTCCTCTGGGGACACCAAAGATTTATTTAACATCTTAAAATGCCCCTTTAAATTAACCTTTTCTCATGGAAAAGTTTGATCATGAATCTTTTGTCCTTTCACTGCATAAACATACACGTTCCTTGGAGGACTGTTTGCGGTGTTGGTAACCAAGCAATATGAAAACTGTTGTCAAACAGGTTAATACAAATGCACAAGCTGTTATCAGTGAGTGGCAAGCAAAAAAAAAACAAGTTGCAATGTTGATTTACTACTGAGTAGTTTTGCTTCAAACGCTTATGCTAAGATTATCTAAAGGCCAAAAGTATACCTTGCATGGGACCCACATGGGGTAACTTTTGTCATCCAGATCGTTTGCACACCTTGGGCCCTATTTTAACGATCTGAAACGCAAGTGCGAAGCGCAATGGGCATGTGACTTTGTGGGTGGATCTTGGGCACTGTTGATATTTTCCCTTCGGGAGAAATAACTCTTGCACCAGGCGCAAATCAATAAGGGGTTGGTCTACAGTAGGTTCATTATTCATAGGTGTGGTTTGGGCGTAACGTCAAATAAACCAATCAGAACGCTAGCCAACATTCCCTTTAAACGCAAGGGTGCAAGTTCCATGGCGGGTTGCTATTATTATGACGGATTTACCAGGCGCACGCCAGGAGCGGTTCACAGCCGAGGAGACCCACGTTCTTGTAAGAGCAGTCAAAGACAGAGAAGTTGTTTTGAATGGGGATAGGAGAAACCCGCCCAAATCAGCATAGGTTAAACAGGCGTGAGAGGAATTAGCCACAATTGTCTCATCAGCTGGCATCCCCATCGTTGCGCCAAGCGCTACAATAATGTCTGGAGACGGGGGAATCCCAAGCTTGCCAGCATAAATCGGGCACGCCGTGTAACGGGAGGTGGATCTGCCTCAGGACCTGACGCCAGCAGAGGACATCGCTGCGTCCACCCTCACCGCTGAAAGGGTTTGGGGGCTTTAAAAATCGGACCCAAGAAACGCAAGCAAGGTCCAACCCCAGAGTACACTTACAAACCAAGTTCATATACATTAAGGTTTCTTATGAAAATATTTTAATCGTTATTTGCATGTGAATTTTTTAACGCAGCCACACAAAATAATTAAAAACTATCACCACAATGCTCACCACTATGATTCCCCTTATCTCATGTGTTAATATTTTTTATTGTAACAATTTATGATTTGCAAAATAACTGTTGCATCTGTGTAGATTAGATAAGCAAAGTGTGTGTGCATTGTGCACGCTATACATTATGGTCAAGCATGCGCCCTTAAAATAGCATAATAAACCACGCGCAACGCGCCACTTTAGACTAGTTTTTTTTGGTCAGTGGCGCAATTGTTTTTTGAAACTGCAAAATAGCATCAGGGATGGTTTGCGCCGGAACACGCCTCCTTTTTTGCGCTGAACCGCCCAGGGAGCCTTGTTTGCCGACGTGCGTCTGTGGAGGGAAAAACCCGCTGTGCGCCGGTGCAAAATACGAACGATACATGCGTCACTGACAAAGTCAATTGCGCTGGGTGCAAGATAGGGCCCCTTGTCCGCTTGCAGCCCAATTTTTGGAGACCGCGTGAACGGTACAGAGCATGCACGAGAAAAATTATGAGACAGGACACTTCGTTATAAACAACACAAATGAGTTTGCATACAACATCATCTTTTTTTCTTTAATTTTCATTTCCTTCCAAGAACAGAAAGCTAAGGAGCATTTTCTTCAACATAATGTTTGATTCCTGTTCATTGTTTTCTTGTTGCTTGTTTTAAACTTTGTTTGCAATGGTGAATCCACCACTTTTCTTCATCTATCCTGAATTTGTAAATTAACTGTAAATGACACAAATCAGTGCTGGCAGGTAATCATTTAAAAAGCACCAATGGTCCGATTCATGATTTTACATTTCCTTTGGTGTGTATGTGTGTATAAGTACATGTTAACGATATGCAAAAGGTACAACCCCAAAGTAAACGATGAAGCGAGTTATCATCTCCAACATAAATCTCTTTTCTTAGACTACAACAACACAAGGATTGTAGGCAACAGTTTACTTCCTGGGATTGATGAGGTAGAGAAGACCAACATTATCATAATTCCTCCAGCTTCAGACTCACAGCCTTTAAGTTAACTCTTGTCAGCACTGAATTGTGTTCAAATCTAATCACAACGTATAAATGATCTGGCCAATCAGGGACACAACGCTTTTCAAATCTGTGCGTTTCAGGATGAGCTTGAAATCTGGAGCTACAAAAATGTACGTTAGAGAACATTTAGAGAAATCATTTGTACTACTTATATGTTGATCTGCGTGTATCGGCAGTTGAGTATACTTTGAAAGCTTTATGGTGGCATATGTGTGAGAGATGGACGAGAAAGTTGAAAGAATGTATTCCTGGGCATTTAGTCTCTAACTGTGGGTTTACACCAGACGTGAGTTCAACGATTTGCGTGAGTAGATTACATACAAAGTCAATGCAAAGACGCGATCAGATGCGTCCTCGCGTGGGCGATACGAATGACGCGATATGGGCAGCGCGTTTGCTGCGAAAACACACGCTATTCGCCTCAAACGCGTCTTTCAACTTGAGCGGAAAATTCACATGACATGAAGTTAAATCCCGCAAGTAATCTAGAGCGAATAACGCGATAATGCGCGTTTGGCTACATTCACAAGACAAAGATGTAGAGAAAGCCACAGAAACCCGACAACTAAAAGCATTAATGAATGTTAAAATCTAAATAGAAAATAAACACATCTATTATTGCATTATATAATATGTTAGGGGAATAGTTCACACAAAAATTTAAATTGTCAACCTGGCACAATATGTCGGATTGTGCAATATCTAAACTGAATGTGATTTGAGAAATGCATTAGAAAATGACTTTCAACTTAAATTTAAATTTTTACTCCACTATTGTATGAAATTAAAATACTTCGAATACAGTTCACAATACAGTAAAGTAATATATATGACCTTATTATAAAAAACACCTCTCTGGACATTCTGCAAAGAAATTCCACAAAAACGTCACGGGTTTGGAATGTCATTGAGGGCACGTAAATGATAACAAAATGTTCATTGTGAGTGAACTAATGTTTTAGGGCACACGTGCGCGAGGTAGCCACTGAAGCTCAGGGAGATGCATTAGATCAGGCTCAACGGTGTGGGCTGTGACAGTTCTTCCCCCCCCCCTGGCTTAGTGTAAACACTCATGCCTCTTCAGAACCAATGATGAGCGGCCAGGCCAGGCAATAAATGGGTAAGGTAATCTTTTAGCGACATCGCCCTCATCAATCCTGCACTGTTTTGAAAAGCGGAACATTAGCCAATGCCTGCTAATAGCCTGGTTGTAAACACCAGCCATCTCGAACTGCCTCCTGTTAGGGTCACCACTGCTGCATCCCGTTGGACCCTGTAAACACTGCGGCCAGATAAAGTCAATGCTCAGCGGGCAGCTGGGAGACCTCCAAGGAGATGGACCTTGGAGAGGAAATTCAGTTCAAGCTGAGGTTCGCTTTGCTGGAGCCCCTACGTCTGCACTTCAAACAGCCATCCTGGTTCTACGTCGCCATGAAGTTCAAAGGACCGAATACATACGAAAGGGTACTGGCCCTTTCAATAATTCAGTGATTCAAACAACAAACGGTGTTCTGAATGTGTAGGTAAGAGTGCATTAGCAACACGATTAAGTCAACATCTGAAGTTCTTTTTATTTAGTGAAGCCATAAAAAAATGTCCATAGGAAAAACAATGGAAATGTGTTTACCCCAGAAAGATTTTATTATAAATATAAGAAAACGTTCATGGACACTACTTTAAGAAAGGCAGACAAAAAATGGTCTTACTTTTCAAAATCGATAGGAAAATATGGTGGGTTGCCATATTATCACAGTAGTTACTTTCAATAGCAGGGGACTATTTTCAGCTGCTGCTTAACATCACTAAGCCTGCTGCAGCCATGTTACGGCAGCAAAGTCCTTGATTATTACGCCAGAATGAGAGTATAGTTCCTAGCCATATTGCCATAAAAATCACAACTTTTAATTTTCTGTCGGTCTTAGTACACAATGTAACTACAGAAGAGTCAAGTTTTAAATAGGAAAAATATCAAAACGCTCTTAGTTTTTTTTTTGGCGCGATGCTAATGGTCTAATCAGATTCAATGGATTATGCTAAGCTATGCTAAAAGTGGTACAGCTAGACCCGGATATCAGCTGAATGGATTCCAAAATGGTAAAAATCAAATGTTTAACTCCAGGGGAGCTAGAAAATTAGCATATTTTCAAAAAAGTGGAGTGTTCTTTTAATAACTCAAGTAAAAAATCTTAAGGAATCACCGTTAAACCATTTCAAAGGGTTTCATCTGACATCACACTGTCAGAAATAACTGGTCAAAAAATGGTCCCAAGCTGTCACTGGGGTAGCACCCTTTTAAAAAAAAACTAATATGTACCATTTTGGTGCAGATTTGCATACGTTGCGTACTTATTTGTACTTCTGATGTACTAATTTGACCTCTTAACTCTTTCCCCGCCATTGACGAGATATCTCGTCAATTAAGAGAAAACGCTTCCCCGCCAATGACGAGATTTTCCGTCTTTCCGCAATACCGCTATTATCCACCAGGTGGCGCCCTTACGCAACTTTTTAAAACCGGAAGTATTGCCCTATGGCAAGCTGCTGCATGTCCGTGTCTGTTTTAAAGATCGCTCTGAATGGGATCTCTATGAAAAGTCCGTCACAAATATGGAATTATTTTTGCTTTTTGCTCAAAATATGGTGTTTTTGCAAAAACCTACCCATATTCAAAAGCTGATTGCAAAAGAACCACTAAAGGTAGGATGAAACGTTTTTTTTTGTTTGAAAGCAGAGGGTCTTTTCTTTCATTTGGTATATTGTATGTTTATTTATTTAAAGAAGAACATTTTCTGGAAGGCATTAAACTTTGGTGAAAATCATGAAAAACGCTGGCGCTGGCTGGCAACTTTTTTTAAAAACGCTGGCGGTGAAAGAGTTAAGGTGGAAAGGTATACTTTTTGAAAGGGTACCACCTCAGTGACAACTGACAGTACCAGATTTATTTAAACGCACAGTTTTTCAAGAGGGGTTTACTGCACTTAAATATAGAAACATTAATTAGCTGGCGTCACTAATTGACTAGTTGGTTACTGGACAACTAGTAAACCCACTGTGACCCAACCTAATTCCTAACCTCTTCCGTGTACTACACTCTAGTTTCTCTTTCTAAACTTCCACTTAACCCTAAAATCAATATACATTTATCTTTTTTAAATAACTGTCAATATATAATGAGGGGCAACTTTTGTTGAAAAAACGACAGTGGCAGATTTCCATTATCACACTTTATCACAGAGCTTGAGAGGCTTTCGTCTCTCCTGGAGTGAATGTTTAAAAAGGTTTCCACACATGATACTGACCCTGCTATGAAGCATTCATCACCCAGACGAGCCTATTAGTACCATGACCTACACATAAACAAAGTCTCTTTACGTTCTTATTGAAACTGGTCTTAAGAATCCTACCAAAGCAAACTTTTTTACATACCCAGCAACTTAATATATTAATTGTTGTTTAAAAAAAAAAATCACTGAACACTGAGCACGTGCAGAAAAGTCTCATTACTCTAGCTGGATTGTGCAAACTTTTTTTTTTACACTTTAGCAGCACAAGAGCTTCAATTTCCGTCTTTACAAATGACGTAAGATTTTGTTTTCATTTTCTGCCACTACTAATGAGCCTTGCAAGATTCCGCAAATATTTATTATTACAACGCACCCTTAGTCAAATGGATAATGCAGCTGTGACTATTATGAAAACAGTGCAGCGATTACAAGCGGTTTCTCCTTAAGCACTTATTATTCAATCAACTTGTTATGAGTGATTTCCCGTTTGGAACGAAATAAAAATCTGTTCCACAATTTATTTGCTCCCATGCAGTTTACAAATCTGCACCACTGAAAAAGCTCAGCATCAGCATTGGTCCTGAACAGAATTATGCGCTTTGACACCAAAATTGGTACTTCTCAAAATAAAATAATAAAATTAATAAAATTAAATGGTTAGCACATCTCTTAGCAAGAAAACATTTCATCATCTACATACCTCCTGTAAACTTTACTTCAGCCTTACATTTGTTTTTCATAAAAATTTGTTACAGCAATATTCATTTATTATTATTTAACATTTATTTATCAAAATTTCTTTTGACTTGATGATGAAACCACCCCAATCTTTATACAGGTCCTGTCGAAGTCACCTCAGAAATGGACATGTATCCCTGAACTTTGCTCTTCATGCTTTGTGACATCACTCACCTGCGACGAAGGTCTTCTGCCACTGTGGCTCGGCAGCTGAAGAGGTAAGCCCTGAGAGACTGGAGCTGCTGCCTCAGTTTGAGAACGGCCGCCAGTGCTTCACAATGCTCATACAGACACGGGTTCAACTGCTGTACGTCTAACAATGGTTCCTCATAAACAAACTCCAGAAACTCCTTAGCCTGTTTTGACACCTAAACCACACAGAGTGATGTAATTAATCATTTAAGTACGTTTACATTTTTTTGCCTTTTCTGACTCTCACTTCTTGTGTGGCTTTACTAACAATTTTAAAGATATGAATCAATTCTAGAGGTCTGCACACACACCTTGTGTTTGTTAGTGTCCCAGTTGTGCAACAGACGAGCAGGTATGAGGAAGAGGTTGTCTTGGTGGCAACTGGAGCAGTAGTACCAGCCGCTGTAAGAGCACACTTTGGCCTTGCCGCGTGATAGACCTACTGGCCTTTGACATCCTGAAAAAACAAACCAACAGTAATAAAGAGGGAGAAACCTTGTCTGCAAACACACAAATCAAACCTGTGACAGGAAAGATCAAGTCCCTCATTAAAATACCTAAAACCAGGGCCGGCCCTGGCCAATTTGCTGCCCTAGGCAAGATTTCACCTGGTGCCCTTTAGAATCACAGAATCATAATTGTGTTCCAATAATTTTGTTCATAAACTTAAATAAATATTCTGTAAACACACACATGCACACATACACACAATACCCTGTTACTCAGGCATTTGATCTTGACATTGTTAAAATCTTGTCTTTTTTACACTGTACATTTAACTTAAAATATTTAATGTTTGTACAAGAAAACAGCTCTTATAAATGAATTATTAGTAGCATGTTGTAGTGTCGCGGGAGATTGTGCTCATTGTTAAATAGCTTTGTGGCTATACTGCATTGAAGCGGCAGTTTAAAATATAAACCCAGAATTCAGCGAACGTCAAGAACAAGAAAAAAAACAATAAGGCCAAGACGCGGGATTTAAATTACGTTACACGGACCATGGTTTAAATTTCAATGTTTCTGGACAAAAAAAACAACTTTGTCTGGTATTAATAAGCTGCACATTGGAGTGCTGGCTGCTCCCCGCGGTGCTGAAGACGCGTGATGGCACATATACACAGATATTTACGTGCAATCTATTGGAAAGCGGAGGAGTCATTAGTTGGGTTAGTAAAATAACGAAATTACAGCTTTTAAATAGAAGAAAAAAGTTTTTTTGTAAAGAGATATTTTTTTTAAAGTTTAAAAGTGCAGAACTCTTCTCAATGGGAAGAAAGCTATACTTTTCCCCTTACGTGCAACCTATCGGAAAGCGCAGATGAGTTAGATGGGTTAGTAAAATAATGAAATTATAGATTTAAGTACAAAATAGTATTTATATAAAGAGAAATATTAAAATAAAAAAGTGCTGAACTCTTCTAAAGTGGAAGTAATAAAGTAAAATAACGAATAATAATTATATAATAACGAATAATAGTTTCCAATAGGTTGCACGTAAATATCTGTGCTGCCACCAGTACTCCGTCCGAGGGCGTCTTCAGCACCGCGGCCAGCACTCCAATGCGCAGCTTATTAATACCAAACAAAGTGAACAAGTTGGTATTTCTGTGCAGAAACATTGAAATTTAAACATGGTCTGTGTAACATTATGTAAATTCCGCGTCTCTGTCTGATTGTTGTTTCCGTTTTCTTGTTCTTGACGTTGGCTGATTTCTGGGTTTATATTTTAAACTGCCGCTTCAGTGCAGTATAGCCACAGAGCTATTTAACAGCATGATCTTCCGAGATACTATGCTACTAATAATTCATTAATAACTGCTGTTTTCTTGTGCAAAATTAAACATTTATAGTTAAATGTTTATATACATATATTAAAAAAATATATAATTTGGGCGCACGGACGCCCCAAGGGGTCGGCGGCGCCCTTAGCATTTGCCTATTCCGCCTATGCCCAGGGCCGGCCCTGCCTAAAACACACACAGGCTTGGGTTAATGAAAAAGTTAATGACCACCTAATCTAGTCATGAGGGCATGGCCCTTTTAGAAATGGACAATCATTAGCGGAAGGTGATCAGGTTAATGTATGTTGTGCTGATATGTCAAGGTTTAAGACACACCTCTGGTTAAACATAGATAAGAATTACATATGATTTAAAAGTTGTACAAAAGCCAAAAGATAATGCAACTGTTTATTTACTATAGGGAATAAACAAAATACTAATCTAGACAGAAAACAATGCACGGTAGAGTAAAATACTGAGCACATTTAATACCAAAAAAAAAAAACTCTTTAAAGTACTTTGCTTTGTCTTTAACATTTCTTTTTCAAGCTGTCTTCAAACAGTAGACGCAAAGGGCTCATCCCAAAGAAACCAAAATAGGTGATTGTGAACATGGCAGGTGTCCCTTATCCATACCATCAGTGGGGACCAGACCCAGGACTGTTTGGAGGTAAAAAGAATAAAAGACAATAAAAGGAACAAGCACAGACGGATATAGACATGCACAATCTTCTCGGTGGAGCGTGGCGTCATTTATACACTTCATAGGGAGAGGAAAAACGTGGACAAGATGGGAGGTATGATATAAAGGACAAAAACAAGCCAGAAAACACAGTCTCCAAAAAGGGAGGCATAATGTTATCGGCATCAATGTATGTGGAGGGAGACACTGATTATAGTGTGCAGGCAACGCTGTAGGTCTATTTTTGATGCATTGTTCGCTGTCTAAAAAGAGTAGAGCTTAAAAACAGCTATGAAATACGTGCATCCCAGACTTTAGGCCAAATTACATCACTTAACAAATTCAAAAGGTTAGTTCACCCAAAATGGAAATTTCAGTACCTCATGTCATTTTACATTTAGTCATTTAGCAGACTAAATGTTTAGTATTTCAATACTAAACATTATTCCTCTACAGTACAACTCAAAGAGTTTCTAGTATGAAAATAAAATAAAAATTAATAAAGAAAAATAAGAAAAAACAGTACCATTTTTAACAAAGTTAATAAAAAAAACTTTTTCTAAAGCTATATGAGAGCATTTTGTAAGGAAAGTTTGAAATTTAAGTTACTATATAGTGAATTTCTTCTGCCACAGGTCTGAAATCATGTATATACTACACAGCTTATATACACTATGGGGTGGTTTCCTGGACAGGACTAGGCCTTATTTAATTAGGAATTATAACTCGTTTTAACAAACATGCCTTAAAAACATTACTTGTGTGCATTTTGAGGCAAAACAAAGGGCACTGATGTATTTTAAGATATAAGATTTCAGTTTGGACAGCTCTTATGCTACGTGCACAACAAACGCGGGGCATAGCGTTACTCGCTCCAGATTACACACGGGATTTAACTATGTGTCATGCAAATTTTTAGCTCGAGTTGAATATCTGGTCTGGTGTGAACATTTATTTTAGTCTAGGACTAGTTTAGATCCTGTCTGGGAAACCTTTATATTGCCAAAAGTTTTGGGACACCCGTCCAAATCATTTAATTCAGGTGTTCCAATCGCTTCCATTAGGACAGTGGTTCTCAAACTTTTTCGGAGTGCGGCCCCCCTTGTGTACGGTGACCCCCAATTGTGCCCTTCATGGCCCTGCCAAGGAAAATGTATGACATAAAACACTGTAAAACATAAAATTTGAATCACAAAAACTTATTAAAATATACAAATGTAGTGATGTTGGTTAGTTTTTCTGAGGTTAAATGACACAGAATTCAAGATAAATTAATGCATTAAAACTGGGGCCCCCCTGGTACCATCTCAGGGCCCCCCAGAGGGCCACGGCCCCCAGTTTGAGAACCCATGCATTAGGAACTCCTAATGCTCCATCATACCAAGACATTTTGGACAATTTCATGCTCCCAACTTTGTGGAAACAGTTTGGGATTAGCCCCTTCCTGTTCCACCAGTGCACAAAGCAAGGTCCATAAAGACATGGATGACCGAGTTTGGTGTGGAGGAACTTGACTGGCCTGCAAAGAGTCCTGACCTTAACCCAATAAAACATCTTTGGGATGAATTAGAGCGGAGCCTACAAAAGTTCTTCTCGTCCAACGTCAGTGTCTGACCTTACAAATGTGCTTTTAGAAGAATGGTCGAAAACACACTCCTAAACCTTGTTTGAAGCTTGTTTGAGTTGAAGCTGAGCTGCAAAGGGTGGGCCAACTCCATATTAAACCCTATGGATTAAGAATGGGACATTCAGGATCATGTGCATATAAAGGCAGGTGTCCCAAAACTTTTGGCAATGTAGTGTATTTTTTGTGTTTTATTTCTGTCATACTTGGAATTCCCCTGTATTCATTGCAATACACTTTTGTTTTGGCCTCCAGCAAGTAAAAACATGTAATAAAACAAACAATAGAAATTAGGGGTGCACCGATATATATCGGCCGATGATGCTTGCTATGCTTCTCAATGAATTACGGTGAAATGCCGCTACATCCAAAAGCCAGGGGTGCTCTCGTGCAGAAACTCAATATGCGCTGCAGACGAGTAACCATACACACACAGCTATGACACGCAGCTCCAGGAAATGGCTCAAGGATATATTTATATTGCTGTTCTTCAAACCTTCTCAGGTATTTTCATGATAATAAAGAATATGTATAATGAATATGTTTGTCAAGCTTTTTCAAATGCATAGTATAAACTACTCAAACTAACAGTGATTTCAGATCGATAAGGACTTACTGATCAAAAGCCGTTATACATGAAATGGCTGTTAATATTATTGTCTGTGCGATTCAGATTAGATATCGGCCACGCATTATTAGTGTATATCAGCATTTATCGGTGCACCCTAATAGAAACATAGTTTCTACTTGGTCTATATAGTCCCCAAAAGTTTAATAATCAGAAAGGGATCTCAAAATAGGTTATAAAGGAAAGCTGCAACATATTTTTAGCTGGTTTGTGGCCTGACTAAATGTTATAAAATTAAACAAATACAGTTCTGTGATTAAAACCATTGACGCGCACAAAATGTCTGCAAGGTATTTTGCAATACTGGACCAAGAAAAGAACATCCATATATTCCATCTCCAAACCAATACGTAATGGGTTGTTCTAGCTGAGGTTAGGCTCTAGCACATGCGCTGCACTGTGCTGCCAATGTAAACTTGAGGTTTTTAGGGGCAGGGACCCCAGACTATAAAAAGTCAGAGGTGGTGTCCCCCATGCCACAGCTGATGGGTGCCTGATATTTGGGCTGAACCACAGACCAAGCAGCGGGGTGTCGTGTGTCAGAGCTACCTTGTAATCAACATTCAGGCAGAGCGTAAGCCCACAAATACCACCCTTTTCCAAAAATAGCACAATGTTGGGCACCGCTCTTACTGGGGAGACTGTTATTAAGAAAGATCCATTCGGGCCTTGTTTTTCAGCAAAAGGAAAACATAAATTGTACATAAATTAAAGGAAAAACTGTAACTGAAAATCTTGATGACAATGTTCATCTCAATTCAACTGACTGTTTCTGTTTCTGACAGAAAATAAAATCATAGGACTAAGATTCATTTAAATTGCAGCATCTAAGAGCACAGGCATTTGACAAACCACATTAGCCAATGATGATATGATATAGGTTCTAGTTAACGGTCTAATCTATTCCCGCCTAGCCAGGGTATTCAGTTCGGTGCCCAGAGCGCATGTCACTTCTGGGAAGGAGTTGGATGCTTAGAAATTGCACCCTTTATGTATTGTGGACAATACAGCCTGTGCCAGTAAGGCAGATTTCCAAGCAAACAGAGTTCCCTCATACGTTCAACACAAGGTGTGAGTTTGCACATCACAGCTAGAGAGACAGCTCACATCAAACTGAACTGAGTGTTAGCCAAAAACCTTCTGATGTGCCAAAACAATGCAAAATTCTAGCAGTGGAAGAACATCTTCCTTGCAAATAGAGCGGGGCCAACCTGGGAGTGTGGGAAAGACAAGAAACTTAGCCAAATATAAGACGTTTGATGTGTTCATTCCCAACGGGTCCCCAAGGTTCCACCTCTTTTATTTTCAACAGCACCCTGTTGCCCCAAAATGGCAACTATTTGAAGGGAAAAGAGAGGTGAATCAGGGGTACTCTAAGGTTCCACTTACACAATAGTTTTTCTGGTCAAATAGGCGTGTCTGATTCAGAGGAGGTGTTCGGCCCTTGCGTATAAGAAGGTCACTATACGTTTTTCTTGCAGAAAAGCATCCAACTCACGCCGCTTTCAACTGGCTGCCGAGATCTGTGGGACAAGCCCCTCATGGAGGGCCTTTGTGGCTCCGTAAGTGAAAGACAACAAGGGCTCTACTAGCTTTGATGTTCCCTATTCAAGCTGACACTCCACTCCAAAAAAACATGGAGTAAGGGGAAGGCTTAAGGTTGTGCGCGTGCAAGTGTGCTCATATGTGCGTGTTTGCTTGACACAGATGCGCTGCCCATCTTTTTGATGTAAACAGCAGTCCTTTGGACCCCATTCTCTCCTCCTGACCCCATACTCCCCTAACATATCTCTTTTGTCCCACCTACAGCTGGATGTTCCCATTTGATCTGCTGTTATTGAACATTTTACAGGGTTCTTTAGTGGAGATGTGTGAAAAAAAGTAAAGGAAAGCATCTCTTTTATAAATGAATGACATGACCTGCCTAAACAAAGTCTTGTTATTCTGCTTACCTAATTATTTAAATAAAGATAGCTAATTAAATTATTATTATCAGTGTTTTGATGTAAGAAGGGCTAAAGCAAATTGAACAACTGAGAGGAGGGGACAAACCTGAAAGGATGATGCAACAGTGAAAAGACATCTCTCTCAAGCATTTGTATAAAGACAAAAAAAAGTATTGTATGTATGTCGACTTGGATTTACAAAAAATACCTCTTTGCAGTTTATGCACCCCCAAATTGGTATAATATCAAGCAGAGCTTTTTAAACATGGTTTTGTTTTCTTGTGGAAAAACCTGTTAAGGCTGATTTTAGCAAGACGCATAGCAGTCGGGGAATCGAATTGGTGTTTGCGATTTTCACAAGTGCTTTTCAGTGTGTGCAATATGCATCATGGGTTCAGTAAATGAACTGGGACAACTGATTCTGAAACTACTTTCATCCAAACACTGTATTGCAGTCCATCAAAAAAAGTGTAAATAAAAGAAATATTTAAGAGAACTAAACAAAATTAAGAAGTAACACACCTCAATACTAAAGTATGTACAACAAGCAATGTACAAAAGTATGTACAACAAGCAAAAAAAAATAACGAAAAAAATAGAGAGAGGGGGGCAAGGCTGCCTGGAGCAGGGATGTACCCAGCTGTTCTGTTCTTTTTAGACCGACACGTCCCATTCAAAAAAAATCTCTTTCGTGGCCCCGAATCAAACAATTAGCTTCCGCACAGATCGCAGCATCCAGGGAGCCTTTGATTCTAAAAGGGGATTTTTTGCGCTTTATATGGGCCAATTATCGTCAGGTGCCCGCTGTCCTTGTTCGGTGAGGCTTTCAAATACCCTGCATTAAAAAGCTGGTTGTTACAACCGAGGAGGAAAGCGTTTTATTCATACCCATTTGGTCGGTTGAAATTTCACACAAAACGAAAAAGTGACAGATTGAGCCTAATAAATTACCCTATAAATGACATAAGTATATCTCCTTATATATTTACCTGACCTCTGAATTCCACCATAGCCAAGCCACAGACTCATGAGACAAAAATATCAGCATAAACAGCATATGGCATGAAATAGTTCATGCACTAAAATTACAGGCCTATGTTGAGAGTGGCTTTTGCAAAATGGATGCTTGTTTGTTTGAGTAATGATATGATATGGCATGTGTTGAAAAGAGAGGCATTTGGTTTGAAACAATTGTCTAGTGAGTGGAAATATATTCTTTTGGTTAAGAACCTTCATCATTTGACTAAAGGAAAGGTAAACTTTATAAAAACATACCCTTTTGAAATAGCAAAGATCATAGAATTGTAACCAATACGAGTCTTGAACTTGCAATCTGTGTCCTTGATTTACTCATCTGCCACAATGCAAGGTCTAAATTATTTTATTTGAATACCATCTTCTGTTGAACTTCAAACCAAAGTTGCTGTACATTTACAGATCATCCGAAAGCTGAATAAATAAGCTTTCCATTGATATATGGTTTGTTAGGACAACTATTTAAAGATCTGGAGACTGAGTTTGCAAAAATCTAAATATTGAGAAAATCTCCTTTCAAGGGACACTCCACTTTTTTGAAAATAAGCTTATTTTCCAGCGTCTCAGAGTTAAGCATTTGATTTTACCGTTTTGGAATCCATTCAGCCGATCTCCGGGTCTGGCGGTAGCAATTTTAGCATAGCTTAGCAAAATCCATTGAATCTGATTAGACCATTAGCATCACGTTAAAAAATAACCAAAGAGTTTCAATGTTTTTTCTATTTAAAACTTGACTCTTTTGTAGATACATTGTGTACCAAGACTGATGGAAAATTAAAAGTTGCAGTTTTCTAGGCCGAAATGATTAGGAACTATACTCTCATTCTGGCGTAATAATCAAGGACTTTGCTGCTGTAACATGGCTGCAGCAGGCGCAGTAATATTATGCAGTGCCCGAAAATAGTCCCCTGCTATTGAAAGTTACCAAGGGGACTATTTTCGGCTGCTGCGTAATATCATTGCGCCTCCTGAAGCCATGTTTGCAACTCTTTGGTTATTTTTGAGCGCAATGCTAAATGGTCTAATCAGATTCAATGGATTATGCTAAGCTATGCTAAAAGTGGTACCGCCAGACCCAGAGATCGGCTAAATGGATTCCAAAATGGTAAAAATCAACTCTAGGGGAGCTGGAAAATGAGCATATTTTCAAAAAAAAGTGGAGTGTCCCTTTAAAGTTGTCCAAGTTGTAGAAAAATTACAAAATATCTTCATGGAACATGATCTTTACTTAATATCCTAATGATTTTGCCATACAAAAATGTATCATTTTGACCCATACAATGTATTGTTGGTTATTGTTACAAATATACCCATGCGACTTAAGGTTTTGTGGTCTTAGGTCACACATTATTACCGCACTTTTATTATTACAGGTATGTGTATGTATATTGTAGAGTGGTCACCTGCACATCGGAAGCCCTGAGCAGTGAGTCCCTTTTCTACAGCCAGGAAAGTAAGGATGCTGAGAAAGCTAGTGGTGACAGACTGGCGTTTAGCTCTTTGTGCTTCCCGTTGACGTCGTTCCCTGGTTGGCTTACACCTCATCAGAACTCCCGTGGTGCCAGACTGATTATCCTCCCTTTTGGGTCGCTGAGCTGTCACTGCGGTGCGCAGGGCCTCCACCCAATCCTGGGCTTTGAGCTCACTCTCTGCCTGCAAACGCAGCACATTATCAGGGAAGACGGCCTGGAAGCGAAAGTTGGTGCCTCCGTCCTCCTCATCCCATTGCACAGCCAGACAGGAGGCCAGCTGGTATCGCAGCACAGGCTCTGACACAGGGCCTCTGCCCTCCGTTGGAAAGGCCTGCAGCTCAGTGCGACTCAGCACAAAAGTGAAGGCCCTCCAGTTGTTGAGGTGGGTGAGTTGATACAGTAGGCCAGCCTTAAGCACATCCACACAGTGCTGGGTGAATAGCGGTAGGATCGTGGGACGTACCAGCGGACGATGGACCGTCACCAACGTTGCATTAGGATCGGGTTCACGCCGGGTAGGAGAGGTGGCACGAGCTGGATCCCCTTTACACGGAGCTGGACGTGCGGCTAAGACGCGTTCCCAAAGGAGTCTACGCCACTCTAGTGCCTCCCACTGGCAGGGTGCACGTAACTGCACACGGGTGCTGTTAAAGAAGACTGCCTGCAGCACACGTCCATCCTGCGCCTGGGGCGCACTCACCCCTTGGCAGTGAGACAGTGAGAGGGCAGCACATAACTGTTGGTTACCGCTGCTGTCCAGGCTGTAGATACGAAGCTCACAGGGTGTAAGCTCTACGTGACATGTACTCCAGCGTCCCCAAGGTCCCTCTCGCTGCTCCAACATTCCCTGTTTCACCAGGCTAGGGCTGCTCTCCTTATGAGCTAAAAAAACAGAGAGAAAATCTTTGTGAGGTTTTGCAACACGCAAGTTTCAAAGCTGGATAAGCCGTTGAGGAACTCTGAGTTAACTTACAGTATAACATCTGGATTTTGAGTGTATCTGCATACAAAATTGAAATCATAAACATGTATGAAACACCTTACAAATTTTCCTAACCAAGGTAATTATGGCAAACCTGAACAGGACTACAGTACTATATTGATGTCATACTAAAGGCTCGCCACCACGTAAGCATTTTAGTACGTCTGTATGCTAAAAAAAAATTTGTCTCATATGCTAATCTTAAGCTTTGCATGACGAATGCTATTGTGCTTTGTGATAGCAGTCTTGCACAGCAGGAAGACCCATTATTGTGTGTAGTCCTACTGTGCAAACAACTGTTAATAAAGTCTAACTGTTAATCTTTGACACTCCTTTTCAGTCCTTCCTTTCTCTGTCCGTTTCTTTCACGCACTCCCTCCTTTATCTCCTTTCCTCTCTTGGTTCACAACACCCTCATCTCTACACTTCCTTGCCTGGAAAATGCCCGTTTTCCTCTCAACCCTCTGGATCCTGCTGGGTGCCCGGGAATGCCGGGTCTGTACCATGGCCTGTGGCTCAAACAAAGACAGACTGAAGCCAAGAAGAGGGCGAATTAACACTAAATGCCCTTGTATTGTTTTCTTTAAAGCTTATCTATAATGTAACAGTCAAAACTACACCTTTCATAACATCTGTAACTTATAATGGAAAGTCCACTCCCTCTTATGTTGATAAACGGTGAGGTCTGCGGTTGGGTTAATTTGGGCCGTTTCAAGGGCCAAACACTAAAGAGTTGTTGTGGATGTTTAGGGGCTCCTTGCACTCAGACGGCTTCAAAGACATGTAGCTTGCAGCTATGGAAAGAGTCACTACTAATTTCATGGCAGAGAGGATGTGAGGCGTGCTGACATGACCCAATTAGCAAGCTGCTGCTAGACCGGTCGGCATGCAGAGCTTGATCCCATCCAAAATCTGCTGTCTGCAAGTTACTTAAAGACCCATCTGATGTGGACATGGTACATAAAATAAGTACTAATGTCCAATAATACACTAGCAGGTGGACATAAGTAAAACAGATACCAATGAAGATTCAAACCACTTTACCTGATTGGGAAGGGCAAATGAGAACCTAGAAATAACTTAGTATCAAAGACAGCAAGTTTGTTGACTGCATACTGCTCCTTTCTATATATTTGACAATTAATTTAAAAAAAGCTAAACAGAGCTTTGGGATTGGCCCAAAAACTAATCTCAAACCACAACACAATCCCTTAAACCGAATACCTACCTAGAATATGCTGACATCAGGTGACCTTGATTAATTCCCTATACTCTAAAACATGCTAGGTTATTTTCAACCCAACGTTGGGTCAGAAAGGGACAAGCCCAGGCGTTGGGTTAAATTAGTTCAGAAAATGTTTAAATTAGACCCAACAATGTTTTGGAATTGAAACCCAGCTTGCATTACAACCCAAAATGTTGAGTTTGTCCCTTTTTGACCCAACGCTGGGTTTAAAAGCATTTTTAGCGTGTATTGAATTGATCTATAAACCCTAAAATCTTCATTAGAGAGAAACAATACAATCGAAGCACATATAGCTTATAACTGATGATCAAACTTTTAAAACTGCATTCAAACAATTATAATATTGCTCTGCTTGATATTCAATAAACATATAGCTGAACGGACACATGTCATTGTGATTCAGTATTCAGCCTGTATTGAAGGACTGACATAATCCTCAGTCTGGCACATGAAGACCTCACTGTACACAGCTGCAATCAGACTGACATTGTAATAAACCATCAACACAGCCACATTACTGCTAAATATCACTCAGTAATATTGAGTCGCCATCAAGGCTGTAATCAAACACATATAGCATTACTGTCACGAATGAGTTCATCATTACAGGATGTCACGACATACACAGTTAAAACGTTGAGAGTATAATGAAAGACAACTAATAAGTGCTGATGCAATGACCGACACAGATCAAAATTAAAAAGAAGACAAACTTTACTTCTAACATTCACTTTCCTACATCTAGTGATTATAAGGCGGTTTCCCAGAAAGGGCTCAAAAGGAAAACAGCACCGTTTTTCAATATTTTACTATGTTCTTACCTTAACTTAGACAAATTAATGCATCCCTATCTTGTTTCTATGCGTGCACTTAATCTTTGTACAGCACATCGTGGATTGGTTAGCATTTAGCCTAGCCCCATTCCTTAGGATCCAAACAGGGATGAATTTAGAAGCCACCAAACACATCCATGTTTTCCCTATTTAAAAGACTGTTACATAAGTAATTACACGAGTAAGTATTGTGGCACAAAACGTGGTGATTTTTAAGCGTGCGTCCAAGAAATGAGAACTATATTGTTTGGCGAAAGAGCACTTAGTTTGCAGCACTTCGACCTCGGCAAGCAGTAACATCATCACTCCTGACTACTCCCTCTCTTTTGAGTTTAAGCAAGAGGGAGAGTAGTTCCAGACTAAAATGCATGCTGGAGGTGCCTTAATTTGAAAATGTCTTGCACTGACATATCTTAACATATATTGGTGCCATTATTTAGTCTCAAAATGCATAACAGCATTGTTTTTTGTAAGGTATGTTTGTAAAAACTACTTAAATTTCCTAATATTGCCAATATCTAGTAATGGGATTAAAATAAACCCTGTCTGGGAAACTTCCCCTAAAAGGTCTAATATGGGGAGACTTTTTATGGAGTGTTTTTAAGACCTGTAGTTCGATTCCTTTGTTCCAAAACCAGGGGTTAAATCGCTACAATATTGCAATTTCATGTTGGTTCGGTTTGCATTGACAAGGCAATTTTCCAAATGAACGAGACTTTGTTAATACAAGTCATGTGCGACTAAACTCTCCTTTAATTGGTCAGAGTGCATCTGTTTATTTTCCAATATCCCACTCAAAGTTTTCCGTCAGGATTGACAGACAGCAGCTTTTTGGGATTATTGTGTGGCTTTTTTGGTACCTGTGGATATATTACTTCTTTACTGTGAACAGGAATCAAAACTTAGGCAGGACAACATTCTTACCATGTACCTATTGCAGAGAAGAGCAATTACGAGAGATTTAATAGAAAAAGGTACACCTTGGTTTTAAATGGCATTGACGTTTTCACCAGAACTCATCAGCAAAGAGCAATTAGGAATGTTTATGGTTAAAAAAGCAATAAGATAGCATGTTTATTAGTCTGTTGGGTCAGATTGCTTTCACCCGTATACCGAACCACTCCAGAGTTTGTTTGCAATCGAGCCGAGACCACCTCGTTTAGGCGGTCTCAGATCGTTTGTTTTAGTGCGGATCCGAGCGCGATTGCCGTATTCACATGTGCCTAAACGAACCGAACCAAGGGAGTAAACGCACCAGGTTCCGGAACAAAGGCTCAGGTCTGAAAACACCCTTAAACTCTATAGAATGGTTTTCTGTACAAGTTGCCTGAATAATTTATAAAATAAAGTTTTTCTTTTTTTAATAACATAACAGTAAAAAAGTGTAATAGATATTTTTAATAAAAACCATATTTAGGCTTAAGGTTTGTTGTAAAAGCAGGGAAAATGTAATGAAAATGTTTTTGTAGAAAATTAGCGAACAAAGCAAACGCCGAAATTGACAGATTTAATGAACTACAGGAAGAAGTCAAGCATAGCACAAACAATGAAACCTGTGCGGTGAAGGGTGTAGGGGTTTCTCCAATCTTAATCAGTTGATCTATCAGCATTAGAGATTGGGTGGATTGCCAATATCTTAATGTCACCTAAGATTCTGCTCTGTTCAATCATGTCAATAAAGAAACTATGGGTATTCTTGCATGAAACTTGCATCTACTTCCAAGTACTGCCTTTGGCACATTTGGCAGTAATTAACAATTAGTTTCACCAGAAGCAAGGACAGCCGGCAGGATTGGTGTTACCGGTTGTTTAGAGGCGACTGGTATTGATTTAGTACTGGGTGTGAAAGTAAATCAAAGTCTTTTTAAAGTGAATTAATTCAGACTGCAATTGATATAAAAATCTTTCAACTATAGTTTGTATTGGTAAATGTAAGCAATGTTTAAGACATTGGTATTTAAATTGAAATTCATCACATTAGTGCTAATGAAAGCTCCCTCCCCTCCCTACAGACTGCTGTGACAGCTGCTCAATGGTTCAACACTTGCATGTTAATCTTAATATGTCACTTGTTCTGAAATGACCTTTTCCTAAAATAAAATACACAGAAGCAAATAAAGCAACCAAGTCAAAACATTCCCCCTTAAAAAATAGGCTGAAAGAGTGCAGGTGAGCTATGATGAGTAAGACAGAGACACAACAAATCACAGGAGGAGATACAAGATAAAACAGGTGACATAATAATAAGCGGCATGATAAAAAAAAAAAGCGACAAAAGCTCTCGTTCCATGTTACATTTATGTGTAACTAGTCGTGACAAGAGATAAGTGACAAGATATTTTATCCATACTGAATTCTTATTCATCCAACGTTCCCATATCTGTTTAAGACAGACAGACAACAAGATTTTATTTTACATATAAATTCAAATGAATTATTTTTAAGATTTAGCAAAAATTTCGCATAAATTTATTTAAATTCCATTAACTAAATTGAATAAAATTCTTACCATCCCTGTAGTCATTCAGTGCCATGTTCTTGAGTGTGTTTTTGTCAATAGCCGGCATCCCGTTATCTGTGTAACTGCGGTTGTTGATGTCTGATCGTGAGCGGTTGTGGCCACGTTTGAAGCCCCCATTGGATGTGATGGTAGTGGAGTTTGTCTCTTTGGCATGAGCTGCCAAATCGTTGGTGGATCGTGCCCGGTTCCTTTTTCCATGTCTTAGGCCCAGCAAATTAAAGGATGTCTGCTCTGCCCAGGCCATATGTCCAGCTGATATCTCACATTGCTTTCCTGTCAGCAGTCCCCACACACCACTGGAGTTCAGCTTGTCCATGGTGGACCCCTCCTTAAGCTTCTGTGGACATACCTGGCCATCCCCTTGGTTGTCATCGAGGCAGTGAAGGTAGTCCTCAGTGGCCTCAAGGGCAGGGCTAATGTCCTCGACCTCCAGACCATCCATCACCTCCACAGTTTTGCCGTAGCAGAGGATGCAGAGGTGTGGTGCGGGCAGGCAGGTGTGTAATCGTTGGCCGAGAAGGATTGAGAAATCTCAAGACATTGCAGACGGAACATCTGCTGTCTGGATCCAAGAAGCAGCGTCGATAAACAGGTGGTACACAGGGCAACACTAGTTTGGAAAAACCCAAGTGCTAATATAAGTGTTTCGTCTCTTTTTAGAACAGCACCTTTATTAAATCACTTTGGTCTATAAGGCAGTAATTCAGTGACTGATAACTGCAAAGTGGCACCAGACGGTCCTTCTCCAGAGCTCACCATCTTGAAACATAAACAGAAAGCACATTCCTGTCAGTAAAAACAGCAGTGACACCATGAATAGTTGATGATCTAACCTGATGATGATTCCTGGGCAAAGAGTATGACATCAGCAATTGACCCCCCTAAATGGCCCATAAAGGTTTTGGTAAACAACAGCTTAAACCTTTAACAACACTATACAAAGCACAGACTAAAACTAAGACACTGGTTGTGTCCGAAATCTCTATAATGCTTCCTTCAAAGGTAGCATTCCCAGGCATGAAGGCACATCCAAATCTAATGTTTGCTTTTCTTCCTGACTCCTCCTGAGATACCTTCATCGCCTTATCCCACAATTCTATATGTGGGCGTGCGCTGGGTAATGTGATTGGTCGAGGCTGGTCAAGTACGAAAAAATTAAATGGCCGCCAAGAAAGAATATGGATACATTTTAGTGTAAATTAAGTTATATTTTCACTTTTTACACCTTTTGATTGTATTTCTAGTGAGAAATTAGTATTGTAGTTTTCAAATATGAGGTTAGTATCACAAAGGCGCTCTCCGTTTATGTTGTAAACAGAATTCCATTAGACTGCATATGCATAGGCTGTCTGAATGCGTTAACAGGAGTTGCCTTCATGCCGCTGAAGTCATGGCCTCATGAGGCAGCGAGGCAACAAGTCAGCTGCCTTGGGTTTCGGACACAACCCATCTTTAAATCACTACTTTTGTTATGGTTACACCTGGCATCCAGACTACTCCTCGAAAAAGTGATGCTGTGTCCGAAACCTCTTTTAGTTTGAAACTCTGGGGTTGTGGTGCAGTGAAGACGGACCTAACCGGAGACTTATGTAAACAAAGGCATGGGTGTCCACATTTGCTACCTGATTGGGTCTTCTGTATACCCTTCCCTAATTCATCAAGCCCTCATCATATGACCATTACGCTACTGAGAGATGACAATGGCCACAATGACCACGTACAAAATAACAGAGAACTGCAGGCTTTGCAGATTTTCGGCTGTACAGATGCTCTTTCTAAGCACATTGTGTGTTTACTCATGACACAAACACCCAAAACCAGTGCATGATTACAAAAAACATTGATGGTAGTAATGACAACATATAATATGACAGCCGGCTTTAACGTAACAGCTCGTCATTTTTTAAAGTGAAAGTCCCTATATAGGCAGCTACTTTCTGGGAGCCAATCAAACTGAAATGGATCCTCATACGCGACTCAATGAAAACACTTTACACAGGGCACAACACAACATGGGATTGCTCTGAAAGCTGGACACAACGTATCTCAAAATGTATCAACCTGCTGAGTTAGTAACTGAACTTCACTTACCTTCCAACTGTCCTTAAACTCCAGACTTACAGCAAGGTACAGTCAATTTAACGCTATTACCTGGACTGCTGCCTTAACTGATCGGTAGCATACCTTATGTTTCTGAGTCCTGGGCGCACAGACAAACCAGAATCATCTATGAAACTTTCCAGCCGGGTGGGGTTCCCTGTCTCTTTATATATTGAGCATGGATTGTTTCTGTTTCATTTTAAAGATTACTGTACGTAGCCTCTCCTCATCTTACACTGACCTACCTCCTCTCACGCTAACATCGATTTTCTGTGTTCCTTTGCGTTATGGCTCAGGGTCTTTCACTTCTTTAAAGCATCAATAATTAAAAGACCATTACATCATTTCAGGGAAGAGACTCACCAGACCTTGGGGAAAAGTGGAAAGACATACAGAAAATGAAAATGAAAAAAGAGAGATAATGACGTATATTGGAGAATCTCTTATTGGATTACAAAAAACTTTTTTAAGATTTCCGATCAACTGTTGCTAGAGTAAAAAACCCAAGGCAGGGATGTTGTCACAAAAATCACTCTGACAGTGAAGTACAGGTCCCATTCTACTGATCTATTTTTAGCCATCTCACAACAACATGCAGTCCTTAAGATTGACAAGGTAAATGTATGGTTTGGAGAAAGTACATGTGACGTTAAGTTATTTTCAGTTAGCAAGGCAAATACGGAAAAATAATTGCCTCAAATTTTTTATCATATCCTGGCATCTTGATTTAAACTCGATTACAATTACGTATATAAGTTACTAATTCGGACTGGATGTTCGTCCATTTATTTATTCATAACATGCTAACTGCCGCATAACAAATAAATTGCAAGTTAAACGAGAACACCAGAAAATGAGCGATAATAAAACAATCCAGAAGATCTAGTTTTGCTATTTATTATATTCACTTTAACAATCGCTGTTTATTGTATTTAACCGATGACTTCATATCATGATGCTACTACTTAGCACACCGCTACATCCTCTGCCAATGACATCTGTGTCATCTGGTTGTGCTACAACTACAATAAATACACTGGCATGCTACACATTTGTGTATCAACGAGAATCGCATTCTCATTGTATTAAAATGTAAGAGCATGAAAAGAGCGAATAATATGTTATTTGTGTGTGAAAATGACTCACCCGATTCTGTTTACAATCTGTCAAATTCAGTTCCGTCGCCGACTGAAACAATTTCCGGAGATGAATGGTTCCGGCCATCCTGATTCATTGGGGTTAAATAAAACGATATTGTTCGAAGTGCTTTTATTTTTTACAGTGCATGGCTTTTTATGTGACACTGTTTACATTAAAATGTAGTTCTTTTGAAGGCAGGTGCATCTACAGTGTATTTAAACAAAGTTTTGTGAGGGACATCTGCTGAAGGTCACATTAAGATTAATATTGATTAATTTCGTTTTAGTCTTGCAGTTATTGTTGATGGTGTGTGTGTATTTATTTATATATTTATATATCATCAAATTTAAATGTTGAATGTATAATAAACAGTTTTCCTTTATCTCCAGAACATTATTGAATCTGTTTGCTGTTATTGTAGCTGCTGGGACTATTATGGGACATTATATGCTTTTCAACATGATGTCATCAGGCCTCCATTAGCATCCATAGCATTAATACATACTGAATAAAATATGATAGGTGTGTAAAAACTGCTTTATTATAACCACTCTGTAATAAAAACTCATTCTGCTCTCTCTCTCTCTCTCTCTCTCTCTCTCTCTCTCTCTCTCTCTCTCTCTCTCTCTCTCTCTCTCTCTCTCTCTCTCTCTCTCTCTCTCTCTCTCTCTCTCTCTCTCTCTCTCTCTCTCTCTCTCTCTCTCTCTCTCTCTCTCTCTCTCTTTCACACACACACACACACACACACTTTTTTTTGGAGAGGACATTTTATAGACTTTTATGTTACTAATAACTACAAAATGTCTATGCATTCAATATTTTCTTTCCCAAACACAGGTTTTTGACATGTATACTCTTTGCAAGAGCATCCCTCACAATACACAATTATAGCCAAACCTACACACACACACACACACACACACACACACACACACACACACACACACACACACACACACACACACACACACACACACACACAGAATAACATCCCCCAACTGTACATATGTTATAGTCATTAGCAACCCACATGGACTTGGAATGAGATGCATACACATTTTCCCCAAAGAAGTCTAAATGCATAAAAGATCTATGGATTATCGGACAAGACTTTGTCCGATAATGATCCTAAGAGGTTTGGCATGAGTGTCAGAGACAAGACTTTTAAAAAAACCAATAGCCAAAAGCTTGCGTTGTTGCAGCCGGCTCTTTTGAATAAAGAAACATTATTCAAGTCTTTTTCAAGCCACAGACAGAAACATAGTAATTATCGTGGGCTCTGGGCTAAACCTGCGACCTCCCCTCCAGTTCTCCTCCGCTCCCCCTCGCTACTCTTTCTGAGAGCTCATTGTCTTGGCTTGTTTAAAGAAAGGGGACGTTAATGAAGGAGGAGGGGACATGGGCTAATGGGCTTAAATAAGTTCCTCTCTGCGATATTGTTGTGGGATAATGGCAGTGCGAGCCCCAGCTGTAAACTTGTGGGCGCCATATTGTGCATGACCTACATAGACCCTCATCTGAACCCATGCTGAATGCTTATCTGCCCCAGAAAACTCAACGTTTCTCTTCTCCTTTCTTTTTGTTTTTGTTCTCTGAGTCAATTAAGAGAGTCAGCAATTGGACAGGACGCTGTAAGTGACATGCTGAGAAGGAGGAGAGAATGTTAGGGCTGCTTTTTAGACGGGACAGAGCAATTGGTTTAAAATTGGAGCTTTCCAAAGTGGTGACTTTGGAAAAAATGCTAGTTCACTTTATTGGGTGATTGTATGTTTATCTTTATTAAATATTTAGCCAGAATTGTTTGTAAATGTTTGTGATTACATTTTCATCGTCTTCACCTCACATAAATAGACGTTTCACCATGTACTGCCAAGTCTGTGGGTTTAGCAGGTTGGGTAAAATATGGACTAACCCAACAGTTGAATTAAATCCACTCAGAAAATGTACATATTTGCACTACAGTATGAGTCGAATTAGCATAGTTTAATTTAAACCCAGAGGTTGGGTTTTTCCATATTTTACTCAACTATTAATTAAAAAAAACCTATTTTAGAGCAACAGCATATTGTGTGACAATTGCTTGTGTATATTCTGTAGATTTAAATAACATTTGTACGTTTTTTAAATGGTATGGCTAAAATAGTGCCTAGTTTTAAAGGCACACTCTAAAACTCAAAAAATAGATTTGGGTAAAATATGGACAAAGCCAACATTTGGGTTTTTTCTAAACAAAATGAACTGTAAAAAAATTAACTTAAATATTTTATTGAAATAATTGAAATAATTTTTAGGAGTTACCAAAGTTAAACCTACTTATCACTTTTTACAGTGCTGGGTTGTTTCAACCTCAAATGCTGTGATGTTTTACCTCATAGTTGGGTAACAAAACCCAGCATATGATTATTTATAACCCAAAAGTTGTGTTTATCCATATATGACCTAAATATAGGTTGAAACAACTCAACATAAAAAGGTTTGTTGGTTCAACTTAAAAAAAATAAGTTACCTGATTTTCTTAAAATTTTGAGTTAATTCCACTTAAAAATATTAGTTATCTAAAAAATTTAATGAAATGTTGTGTCAACTAATATTTTTAAGTGAAAACCAGGTAACATTTTTTTTAAAGTTTAACCAACTTTGTGTGGTTATTATATTTATTTTATTGGTATTGTATTGTAGGTGTTTTTACACAATTATTAATCAAGAAATGAAAATGACTTTTTGTCTGCTACATATCTCTTTTATGAATGCTCTTGACAACAAAGAAAAACTGCAAAATTGTTATAAACAACATAGCTGTTTTGGTTTGTTTAGGAAAGTAGTTAAAATCTTTAAAATTTGCTAGAATTGTATAGAAGTAGACACTCCTATTATGTCAGCACAAAAACAGCCCAGAGAATTGATCATCGCTATGAGAAAACAAGCATACGCCACAACACAACTGTTCCTTTATCTCTTTGAAATATATCACCATATCAGTCTCTCATCTCTCTTGCTTCTATCTTGACCCACACATCTCTTCTTTTCCCTGTTTGTGTTTTCTCCTTCTATTTGGGTTCTGTGCTCCTGCGTTGATGACTAAATTATGATTGGGCGTAAGGATAGCAGGGCTTTCATCTGCCCAGCGTTGTTGCACGCTTTCCTCTCCAACACAAAGGGGTCCTCTACCTCTGCTCGGCCTGCTTTTGAAGAGTAGAGTGGCTATGCGTCCCCATGGAAACGACTGGGTTCTCTACATGGATAAGGCATGTTCAGCAAAAGAAAGACAGAAACAACACTAAGCCCTATCTCATATAATTGAATTCATTGTTTATCCAATGGTTTAGAAGATTCAATCCAATTCGAAATAAAAGCAATATTTTTTTACTGTTTTCCGAGAAGAAAAGCTACATTTGATCTATAAGCAGTTATCTATCCATCAGCACACACTTTTACCGTTTTATTTCTACCAGACATCTTGTCTTTTACAAAGTCAAGGTGAATGGTGGAAAACAATCTGAGCAGGTTTGCATCCAGTGATCACAGCTTGTGCATGTTTTACGTCATTAACATCGGAATCACCACCAATTTCATATTCATGGTACTTTATTTCCTGTGGCATAATACTCATCTTTGCACTGACAAAGCCATGAATGAGACTCCATTCACACAGGGAGAATCCAATTATCACGGCACAATGGTGGCCATCTGAGGGATGATTTCTTCATCTTTTTTCCTCGCTCTCTGTCTCATGTCAAATCTCCTTTTCTCTACTTTCCATATCCCCTGAACTATTGTGACAGATATCTAATAAAGTCAAGGGCTCTTGCCATAGAACGGAACGGTACCGTACAGCAATATGAATGTGTTCAGACTACACATTTTTTAATTGCTATTCAGACAGAACTGTTAGATGTGGGGTGAAATATGAAACGAATTTTCAAAGTTTATTTCTACCTTTAAATACTGAAATTCAAAAACAAACATAAAAACATAAACAATAAAATGTAACATTTCACAACTACCTGTTAATTTTAATACTTACGAAAAACAAAATCTTTAAAAAAATCTCTGCAGTCCTCTAGGCTTTACGCATCTGTGAATCTCAATGTCACTGTGCTGCCCTCTAGTGAATCAAATGTGTTTCACTGTACAAGTAAGATTTTTTTTCTCTATCTTTCCAACTGAGATGAATTTCGTATAGCCTATGTCTTGGTTGTGTCAAATACTGTCAGCTATACCAGTGGTTCTCAAAAATTTTCAGCGTGTGGCCCCCCTTGTGTACGGCGCATTCCTTCGCGGCCCCCCCAAAGAAAATTTATCACAAAAAACTGTTCTAAAACTCAACTTTTAATTAAACAAAACATATTGAATGATACAAAGTAGTGCTGTTTGTTAGTAGCCTTTTTTTTAGGTTTAATTCCACAGAATTCATGATAAATTAATTTATTTTCTAAAATGTCATAAAACTGGGGCCCCCCTGGCACCATCTTGCAGCCCCCAGTTTGAGAACCACTGAGCTATACTATGATAAATGTAAATTTTTACCAAAATGTTTAGCTTTGATCTCAAGATATGTGTATTTTAATAAAATTGTTTGGTTAACCCAGGGGTTAAAAAGGGACAAATATAGCCTTTGGGTTAAAACAACCCAGCACACGTTAAATTGCAACCCAGCGGGTTTTGCTTATTTATTTTTTGACCCACCGCTGGGTTGTATATCAGTGGTTCTCAAACTGGGGGCCGCAGGATGGTGCCAGGGGGCTCCAATTTTATGAAATTTTACAAAATACATTTATTTATCGTAAATTCTGTGTAATTTAACCCCAGAAAAATAAGGCTACCAGTCAACAGCCCTACGTTGTATCATTTAATATGTTTTGTTGAATTAAAAATGTAAGTTTTAGAATATTTTATGTCATTCTTTTTCTTTGTGGGAGGCAGCAGTAGATGCATCGTACACAAGGGAGGCTGTGAACGGGATGCACTGTACAAAAGGGGGGCCACACGCTGAAAAAGTTTGAGAACCACTGTTGTAGATAAGCTAGCATTTTTTTGAGTGTACATTTTTGTATGATGTAATTTTAAACAATTCATCAACTTATTAATCTTCACAATATGACAACATGACCTACTGTATATAAGGTCATTTTGGGGTTAGGAAAAACCAATAAAAAAACCAAATACTTTTCTTTAAACAGGAGGTTAAAGTGACATTTTACTAAACTGTATAGTGTTTGCTGATGTCACACACCCCACATCAGGTGTCACTTTTATACAATAATTATAATAGCATGGCAAACATAATAATAAAGTCAGATCATGAATATGCAATGACAAAACACCCTACGCACTCATCTTAAAACGATTTATTTATTAACAAGCTTATGACACAACATCACATGAGCACACAGACTAAAATAAAAAGAAGCACAGAACATTATGTACGATGCATACACGCAAATTCATTTGAAAACCAGTTGACAGACAGTGGCAAATAGTGTTTGACCAAAACTAAAAAGGAATGACAACTGATTTGAACTACAGCCATTACAGTTAAAAGGTTTTTACTGGCATGTTGAGACTCTGATCTCACTCTTCTTCATGTGGGCTTTAAAAGTGGCTGCCTGATGACAAGACAAATACACACAAGGACTGATAAGGCAACAGGTGTTCAAGTACATCACAGGCTGTACAGCATATTTATGAATGCAACTCAAAATTAAAGTTTTTATGTTAAAATCATTACAAGTATTTCCTAAATACGACACTTCCTTCATATATGCAAATGCATATATCCAGTGTGTTTTTAAAAGTGTAATGAAGGTAGCTCCTTTCATTTAAAAAGATCCAGCTGAAAGTGCACGGCTCCCTCTTCTGGTTTGTAGTGGTACTGAATGATTCATAACTTCTCTGTCTGTGGTCACAGTCAGACAGTAGATGAGACTAACAGCATCTGTGGTTTGGCGTTGGTCGAGTGTTGCGTGTCAGTGTGTGTGTCTCTCAGTGAATGCTTATGTCAAGTAACTTTAAAGTTTGGGTTGGCTCGACAACTTGATTTTCAGATTATCAGCCAGTTTATCCAAAAACTCGAAGGTGTTGAGGTAATCTGAGCGTGCAACGCTGTGAAGAACAAAACAGAAAAAAGAATATCTATAGTCAGGTTCATTGTTTTATGACCTTAAGGGAAGTTTTCTGTGGGTACTTCACTTTCATTTCTACATTTAATACACATTTAATAAACATGTTAAGTAATGGTACTGTTATAGTATTTGAGATCATCATAAACATGCCTAAATGGCTAAGAAATTATGTTGATTACATCGGACAGAAAAATGCTTTTTATAAGATTATAACCCTAACATTAAGGCAATATTTTTCTGATAATTGTTCAAAATTGTGCTTATTTGTTACACAAATAAATTATACAGTAGGCTACTAAGAATTGTCAACTGCTGTGTTTCTTGCAAACTCCAATATGACTTCAGTGAACATCTAAACAACTACATTTCAACAAATCACATGTTCAGAACCATTAACCCTCCGTTACGCAGAAAACTGACTTACTTAGACATGCCCTTAATGCAAATGGCCAGATCCTTGGTCATGAAACCAGCTTCAATGGTCTCTACACAAACAGCCTCCAGGGCTTCTGCAAATACTCGCAGCTCTGCGTTCTTATCCAGCTCTGCCCGGTGCAAGAGTCCTCTTGTCCATGCAAAGATAGAGGCTGATGAGACAAAACCATGATAGGGTTAATGAGGTTGCGCTGTTTAATGAACTTTTGCACTGAAGTGGATTTAAAGTAAAGATTAAATTTGGTCAAACTTCTCCTGCCCTCATGATCTTTGTGTTGTGCTCATTTGTTATTGGTGTTTATATGCTGTTTTTCTGTGTGTATGTGTAACAAATAAAACTCGATGTGTTTTCTTACCAATGGGGTTGGTGGAGGTCTCCTTGCCCTGTTGGTGCATACGATAGTGCCGCGTAACAGTGCCATGGGCGGCCTCAGCTTCTACCGTACGCCCATCCGGACAAATAAGCACGCTGGTCATCATTCCTAATGACCCATAACCTATAAACAGAGTCCAGACACTATACATTTTATTTCAATTTCATTATTCACAATAACAAAATTTCACATTTTAAGGAATTAGGAAATAAAAAAAATGTTTAAGGACTATTCCTAATTCTTACACCATGTATATAAAAACGTTGTTTATTTGCAAGTTAGTTTTACTTACCCTGAGCTACAGAGTCTGACTGCACATCTCCATCATAGTTCTTGCAAGCCCAGATAAAACCTCCCTCAGACTTCATGGCCTGAGCCACCATATCATCAATCAACCTATGCTCATACCAGATGCCTTTGGCCTCATACTGAGCTTTGTACTCTCTGCCACACACACACATACAGTGTCAACATGATTTTCTTGTATTGATGTTTATTTATTTGCATGCAGGCTCTAAAACGTGTTTTAATAGGCTGATATCAACAGTAAATGCACTTATTGTTTGTTATTTTGTTTAAAACACCCAAAAGCTAGATGAGGGTTTTTTTATAAATGCCTGCTAAAAGTTTTTAATAGGCTACAGTTTTTGCTAAGTAAATCATACATTTCGATGAAGTGTGAGGGTAATGAGCATTTCTGACTCACTTTTCATAAATCTCCTGGAAGATGTCTTTAAAGCGCCCATCATATTTCTTTAAAATTGTGTTTTTAGTACTGAGGTACATCGGCCAGCCTTTGGTCAGCCCCATTTGGAAAGAGCTGTGAGCAAAATCCCGGATAGAATTATCTGTGTTGTACATTCCCAGCGCAACTCCACCAGTACCTATTGCAAAAAAATACATTGTCATGCTTGTCGTTTTAACCCATTATTCTAAAAAAAGTTAAATACTTTATAATTATTTCAATCCGACATTAATTCCAAAAAGTTTAATCAACTAAAAACTTTATTAAACATTTAATGACTCTGAATATTAAAGGGAAAGTTAACCCAATAATATTACAATGAAAAATGAACCGTGGTTGAGACAATCAGTCCCCTGTGTGATTTCCAAAAGAAAGAAGTGAAGGTCACACTTTACAATAAGGTTGCATCTATTAAGTAAGGAATATTTGACAACGAGCTGTTGAATTATTTGAAAATAACGCACACCCAAGGTGGTAATGTGGCACGACGCAAAATATTCAAAGAACTGAAGTCAATTATTAAATTTATACCACTGTTACCACAGACATTGCTTTGGTGGTTCTTTTAAAGGTGCAGTGTGTAGATTTTAGTGGCATCTAGCAGTGAGATTGTGAAGTGCAACCAGTGGCTGAGTCCACTGTTCACCAAAATGTATAGACAAGTTTACGCGCCAATTCGTGGGCGGCGCCATTACTCTACACATATGCATTTCATTTCCGCCGGAAGTGCTTTGCGCAGCGTCTGCCGATGTAAACACAGCAATTTTGGAACACGGTTCTACTACTTTGACTGGAGATTGCGTTACTCTCCGCCACCCGAATTCAGTGCAGAACAGGGAGGATAACATAACGACGTGGCCCAGCATAACATACAGCAAGATTTGCTCCTAACTTACTTCGTACAATCCATGGCAATAGATGGAAAAGCAATGGACAATCTGAAATCCTCCGAGGCAGGAACTGGATCTGATATTATCATGAACCGAACACTTGTTTATTAATAAACAATGAAAATGTCTCATTGAAATATTTTACATATTCATTACTTTTGCTGGTTGTATGAGACAGCTTTTAGGTGCTGTTTATATGAACGTCTTAACACTGCATCAGCACCGAAAAAATTGAGAGGGAGAGAATAAGATTTGGTTGACTTATTGCGGTTTGGAAAGAAACTGCTTGTTGCAGTACATTTTAAATATAGTGAGTTGTCATGAAACGTTGATGGAGCAGCAAAATGACATGACAAAGTCATTTTTTTTAAATGGTGTTTATTGCGTTTTGGAAAAGAGCTCTTCATATTTAAAATGAACACAAACATATATAACATATTCCATATTAAATAAGCAGAGGTGGACACTACTTGAGTATGTATTTGTATTTTATCAGTGTTTTTCTTTGGAAAACATACATTACAAAGCATATTATCATAATTTTTACCCCACTACATTTCATATTTTCAAGTTTTGGTTTATAATTAATATTTAAGTACATTGAACATTTAGAATTATTTTTAGTTAAGTAAAAAGTACTTACTTTTACTCAAGAAAGTAAAAGTACACATTTTTTATGTAATTAGGTATTAAATACATTTTAATATGCAATATAAAAGGAATACACAGTATGATTCTATGCTTTAGAATGTAGTGAACATTTATTAGTAAAGTAAAGTAAAAAAAAATCCCAAGACAAACACTCTGATAAAGCACAGATGCCTGGAAAATTTACTCAAAGTACTCAAGTAGTGTCCGCCTCTGCAAATAAATAATAACCTGTTTTTACTATATCTCTCTAGGTCCGAGTCGGTATCAGGCTTGCGAAAAAATGTAAACAATGGAGCGCATGGACATTGCCTTTTCGTAGCTGGTTTGTGGTCGTAGCACTCTATCTAACCACTCGTTCAGGTGCTTTCTCGAGTGTTTGCAACCAACTATCGCACACGTCGTTCCCGAACCACTTTTCTTCATGTTATAATTGTTATATCCTCTTTGTCAATGCGATATCAGTGCTTTCTCAGCACAACAGAGCTAGCTAGCAAAACAAACCCAGCCCGCCAGAACGGAAGTGAGTTGCATCGATGGGAGGAGTTTAAGACGTAGAGCGGAAACGGCTCAAAAACTTGTCTATAGAGAAGCTACGGTAGCCGCCACAGGACAAACATGTTGTCGTCTAAGACAATATACAATATATGGATATTAAAACTGATCATTCTAAAGTAATAAACACATAACAGTTCATTATGTAAGGTCTTCATACACCACTGATAATATATAATGTTGCATTTATGTCATTAGATCCTTCTAAATGTTACACACTGCACCTTTAAGACATTTGACAGGTTACGTGTGCGTTAATCGAAAAATAAACCTGTGCATACCTGTGGAACATTTCTCAACCAATCAGAAAAAAGCATTCAAGAGCCGTGTGGTATGATATTAGGTAATGCATTAGTCAATTATTTAAATTAACTGACCATTAACTATTTCTACAGCATTTATTTAACTTAGTTAATGTAAATTTCAGCATTTACTAATACATTATTAAAATGAAAAGTTGTAACTGTTAATATTAGTTAATACAACATGAACTAACATAAACAATTGTACGAGCATTAACAAACATTCATAAAAGCTTATAAACTATGGTCTGGTTTCACAGACAAGGCTTAGCTAATGCCAATAGTGAGGACTAGGCCTTAGTTAAATTAAGATGTGAGCATTTTCGAAAAAGGCATTACTGACATGTATCTTGAGACAAATCAATGGCTCCGGCATATTTTAAGATCTGTCAGAAGAAGTTATTTTCAGTTGAGACAGCTCAAACATGTGTTTTAGTCTAGAACTAGCCTTAAGCCTTGTCTGTGAAACCGGGGGTAAATTGTTCATTGCTAGTACATGTTAGCTAATGCATTAACTAATGTTAACAAATAAAACCTTATTGTAAAGTGTAACCAAAACATTGTCTACTAACATGTTTGTTTTCTATGGCTATTTTTATAGTGAGAACAATTTGATGGTCTATATTGGCCTAGTTTCATAGACAGGGCTTAGCTAAAGCCAGGAATAGATCCTTGTTAAATGAAGATGTTTAAGCATCTTTCATAAACATGCCTTAGAAAAAGACGTGACTGGTGGGTATTTTTCAGACAAATCAATGCCACTATTTTTAGATCTGTCAGTGCAAGTTATTTTCAGTTGAGACAGCTCAAACATGTGATTTAGTCTAGAACCATCCTTAAGCCTTATCTGTGAAACCGGGGGATTCGGTTTTAAAATCTAATATTGCTATTATATTCAAACATTAACCTCACATTCAGCTGAAATAGTAGTTAAGAATAGTGCCAACTCAAATAAAGAAAATCCTAACAAAATCTTTAAACCAAATACTGGTTAAGGAAATTAAGATTGTGTATGAGAATGAGAATGTCAGTCTGACCATGAACTCTCACACTGTGGTTCAAACTTAAATACTGACATGGAAAATATGCTCAATGCTCAGACAGGTGACAGTCTGCTGCAATGACATCATCACTGCACTATGACGTCTTTGATCTATGACAAATTTTAGTCTAAATATATAGACAGCAAAAAAACAAAGAAAACTTTAAAAATAAAACATAAGAACACCTATAAACATCACTGCAAACATTACTACGTTTATTTCATATGTGGTATTTAGGCTACCTTCAAAGTCATGGACAACAAACTGAAGTGGCTCTCCTCCGTTCTTGGGTGTGAATGTCATTTCCACTTTTCCAGGCCCGGGAACAACAAAATCTGTGGCTTTGTACTGTTAAAGTGGGGAGGACAGGACACCTTTTGTATGGCAGAATCAATAAATTCACAGCTTCTAGCTTTCAGAAAACAGCAGCATTGTGGTAAATCACCAATAATCAATTCTATGAATAATAATATTAATCAAAAGAAATTTTCACTACTGCTCATGTCAAGAGTTAAAGGAGCGGTGAATCAAATACTCAATTTTAACTTGATAATTTGTTATATAAGAGGTCATCATACTTAAATGAACATCCTGCAAGTTTCAGAACTGAAAACATCCGTGCTACTGAAATATAACAGTTTTTGGCACCAAGCCAGTATAACCACCCAGTGAGGAATTCTGAGAAATTTGTCGTCAAAGTAGAATTGAAGCACCTCCCCAAAGCCAAATACAACGACCACTTTTATAGCCCGCCCACAGCTTTGCGTGACACACGTGTGTCTAAACAATCAGTAAACATGTCTTTAAAGATTGCAAAATGTAACCAAAATGACTTTTAAATAAAAATGTTTTAAAGACTTTTATTTTGACGCGGTGATCTGTTATGAAAGCGTAACCATGGAAATGCAGTTTTCGGTTGTGGAAGAACCGTATATGGAAAGAAGACAGACGCTTGATAACAGAGGCTCAGAACATAACATTAGGAATGCGTGGATAAAGTTTGTTTTTTAAGAAGTTCCAGCTCTCGTGGGGAGTGTTTGTTTACTTTGTGTACCGCGGATTCATTTGTAAAGAAGTCGATGCTGGATTTGCAGAGAGACTGTGATTAAAAGCACCACTAATATTGAATCTGACAAAAATGACACAGCAGTATACACAGTAAGTTTATTTAAGTTACTGCGTTTCAGTATTGCTTTGTTAGAAGAGATCGCTTGATATGTCCTGTTGTAACATCCATGTCTAAACACGTATGTTTGACTGTTTTAATTTACTTAAAACATTTAACGATTAATAAAGGTACAACACTTAACAATACGACTGTAATATAACAATAGAAATATACAAAGTTACTGATAAAGAAGGACTTACCAGCCGCAATTTAGATTCTGATGACCGCTTACTGTGTTGTATACAGTAATTTAGGCAAGTTGCGTTTGAAAGGTCAAACACTCAACAAAGCTTTTTTTATCATATGACTGTGGTATGTAACGTTATGTGTATCTAAGAGCAACCTCACAAGCACAATAGAAATATACAAAGTTATTGATAAGGATTTATCAGCCGCAGTTTAGATTCCGATGCGCGCTTACTGCGTTGTATACGGTAATTTAGTCACGTCAAGTTTAAAGTTTTGTTTCTACTTTACTATACGTTTTGTCATTTATGTGTATCATCTTTAGCACCCAGAATCCTTTGTGGCTCAAACATATATGTGTTCGGCTGCTATTTTTACACATTAATGTTTTTAAAACATTTCCCCACATGTAATGACGGGGAATGAAGCTGTCCAATTATAGCAGTGGGCGTTTACGTCCAGGTTTTCTACGCGGCCCGCCCCTTCAAACGAAGCTTTTCACCAGAGAGCCACTAATCCATGTTACAAAATAGCATATTACTTATTGCTTTTGATGTTTTTAAATGTAAAAACCACGCAAACATCATAAGTAGACATCAGACAACAGTATAAAACAATTAATCGACAAATTCACCGCCCCTTTAATAATAGTAAACCTCACTAACAACAAGATGCTCTAATCTCCAATTATAGCTTCATACCTGGTCACCATGTGCGTGCCTGCCGATGATAATAGGCTTGATCCAGCCCGGAACCAAGCGGGGAATGTTTTTACAGATAATAGCTTCTCTGAACACAGTGCCACCAAGGATGTTCCTGATTGTTCCATTGGGAGAACGCCACATCTGCTTAAGCTTGAACTCTTCCACGCGCTTCTCATCAGGGGTGATTGTGGCGCACTTGATGCCAACGTTAAAGTGCCTTACGGCCTCTGCCGCCTCTACGGTCACCCTGTCATCAGTGGCGTCACGGTTCTCCATTCCCAGATCATAGCTGCCACACACAGAGAAAATACAGACAACACCTTTAAGAGTTTTGCATTTGTTAAAAACTAGTCAATTATGTACTCGACATGTTTTTTTTTTTTGCTCAGACAGCTTAAATGAATAAGATAAAAAATAAAAGATTTGTCTTTTAAGTAAACAATATATATTATTATTTTATTTATTTTCTATTTTAGTTGCAGAAACAAATGGCAAGGGGGAAAAGGCATCATCCTGTCAAATTTGGTAAGTGTACTCTTATATAATGCTGTTGCAAAACTAAGCACTCAGGCAGACAGAGAGTATCTCATGGCATACTCTGAATGGGGTCAATGGGAAACTAGTGCCATGGTAATGAAGCACAAAGACACAGTGTTCTAGTTAGCAGACATACAACACAACAGAATTTCTACTTGTGCTAAAACGAACAGAAACGGTTTAAAATCATATTATTCCACCAAAGAGCAGAATACTTCGAAGCCCACATAGCAGATACACATTTTCAAGCTGATTGTGGAGAAAATCTGTGCCTTTAAATTAGGGCTGTCAAAAGATTAATCGCGATTAATCGCATCCAAAATAAAAGTTTGTGTTTACATAACATATGTGTGTGTACTGTGTATAATTATTATTTATATATAAAAACACACCCAATCATGTATATATTTAAGAAAAAATTGTTATATTTATATATAAAATATTTATATTTATATATAATATAAATTATAGAAATTTATATACAGTATTTAAATGCAAATATTTCTTAAATATATACATGAATGTGTGTGTATTTATATATACATAATATTTATACACAGTACACACACATATGCTATGTAAACACAAACTTTTATGTTGGATGCGATTAATCGCGATTAATCTTTTGACAGCCCTACTTTAAATATCACAAAATATGTTTAATGAAGGCAATTTTTGTTGATTTTTCTCAAATACTTTACAAACTGCTTGGAATCTGATTTAAAAAACAAAAAAACAAATCGGATCATCTGATCAACAATGAGCCTTGACATTCTGCAGAAGTTACGGTATGTGCATTTCTCAGGTGCATTATATTATATTTGAAAAATATGTCCTCCAGCGACCAGAAACATACCATCAAATTTTGTGAAACTGATGCATTTACAAAGTAAAATAAAATAAAATCACCCACATCAATTTAAATTCCTTTCAGCCACATTCAGCATTGCTCAACAGAACAAGTGAACAAAAGACCTCATTTGTTTTGTGTATCCGTGACTGAACTGATGAAGACGTCTCAGAGACTTTAAACTATAGAGGAAGCGTACAACAAAATTCAAACACAGTATATTGTAGAGTAAATATCCCGTAAAATTAAATACAGGACTGCCAGAAAGGTGAACGGTCGCATACTTTTCTTTTTCTGCCAGTTGTTGCAATGCTGTGACCTTTGACCCACTTCTCCTCCCTCTGCATATTCTGGTACAATCAGTATAATGTATACATGAGCAGTACATACAGGTATGCATATTTACAGTTCTGGGCAAAAGTTTTACAGACTTGAACTAAATGCTGTAAAATGAGGATGTTATGTCTACATGATTCAAGGGTAGGGGGAAGTTTCATAAACATTCAATTTAAAAATATTAAGTTAATATGCACTTTCACATTTGACTGGAATTTGACAAGCAGTCCTAAAAACCGACATTAAGAATATAGAGACATTCCCAATAAACTTAATGTCGAAACGGATTACATGCAATTCTAGGGGTGCCAGTTTGCCAGAGACTTCCATCCAGAAACACAAAAATAATATTGTATAATAATAATACCAAAATGAACAGATAGTATAATAGGTTTCCCAGAGACAGTATTGCAACTTCACAATCATCTGGAAAGCAGAGTAAATTCTTGGAAAGTAAAAAAAGGATTGGCTGAATGTCACATGACTCTCTAATAACTATCTTATGTTTGGAAATCTTTTAAATTCAATGCTAAAATATAAATCATATACCAATCACATACAAACTGAGCATGGGAAGCCTGTGATGACTATGTATCATAATGTTAATAAAAGAATAAATGACACATAAAAACAAACAAATCATTTAATGATTCATCATGCAGATCTGTAGAGGCCTCAAAAACAAGTTTGAAGTTCAGGGGAAGTGACTGAACGGACACGTCAGAGGATCTCCCTTTAAGTAGCGACACCTTGTTCGCTAACAGATAACATTCTTATCAGACAGATAAGGCTTAAGTTTGCACTATTCTTCAATAACTCAGGGTCAGGTTCATGTACAGCACTACTTTATGTACTTCACTAAAACAGTGTATATTGTTTAAGAGCCAGTAAGATCAAATTGTAACCATAAGCACAAAGTTCACATGTTGACAATTAACGATTTTAAGCACAGAGAGGACATGGAGAAAGGCTAATGATGTAACAACAGCTCTTACTTTCCCCTGTGGGATGACAACGCTTCTTTTTGGCCTTGACAACACACACTGTGTCAAAGAGTAATATGCATTGCCTAACAGGAAACTTTAGTTGTGTTACTTCAAATCATTGTAATAACTGTACATTATTAAAAAGCACAACTAATTAGCACTAAAGTAACAACAATCCAGATTAAAATACAGGATAATGTGTCCGTTTCCAGGACAGGGATTAGACTAGACCTAGACTAAAATAAATGTAAGAGCGGTCTAAACTGAAAACAACTTGCACTGACATGTCTTTAAATACGTCAGTGTTCTTTGTTTTGCCTCAAAATGCGCACAAGTAATGTTTTTAGTAAGACATGTTTGTTAAAACTAGTTATATTTCCTAATTAAACTAAGGCCTAATCCTGGTTTAAGCTAATCCCTGTCCGGGAAAACACCTCAGTGTCATTGAAGTAAGTCATAAGGGAAATCATATAAAATGAGAGAACTGCTCGCTTCCTTTGAGCGTCACAGACAGCTAATCTCACCTGTGCAGGTCGAGCTCCAGGTATGGGAAGATGAGTTTCTCTTTTATAAGATCCCATATTACTCTGGTCATTTCATCTCCTTGCATCTCGACCACAGAACCAGCTTTGATCTTCTGAGACATTTTGGAGCCTACAAGATTTATGATGGTTAGATGTACACGGACAGTAGAGCTCATCAAAATTGATGGATTCCATTCAGAAAATATAGTTGCACAACCTGTGGGTCAACATTTACCCCATTTAACCTGTTTTAACCGACAGCATTAATGGACTTAAAGTTCAAGAACTACATGAAATACAGGTCTAACAATAATAATGTACACTAAGGGACAAAATTATGTATATTGTACTATGAAAATGCAATACATTTTCCGCATAATCTTTCTATAGCAATTTTATATTTTTATGTACCATCATGGTTACAGAAAGCAAGTCTTAAAGCGCAATACTGTAAATACCAAAATAGACGAATAAAGTATATTATTATTCTGTAGCATATAGAACCATAAAAGTATTCAGGTTCTGTGCTATGATGTCATTATTATTGTATCATGGTATTAGCTTGAGAAAAAAACATAACTTTAAAAAGGGACATTTTAGTTATTGTCATGTTTATTTCAAACAAATGCAACCTGACAGATGGGCAGTCTGTAATATGACACCGACCTTTCATTCACAATGAACTACGATGTATTTTTGATGTAGTTTTACAAATTGACATGTTACGCAACAAAACATGTAGGGCAAAGGTGAAATAGCCTATAGCGCGTGTAACATAATAACTTAATTGTGTGATAAAGAGTTTTAATAACAACGAGTTTTTATGTACTTAAACATATATCAGTTATGAAGAAAATTTAATTACTAACGTACAGAACGAGTACATCTTTTAAAAACAGATTTTTTAAATATTGTAATTGCATCGTTTACGATTAATGCATTAACGTTACTGTATGTGGGTCTTTTTCAATAGGATTATGTTTTGTTCATTCGGAAGCGCTTTGCTGTAAATGTCAAACAATAGCAACAATATTGCGACTTGCGGCTATTTGAACACTCGGAGAATTACAATTCAATTCACAACGCCTACCTTTTTCTTTAGCTGGTACTGGAATAAATTGATAAGTCTTAGATGGTCGATATGTCCTATGGAGACTTGAAAGCTGGCTTTGAGCTACAGACTCGGAGGGCGTCGTTTCCGATCAGCTGAGGGGAAGGATAGGCTCTCCACGGCTCTGCTCATATAAGTATTGCTCAATCAGACGATCTCCCACCAATCCAAGAAAATACGGAAGAAAACTCAAACAAGTAGTCCCGCCTTCATAATCTATCTATTCTATACCATTTTAAAAAATGCATATTTTCGGTCTGACAGCTGTTTACAGTGAGGAAGGAACCATTTTCCTTAAGAGGGTGCTTTGGCGTCCCAGTAATTTGAATCCCTATGCATTATAATCTCAGCAGGTTTTTGTATTTTATTCAGAAGATTTGCATGATAGAAAGTGTATTCTTTAATATGGATTTTCACAAAGATTGTCACTCGACATGGAAATGTGAAACCGACCTTCCCATTCTTTAAAGAAAGGTCTTGTCCGTACATTGCAATTGGTCCAATCAAAGGGCGCGGAGAAAAGTAACATGTAGCACGTGACCTATCGCATATACGTGCTGTTTCGGCTGATATTTTAAACCTCACATAGACTATTTAATATAAATTAAAGTAAACGGTTTAAAGATTTAAAATATGAAAGATATCATATGTAACATATAGATCTACTTTATTACAACTATAGTCCCGCCCATTAACGAATGTTCATGCGTTTACGTCACAGCAGCATGATGCCAGCAGGTTGAAACCGGAAACATATTTCCTCTCAGGTAGCCTGCCTTGGCCTTGGCCTGTGCATTAATTCCCATATGCAAAAATGTGCTTTCAAGTATGCAGCATCAAATTGTGACATAAGAATTCGTCATAACACCACCCAAATATAAAAAACAGGTACAATTTTCTTTTAAACAAATCGTCATGACCTTTCTTGTAAAAGATGTGTGTTCAAGTGCAATAGCTGTTAATTGTTACCAACATATTTACCTACACAGAAAATGAAGATGTTTTGGCCATTTCAAGTTCACACATTCGCCAATCCATAGCCAAAGCATGCAGCTGAAACATATAATGCAGGTAAGAATGTATGTAAAGGGTGACCCTAACCTCCAAAGCGCATTCGGTCTCTTGAGAAGAACATTTTCTCAATCCACCTTTACACGATGATCCTGATGTACTGAAACGGTTTGTGTTATAGTTTACCCGAAAAGTGCTCAGGACATAGTATCCTTCTTATAAAATCCGGTGATCAAACTTGCAGGTTTAAATAGAGACCGGTAGATGTCGCAATTTCATTACTCATTACGCACAGTACGAGTAACCGTCACAACCTTTGCTTATATGAATTCGAGTGTAAATATTGTAAAGGTTTAGCGTAACGTGGGTCTGCCTTTACTTAGTTAAAGGTTTATATAATTACAGGACATGTCTATATCATGGCAATCTTCATTATTTAATCAAATACATGTTAAGGACAAAAGTAGGCTAAATGCGCATTTAAACTGTGTTACACGGAATGGGTTGAGGCAAAGCCGTGTTCATAGCACGTGGCCTACTGATTAGTATATTTTCTTGTTGGCTAATATATATTTAATATAATGATGTGAAATAATTTGTGAAATTAGGTATTGTAAGTGTTATTGATGTATATTTTATACATATATCAGAGACAGTTCTTCTCTTTGTCCTGTCACTTTTTTTCTGTAACATATTTTGCAGTTTGGTCCGAAGAAAATTTGTTAAAATTAAATCAAAAATCAAATTACGACATCCATAATACAAAATTTTCAAAAACAACAACAACACGATTTAAAGATAAAATGAAAATAAAATTAAACAAAAGGAAATTTATACAAATGCAAAAAATACAGGCAAGTAAGCAAGCAACAAATACAGACAGCAGTTTCCAAAAATTACTTTTCAATTAACTTCAACTCTTTAGAAAAATCAACTGTGGACAATCTGACTGTCACTTGAGTTAAATGGTCCTCGCCATCTCAGTAGTCTGCGCTTACCACGTGACATGACTGCTGCTGGTTATAGCAACTAGAGAAAGGCAGTAATATAATAGATGTAGAGAGAAAGGATCCTGGTGGCACAGAGGAGTCCACACGGCATCAGTGCGCAGTCGCCTCACCAGATCTCCAGTCTCCAGGGCTGCCGTTACGCACAGGTTTACCTAATCTCCAGACACCTGATTCAGAAAGACACTTAGTTGGATTTACGCTCTCTTTATGCAATGCTATAAGGCAGAAATGTGGGTTTTCCGTTGAGGGATATGGTCACTGTTGAGCTGCCAAAGTGGAGCCGCGCGTATCACGAATCGGGGCGCTCCTGCAGGGTCTAGGATGCGCTCCCGGAACATCCAGATTCTTACCCGGGTTCGGGGCTGAACAAGAGTCTGCCCCGGCGGGTCGCAGAGGCGTTCGGAGGACGCAGTCTACCCGCACCAGGATGCCCGTGATGAGAGGTCTGCTGGCCCCGCAGAATACCTTCCTCGACACCATCGCCACCCGTTTCGATGGCACCCGTAAGTGCGCAGAACTTACCAACTTAACGTTCCTTGAACAAAGTGACATGGGCTAAGTGTTTTGCGCAAATTTTACAAACTATTTGCTCCAGTGCCTTAACTGCAACAGTTGACCCTTAAAGAGTCCACGTGGAAATGTAAAATCGTGTGATTTTGTCAACAAAGCTTTAAATGAATTACCAAATTTGTAGGCTGAATATCTGTTTGTCTATGGTAGTTGATATGCCATTTCCAACAGTGGCAGCAGTTTGACAAATAGATTTTTATATTTGGATAATCCCAATGTAGTTTTTAAATATATTTATTCTTTTTTAATCGAATGCATAAAAATGTATAGAAAAAATAATTTTGGTGTAGTTTATCATCTCAACATAAAAATTAATTGTGACACAACATTGAATATGTTTAAATTATAAAGATTTGATATTGCATGACTATTTAAATAAAATGCAAAAATTTGCATTTTTATTTAACAGCCAGGCACATAAAATATCTTCCTTTCCTTTAACTTTCCTTTAAAAAACATGCCCTAATGCACTCTTGTCAGCTATCCTTAACAGCTGAGTACATGTATCACTGTTGTCTGGGTAATGCTTGATTGAACTTAAAGAAAGGTATTTATAGTTTCATTTTCTGTCTCACGTGTATTTGGTTTGGTTGCTTGCTTACAGGTTGGTCTGTGGTCTAATCTGTTTTTTGTCATTTGGAGTACACATTATATTCTTAACTTCTTAAATAATGGCATAATCTGAAAAAGAGTAGCAATTTTAGTAACGTTTAAACAGTTTTATTAAACGTACATTTCACTCGAAGTCTTGTTCAACACGTTTAATAGCAGAGGTTAGGGATGTGAAAAGGTTAATAATCTATTCAAGAGGAAAAGGTGGATTTGTCACTCTCCTTTTACTGAAGGTGATTTGTGAGAGGCCACACTTAAACTCTTCCTTACAGAGTAAAATCATTTTTGAGTGTTTACGTATTTTTGAACAGAAGGGATGAGTAACTTGTGCAGTGTCAGGATGCGCAGTGGCCATGTGGGTGGACAGAGGGTCACAAACATCTAAAGTGGCTTGGAGGCAATAGAGGAATGATCCCAACTCTTTTATTGGGTAGGGGATGTAATCTTGTGGTTAAAGATCTGGACGTAACCATCATTGTGTCAATGCTTAATGACATACAACTGAGCATTTTGTGATCATTTACTCACCTTTGTAACCTAGGTGTTGTAAACTTATTTCCTATGCTTTGTAACAGAAATACAGCACTGGCTTTTTTATCATTAATTTGATCAGTGAAGAGCAAAGGAACAAATGAATCTAAACTGCGTCAAGAGACGCTTTTAATAAATGTACATAAAATGAGATGAAATGGAAAACCAGCGTAGAATTAATAGTTTAGGAAAACACCTTCTGGAGATCCCTTGTTCTTGTTTAAATGTCCTTGCCGAAAGATTATTCACTCATCAACATAATTACACAGTGTACTAACCAGGAGCAGCGTGATGACGCAAAGTTTCTACAGCTGTGTGAAGCAGTAATTTAGACCGATGAGATTTAATGCTGGGATGGGGAGCAACCCCCCCCCCCCCAAGGAAGAACAAAACATTAAAACAAGCAACCAACAAATTATTCTTTCACTTATTGCTTTTCAGTCAGGGCTGTTTAAGGCTATCACTCAGAGTAACACCAAAAATGAGCTTTCATTGCCTGCCACCAAGCTGGAATATGATGTTTGGTCAGCAGGGTTTAAGCTCAATGAGATGCATTATCAAAGGTTTTATTCTGCTGTTTGATGCAAGAGGAAAGGAGAGAAACGGCAAGAGTTTTATGTTGCTGGATGGCTGCCATTGGAGCAGAGTTCAAAGACAGGCTCAGAGAGATGGGGATAGGACTTTATTAATACTGTAGGGTGCCTCAAATTCACAGGATTTGCCCGAAAGTGATGGTTTTAACATCCAGTGAGTCTACATTCAAAATGCACAGTCTTCTTAGTGCATTATCCAGATTGAATTTACAACCATGCAAGATAAATTTTTTGTTGTTGTTATCTATAGATGTATTATTCCCTTAAGATTAAATATACCGGACAGACTCTCTTTTGTCTGTTATAAATGTGTTGATTCCTACACATCACTTCTTGCTGCACATTTAACCCTTGATCTGCATATGAGCTAAGCAAAGCCTGCCAGGCAAAATGTGAACTGTGAATGGCTTTGGTTTCAGAGATTTCAAAAGAATGTAATTTCTCTTTTGTCAACCGCATTCAGTCAAACAGTCTTCCGGAGCGATCATCATCTTTTAGACAGAATAAATTCAGGCCTTTCCATTCACCAAACACACAGCTAATTACACCCCCCCAGCAAACGAATGCAGTCATCATAATTATCTACCGCCAGTGTCAAGAATCTCAGCCTTTCTGAGCGTTGTTAAAGGGACAGTTCACCCAGAAATGAAAATCCTGTCATCATTTATTATCATCACCCTCATGTTTTTAAACCTGTATGAGTTTTCCTATTATGTTGAACACAAAAGAAGATATTTTGATAAATGATGTTATGGTAAGCACACAGTTGATGGCACCCATTGACTTCAATTGTAGGAAAAACAAATACTATGGATATCAATGTGTACCGTCAACTGTGTGCTTACATCATTTATCAAAATATCTACTTTTCTCTTCAACAAAAGAAAAAAGCTCCTACAGGTTTAGAACAACATAGGATTTCATTTTGGGCGAACTATCCCTCTAAATCATGAAAGCAGACAAAAAAGCGAATGAACAAAAACCAGTATATGCCATACCTGTAGACTCAGATTGCTTCCTGATAGAAAATAGTCTCTGGCCAATTTCATGTGGTCTTAAAGGGGACAGAGAATGAATTTTTTTTTTACCTTGTCTTTGTTGAATAATGGTAGTCTACCCACGAACATACAAAAAGTGCTAGACATGCTAAACATCTCAGTCTCATAGAAATTCATCTTTTAGAAATGTCAGCCAGAAACGGCCCAATCTGAAAAACTGATTCTTATGACATCACAGGCATCTCACTGCCCCTCCACTTTAAAATAATTGGCTTCTTTTTTGAGTGGCAGCAAAGTCAGCCAATCAGTAATGAGATTGCAAGTTAAGCCAGTAGGGGGAGCCAAATAGGTGCAAAACCACTTGTTTAAAATCCCCCACCCTAATAGAGCTATCTGAGAGAGGTTTTTAGAAAGCTTCTAAGGCATTACAGACACCAAAAAAATTTTTTTGTCTACATGTCACTTCACAGACCAAGGATAAATAACCCGTTCAATCATGTCACCTTTAATGTTTGGTAACTAAGTTCTGAAGGTTGGCTCTCCTGGTAATGTACAGCGGCATCATAAGGTATTCGGGCACTATACCGCACTAAAAATGTTTTAATGTCATTGCATTAGCCTACTAAATATTTAAATGGGGGTGAGAAAAACAAAGCGTATACCATAATGCTTTGCATCCAAAAACAGCCAATCATAACTGTTTACAGTTATGCAGAGACACTACAATCTCAAAGTGATTTCAACAAAGACTTATGCTTTTTAGGTAAAGGAAATTCGAATGAATTTTGTGATCTGTCAAAACTGTAGTACTCATATTGATGGCCATGGGGGTCTCAAATACCCTAACCGAGCCGGCATGCCTTTATATTAGAGCATCGTCTATTAATTGTGTCCGTCTGCTTTTTGTAATCAGGTTAGAGTTCATCATATAGACCCTTTCTTGGCTACTGTGCATGTGCGTCTGAAGTCTTACAAACACACCACTTAAGCTGGAGACCACTTTTGTATTTGTTCCAGTGAGGCACTTTTTTGCACCAGTTTTCTTGCACCTGTGCGAAGCAGTCAGATGTCATCCAGTTCCTGTCAATCTACAGTAGTTTGTCTGTCTGTCTGTCGGTTAAACCATTTCCATGAAAAATAGAAGTTATTTTTACTATTGCAAAATCGTTTTCTTAAAAATATTTTTTTTTTAGTGGCAGTAGTAGCTGATACTTATTTAGCACAGTTATTCAGCGTAGTAACAAAAATTGCAGCGACTATGGTATTTTTAACTATGGTTACCATGGTGAATTTTTGTAAGAGTTGTAGCAACTGTATCTGAGAGCGAATGGTATTTTTGGATGCAAAGAGGGTAACAATAATCAACAATCATCAGCTGTCCATTTGGCATTTTAAAGCCGAGTCAACACTGGCTACGGCTGTCTCAGGACGTTAGCATGACAATTGGGGACGGTTTTTCTCTTTCAGTTTTTTTGCATGCCTGGAAGTCTCCAGGGTATCGTTCTGACTCTGTGGTTAGGCACAATCTGCCCCTCATTATAAACAACAGACAAGAAAACACTGGCCGCTGGAGAGACAACAATTCAGAGAGAAACGGAGAGAGTCAGCCTGTGAATGACCTGAGAGGCGTGTCGTGGAGATCATTCTGTGCTAACACAATAACTATCAAAGTTGACATTCCTGTCATAACCCTTTGTGTATTATAGATGTGGCGTCCAACCACAAAACAAAATTTAGCATTCTGAACAAGCACCTGACACCAAGACAGAATCCTTTCAGGATTGCAAGATAACACAATGTTGAGCTACAGGAATGTTGTTAATACTAATAATATTATTATTCTTGTGATTGTAAAACACAACTGTACTTAACATCACTGTTATTAAAAACATTGGTAAAGATTTTCTTATAAATAAACATCTAGCATTTACTTACTATATTAACTAAAGGCTACCAAAGGAAGTCAGACTGCCTGTTTAATAATGCTTTGGCAGAGTTAACTCTTTCTTTGACATGCTAAATACTGTATATGCTATTTCTATATCTTAATGCATGTTGTCTGTATTTATGTAGATCAAAGAGGCCCGTTAATGGGAGAGACAGAACTGATCGAACTGAGAAAACCTCAGCATGTTTTGTGGTGTTACATTCCAGAAATATTCTCTAACATCATGACAGCTGCATAGACACTCAGACACGTTTTGCAACAGGCAAAATTTCTTTGACAGCTAGTATGTCACAGTGACTAATTGGTTTGAATTAATTAACTCCGTTTCGTTGGTCTGTTGGCTAAGCAAAGACAAAACTTTCCTAATGAATCAATAAAGGTTTCTTTTTTATTGTGGCAGTCTGATGCCATAAAGTGTAATTACTGGAACGAAGGTCTGCTATGTCTGGCTAATTAATGCTCAATTCATAACAGTCTATTAAAGTTTTATAGCGTTTAAACTGTTAAAAAATAACCAACAGTCTTAGGAAATGAACTGTGATCTGTGAAATAAGACAATAATCATTATGATACAAATTTTTCATGAGCTTCTGGGAAATAGACATGTACTGCCTGGCAGGATGTTACGCATGTCTCTGTACAAGCATCATTTATTTATTTTTTTTATTCAGTAGACTCAAGCTTTCATTATATCAACTAGAGTTTTTGGTTATATTTGTGAAAAAAATTAAATTCAAACGAATACCTTATGTCTCATGTTGTTTTTGCACATGAGCATACGAGATATATATTTTGGACATGGTCTGGAAGTAGGTTTGCTCACTCGGCTAGAAACAATATACTGTACAGTAAATGTGTTAAGGTTTGGGAGAACCCAAAAAATATAGGCTGCACTGTTAAAAAATTGCTCTAATAATGCAGCTGGTTGCCAGTAACTTACTGTAAAAGATAAAGAGTGAAAATGTTTCATGTTCATTTAACTGTGAACAAACTTTTGTCAGTAAATAACATAAATGTAAAATCTACAGTAAGTTATTGGCAGCTAGTTACATTTCTTCATACGTTCTACACACCTGTACATTTTTTACAGTGTGAGGATACTGCAGCTTTCTAGATGGACAGCTTAAAAGATGTTGGAAGTTAGACCATGTCAGTCATTGGGAGTACTGGAGAAAACAAGTCAAAGACCTTCGGGTCTCTGGATAGATGACTTGGTTCAGTTTCAGGCAATGTTTTGAAGAATCACAATGAATCCTTATGAATGAAATATTCTCGAGCTCTTTCATGCCAAAGGGCATTGCCTGCTAAGGGAGAAAGAGTACTCCAAGATTTTGTGGTTATACCTTGACTGAAAAACTTTTTTCCTTGCGAAGTAGAATTTCATATGCGGATTGAAACACCTCCAATTGCAAAGAGAGAGAGAGAGATTATCAGTATGACCATGTAGCGCTCTTTACAGTCTGACAATTTTAAAGGGGACATTTTACAAGACTTTTTTAAGATGTCAAATATATCTTTGCTGTCCCCAGAGTACGTATGTGAAGTTTTAGCTCAAAATACCACACAGATGATTTATTATAGCATATTAAAATTTGTAGGTGTGAGCAAAAATTTGCTTTTTGGGTGTGTCCTTTTAAATGCAAATGAGCGGATCGCTGCACTAAATGGCAGTGCTGTGATTGGATGGGGTGCAGATTAAGGGGTGGTATTATCCCCTTCTGACATCACAAGGGGAGCCAAATTTCAATCACTTATTATTTTACATGCTTGCAGAGAATGGTTTACCACAACTAAGTTACTGGGTTTTTCTTTTTCACATTTTCTAGCACTGGCAACCCAATTATAGCACTTAAACATGGAACAAGTCAGATGTTCCCTTTAATGAACAGTTAATAAAACAGTTTCATTAAATTGATTAAAGTAATTAAAGTCCGTTGTACTTCAGGTCTCTTCAGCCAGCTATTAATATTAATATACAGCAAAATATGCAAATTATTAAAACATACAGTCATCATTGAGTTATAGATTTGGATGTTTACACCTGCACCTGTTAAATCCTTAGCGCGCGTCTCAGTGTGATTCAGTTTGCTTCTTCACAGATGGTGTAGGGAGGGATTTGTGAACGAGCCAGTAAGGCGTGTGAGGTGACAGGAAAAGTGGCAGTGACAATCGCAGGTTTGTCGTCCAGGATCAAAGTCACTGTCATCGAGGAGAGAAAGAAAGAGAGAGTGCAGTGTTTCATGTCAGTGTTCTGGTAATGTATTTGTGTGATCCCTCACATAGCAAGGAAACGTTTGGTGAAAAGCTCATGCTGTCTTTCTTTAAGAAGCGGCAATTGCTTGTGGTTTACTGTCGTTGTATGCAGAGAAATTCATACAGAAGCAATTAGCAACTATTTATTCCAAAAAAGTGAGCCACTTTGTATACAAGCATTGGTACAGTATGCACTTTTAATGGTCCCTAGCTGTCACTGGAGCGTTACCCTGTTAAAAAGTACGCCTTTGCATCTCAAAAGTTTATATTAGTATCTACATATTGGTACCAAAGAGTGCTTATTAGTACCTTAAAGGAACAGTATGTAAGAAATGTATATCAATTAATCATAAAATGGCCCTGATATGTCACTAGACATTAAGAAATCATTTTCATTTGAAATACTTATATCACTCACAACAGTGGTCTGGCGAAAATATTGTCATTCAAAAAGTGGAGTTGCAGCCCTTAACTGATTGTTTATGTTGTCATTTTGTGTATTGGCCACCAGCTGTGTGATTGCAGTACCAGTTTTAGCCACAAGTTTTGTGATTGCAATACCAGTTTTGGCCACAATCCTACATACTGTTCCTTTAAATGTACATATTGGATATAAACATCTGCATCTAAATGGTACATATATTAGGATGTTCTGCCAAAGTGACCGCTTGGGACCATATTTTCTGACAGTGTGGATGTTTAAAGGATATTGATCTTTCATGTAAGTGAGTGAAATTAGAGATTGTAAAATGCGTCAGTAAATAAAAACTTGCACACAGATGCAGAAGTAATAATATGTTGTGTTGCAGAAGGTAATTGCTTGTCATTAAGTTTAACTGGTCGCAGTGGTCCTGAGGTGTGTGTTGCGTAACAATCTGCTGTTGATTTAACTTACTGTGACCTACTGTGACTCCAAATGTCAAGCATCTACTGCCTTCGATACCCACGCTTATCTTGCGTTGGAACACTCGCTCAGCACGCCCCTCTGGGGACACATGTGGAAGTGTTGTGCAGAATGACATGAGCCATCATGTCAGGCCCTCAAACTCAATTACTAATTAACTTTAGCAATGAATTACTCCATGAGAGTAATTACTCATCTGTATTTCTTGGTACAATTGAGCTCTGTATTTTTTCCTCCAGAGTAAAATTCAACCTAGCCCTAGTTAAACATTTGTGATATAAAACGTCTGTGACTATCACCTTCATGTGCATTTACTGTAAATTTACTCTTGCAGGGTGAACGTAACCAACACCAAGTATACGGTAGCTGTGATGCAAGTTAAGCAAATTGTTTATACGTTTCTCTAAAGCATTTTAAAGCTGTACAATGTTACAGATGACTCAGACTTCATAGAATGAAATTAGAAATCACTCTGCCCTCTTTAAATGACAGGTAAACAGAACCAAAACACTAAGCCTCAGTTGTGCGCACGCTGTTCCCTCTTTCTCACGTTTCTCACTGTGGCCAGGCCTCAACGAATCAGCCAGTAATTGGCTCCGCTTTGAACACGGGCAGACATTTACCGCAGCAGATGGAATTCAGTTGATTAAATATCCTCTGCTCCATCAGAGGCGAATGCGCCGTGAACTTTCCTCTTTAATACACACACCAACATGTTGGAGGGAACGACCCAGCAATGCCCAAAGGCTCTAAAGAGATCATCTCCATGGTTTAGATATACGAAGAAGAGTCTGCAGAACTGAAGTTAAACATGCAAACACTAATGAGTGAAAGCAGGGTAGCCAACGTATACATTGAGGTGAATGCTGTTCTTTACAATGAATAGAATAAATTATATATTGGTTTACTTTAGTTTGGATAAATCCATGTAGGAAAAGATGAACACAAGTCTGTATGTGGCTTAAAGTCGCTGTCCATGGTCCTGATGAGGAAAACCAGTGATACTGCTATTGGATATAACAAGATTGAGCACTGCTATTACTATGAATAGAGAACAATGCAATGCTCAATATGGCCCCTCTGACAACGAAAGTCCCGCCTTCCACTTTAAAAACCAATCAATAATTGATAAATACTGATGATTCTCTGGGAAATGGGCTCTATGCAGAGTTGTGTGAGGCGCTGGCCAACCTGTGAGCATGTGCATTAGGTGAAATTACCCCCGGAAAGGTATTTTTTAAGTTGAGCTTAAGAAACAACAGTTATGGTACTGTACAGTTTATGTTAGGTTTTATTGTTGGTCAGAAATATGTTGTTTCATTGTGATTTTAGCATGTGATTTTTTTTTAAATCTGTTTTTCCCCATTCAAGTAAATTGGACGTTAGGTAGTCTTACATGACTGAAATCACTACTCGGAAGCATGGCAAACATTATCGCCTAGTGGTGCACCTTCTCTAAAGGGACTTTGACTGTTACTACACCATCTGCACCCAAAAATATAGTATGTCCTTGATATACAGTATCTCACAAAAGTAAGTACACCCCTAACATTTCAGCAACCATTTTAGTATATTTTATCAAGGGACAATACTATGAAATTTTGATATATTTTAGAGTACTCAATGTGCTGCTGGTATAGCAGTATAGATTTACTGTCCCCAGAAAATAACTTAACATACAGCCATTATTGTCAAAATAGCTGGCAACAAAAGTGATTAATAGCTGGCAAAAAATAGGTTGTTTGCACACATTTAGTTTTTTTGACTGGCAACTTCTTACACAATGTGCTATCATCAAGTGCCATCAAGTATCATTTTTTTTCAGAAAAGAACTGCCTTTCAAAAAATAACCATTATTGATCCTCACTGTGTGTTGTGAGTTGTAAAATGGTTGCGGAAATGTAAGGGGTGTACTCATGGCCGTAAAATACTGTATGTAGTTATAGACCAGTAATTATTTATTTTTCTTTCTGGCTGTCCAAGAGATTAAAAAGGTAATAATACAATAGATTTTCTTTTGCAGTATAAATAAATCACATATTGTCAAAATCAAGCGAATGCATTAGCTCAGTTATTAGAATGCTGCTCCTGTCAGGACGTTTGCTCAGTGTGTTTGACTTTCCGCTCGTGAAAGCTTTTCTTTCTCACATTGTTAAACAACTATAATGTTCCAGCAATGTTTTGAAAGCACATCAAACAAAATTGGCTTTAGAAAAGAAACTGAGTAGGCAGAATTTTATTGTCCATTCATATTGAGCATAAACAAGTGGCCGGAGTTTGTGTATTATGCATGAGTTCAACTCTGCATTGGCTGGTTTCTAAGTTTTGTTTACAGTCTTACAGATTGCTTTAACTTAGCGGAGTGTGTGTACTAGGGTAACATAACCATGTAGTGTGCATACTTAAATTGTATGTTTACATCATTAAGCTTTTCCTTGAAGCCAGACTAGTGATTTTCATAAGGGTTCACATTTTATTGATATGCCCGGTAGTATTAGACTCGAGACTCGATTTTTTAATTGGCCATGTGAATTATTCAATGGTAATAATTTATGAATGCCATAGATTTCTGAAGCTGGTTTTTGACATGTGTGCCAGTATCAACACTGAATTTGTTATAATGTGTAAAAAACAGACAGCTGTAATTAGACTTTCCATTCATTTTTTTGAGTTTGAACAGAGGGATTGATTTTTTACAGTTCTGACAGGTATTAACTTTTCACATGGTTTGCTTAGATGCTTTGCCAGATCTGATTTGTTTCCTACAAAAACACATTTGCACTGCCATCTGACTGAGATCATACCATTGTTTTGTATGGCTCATATGTCTCATTTCAAGCATAGGGAGGTTTGGTCACAAAGTGTAGCTAACTACAGTAAACCCACACAAGAAGACACATAATACTCCTTAATATTCATTAACCTCCACAAACTGAGGTACCTGTCTTGGTTTCCTGGACTTGCACAGGTTTACAGATATGTTTGTTCTCTAGAGAAGTCTTGTGTGTGTCAGATTGTTGGGGTTTTGGCCTCTCTGGACCTTTGTTTCTCAAGGCAGCTGGCTGACTTCCTTAATTGGAACCTGGATGACAAGAAAGAGCAAGCAAAAAGGTCCAAAGAAAAGCATTTCTCTTGCTCATTTGGTACCCTGCAAAAGTCAGGTGCCTCATTTGAAATAAATTGTTTTAGGATATTTATTTATGTATTTTAAAAGCCTTAGTGTCAGAATAAAAATGCAATACATAGATTTCCAAAATTCCAAATCATATAGATTTCATTTATATTAAATTATAATACAGCCGTTAAAGAGATAGTTCACCTAAAAATGAAAATAATGTCATTAATGACTCACCCTCATGTCATTCGAAACTCGTAAGACCTCCGTTCATCTTCGGAACACAGTTAAAGATGTTTTGGATTAAGTCAGAGAGCTTGTTGACCCTTCATTGAGTATACTGTCCATGTCCAGAAAGGTAATAAAAATGTCATCAAAGTAGTCCATGTGACATCAGTGGGTCAGTTAGAATGTGTTGAAGCATCGAAAATACATTTTGCTCCAAAAATATAAAAAATTGCGACTTAATTCAGCATTGTCTTCTCTTCTGCGTCTGTTGTGAAGCGCATGCGTGAGACTAAAGTCACGTGACTGCAGTGACGCGGATGCAGTACGACGCGGCTGACGTTTTATCTGGAGCGCCCCAGCTGGTTGGTTTTTTTTTTGTGTGCCCGGGCTTCGTTTACAGTCTGAGCAAGACGCACGCTGTAAGTTTGAAAAAAAAACTTCGCAAACATGTATGAGGATAACACGTCATCCGTGTCACTGCAGTCACGTGACTTTGGTCTCGCGCATGCGCTTCACAACAGACACAGAAGAGAAGACAATGCTGAAAAAGGTCTTCGAATTTGTTTTCGATGCTTCAACACATTTTAACTGACCTACTGATGTCACATGGACTACTTTGATGATGTTTTTATTACCTTTCTGGACAGTATACCATACGTAGATTTTCAATGAAGGGTCAACAAGCTCTCAGACTAAATGTAAAACATCTTAAACTGTGTTCCAAAGATGAACGGATATCTTACGAGTTTGGAACGTCATGAGGGTGAGTCATTAATGACATTATTTTCATTTTTGGGTGAACTATCCCTTTAATTTAAATATACACCTAAATTAAGAACCTGAATCATCATTACCTGAAGCACCAAGAGGGCTTGATAAATGAACAAACATGCTAATAGTTCCCCAGAGGATGTTCTGGACATTTCAACAAGAACATGCCTTAATGGACACCAATAGATTTCATCACATTTGCACAGAAAAACCTCCATTAGCCACAAATACAATAGAGTCCCCTGATGTCTTATGTTCTGCATTAAACTGCCTGGTGGGATACACTCAGGACTGTCACTTCGGGTCGAAAGGCTGTGCAGACTGTGATGCACAAACAACAACAAGAGCTCTGTATTTCTCTGAACCTTCATCTCTAGTCCAGCTGTTCAGCGATCAGTGGTCAGAAGGTTCTTGTTTCTTCACATTAAATTATGCAGGTGTTGTGCCTTTGAATCTATGCTCTACTGAGATGAATGAAGCATTAAAATTCTAAGACTATTTACAGTGATTCAGTGATTTAAAATATTTCAAGTATGACTTATATCATAACTTTTAAATTTTGTTGATGTGTAGAAAGATAACTGCGTAACAGGCACATGCGTTATCAGTTTGAATGACAACATTAATTTATGTAAAAGCTAAATAAGTGAGTTTTTCTCATGGGATGTGTGTGTGCGTGCTGCTTCTCTAATTATTTTTAATCAGCTAAGAATGTTCCGATCACAGCCGAATAAAACCGTTTTAATCTCAAATTGTATAAAACCATTAACAGTGTCAAATTGACAACATTAAACATAAAATTTATTCTCTATATAAGCTTAGATATGTCTAGTATAAATATATAAAAAGTGATCCAAAGTAAAGTTGACAACAAAGTAATGCACACAATTTAGTATTTTACTACTGTTTATTACACTTTTTTTTAGGCCTAAAACCCAAAGTATAGTCTTTTTTTACGTTTACGTTGAGATCGTACGCACAGAGTTGAATGCAAAGCCTTGCAAAGTATACTTTATTGGAGTCATGCCTGTACACAGACATTCAACGCATGCACATTGCGACAAAATGCAGTGCATCTCCTTGGCAGCATACATTCTCATGTACGCACACAAAGTATGCACGGATACAAAAATTCATAGGTGTGCGTACAATGCCCGCATGCTATTCTGATTACAGAAAATTGCGTCACGCACACTGTACGCGGACCCTCACATATGCGTAGCTATACAGTTATCTTTGTGTTAGGAAGATTTGACGTTGGGGTGGTTTCCCGAACAGGGTTTAGATTAAACCTAGATTAGGCCTTAGTTATATTAGGGCATAAAAGTCGTTTTTACAAACAAACTTTACAAAAAACAATACTCATGTGCATCTCGAGACAAAACATTGTCAATAGTATATGTCAAGATATGTCAGTGAAAGGTGTTTTTAAATTAAGGCAGATCTCATATTTATTTTAGTCTGGGACGAGGGTAAGCCCTGTCCAGGAAACCGCCTATTAGTTCTACCCATATTTTATTTAAAGTCTTTCCCATCACCATAGTTTTCAAATCTTGTTAACATTTTATACATTAAAATGTGATACCACAAAGCTGAACAGTGACAGATTTTCTGTTAGGTTGAACTCTTACAAATTAGATCTGTACATAATTCCAAAATGTTTTTGTTTTTTTGTAGTTTTGCAACACTGTTGAAACCTCATAGCTGTCAGTCAGCTTCGCCTGACAAGTCATGTGTCAAGGATAAAATCAGTACAAGGCTGACATGAGTGATGGACTACATATGTGACTTACACAGAATGTGAAGCAGACATTTGAGTCTTTTATCTGAGACTTTCCTTTTTGGATGTGATCTACACACTAGCATGCACTTCAGTGTATCTATGTGTGTGTGAATGTTTTTATTTCCTCAGGCTATGTGTAGACAGAAGTGCAAGGCCAGATACTTTACCTTGGTCCCTTGGAAATCCAGCATGGCACAGTGATGTTAGATGTCCCAGATCCATGAGATTTTTCACCGAGCCGGTGACAGAATCAAAGAAACTTGACAGGTCTGATGGATTACAGACAATCTGAACCTTGAGTTACCCTCTGGGTGAAAGCCAGATGTCCACCATTTATTTGTCAAATGTTGCTATTACAGCCAAGAAAAATAGCTCTTCAAAAAATATAAATAAACAAATACATTTTTGTTGTTGTTTACTTTTTCTCATAAAGCAATGCTAGCAGCACCAAAGGTTGTGAGTTTGATTCTTAGGGGACACACATACTGATAAGAAAAATGTATACCCTGAATTAAATGTAAGTCACTTAAGAATAAACCATAGACTGGAAAAAAATGATGGACTTAGTGTCCATGACGACGTCACCCATTGGTTTGTGAAGAGCATTTTTTAAGCTTAAAGTAGACGTTGCATGCTGCCGCCATCTTGGCCGCACATCACTCGCGGATAACCGAAAATAGGTAAAGAGCCGGGACATGGGTGAAGCTGAGGTGGCTGGTTGCTGAAACCACACCCGCCTAGCTCGATTCTAGTAACAGCAGTGGTTGTTCAATCGTCACTCAAGTGTCCACGCCCTTAATTATTTAAACGGATGAGTTAAAAAAAATTCACCCCCCTCACAGTCGTCATGAATGGCAAAATTAGCTATATAGACCAAAAACACTTTTTGTACCAGGCTGTAAACATATTATTTTCTTGGGCATTTTAACATGGAAGTCTATGGGAATTGACTCCGTTTTGGAGCCAGCATCAAGCGGTCATTCCATGAATTGCAGTTTAAGTCACTACCGTATTGGCTTCATCGGAGAGATCGGAAGGTTGCCCTTCGGAATAACAAATTTGCTAAATATAAAATGAAACCTAACTTGCATGCTTTCTGTGTAATTGATGCATGATCCGCCTTTATTGTTGTCATATTTTATATACATATTATAATTTTACATATTAACTCAATAGTTTCATTAATAATGTTGTGTTTGTAAAACAATATTTTTTATAGTCACTTTAAAGGGTTAGTTCATCCAAAAATGAGAATGATGTCATGAATGACTCACCCTCATGACCTCCGTTCATCTTTGGAACACTAGTTTCAGATGTTTTAGACTTAGTCCGAGCGCTTTCTGACCATCCATTGAAAATGTATGTACGATATACTGTCCATGTCCAGAAAGGTAATAAAAACATCATCAAAGTAGTCCATGTGACATCAGTGGGTCAGATAGAATTTGTTGAAGCATCAACATACATTTTGGTCCAAAAATAACAAAAATTATGACTTTATTCAGCATTGTCTTTTCTTCTGGGTCTGTTGTGAATCTGCGTTCACCATACTGCCATGACGCTGCTGACGTACGACGCTGCTGACGTACGACGCTGCTGGTGCGCCTGAGCTTCATTTACAGTCTGAGGGAGACACGCTATATTCAAGCTATTCTACATTTTTTGTATTTTGGTATTGCTATATTTTTTTAAATAGTCTGTAAGTATGCATGTCGCGGATGTCCTAATCCCTCAGACTGTAAACGAAGCTCGGGCGCACCAGATAACACGTCAGCAGCGTCACTTATACTGTTTTTCGAATATGAACTGAGGTCTTACGGGTTTGGAACGACATGAGAATCATTAATTTCATACACTTTTTCCAAACTTATCTTAACCAGATTTCAACATAATGCCCAGGCTGTATGATTTTCCAATCTGTTTCTTCTTTGTTCTGTTACTTTTTCCTGTTATTTCATGTTCTGTGTAATGTATATTGCACTTCCATTTGCCGTTCTGCCCAAACCAATTATACAGTGACTTGGATTGGTTTTTCATCAGTGGCAATATTACCTCTACTTTAGATTACAATACATTGGTTTATAATAGTAATGTTTCTATCATGTGTGATTTTCTGTGTAATGGCAACCCGCTCTATGTGCGTTTTTACTCTGCGGTCTATTTACTGAGGCCTATTTGTACTGAACAGTGCAACCTGTCAAAAAGTAGATGTTCTTTTGTGCATGTAATTCTCAAAAATACGAACTACATTATTTCGTATAAAACATTTAAACATTACGCTGACAGCATCGATTTAATGGGAATGGTCAGGAACATTACCTCATATAGACCTTGAATGTTGTGTGCAATTCTTTATTAGAGAACATATAATGAGTGTAGATGACAGGAGTTCTTTGTATCATATACTGTGGCTGAAATACATGCAAGCACGCCTATGAGACCTTTTCTAGGAAACAAATTTTGTCAATTTACAACATGTTTAGACCCTGACCATAATCACAGCATGTTTAAATGCCAATTTTCAGTAACACGGTCTGTGGATTCACTCAAATGGGTGAAATGTGTTTGTTATACCATTTCAGAATGAGGAACTTGACATAATTCATGGTTGTTTTATCTTAAAACTATTTAAAAGTATATCTTTATTCTCACTAATATGTAAACTGTACCCATTGTTTTTTAAAAGATTTTCCAAAAGGCATTAAAAGCAGTGCTTCATACAGTAACGCATTTGTTTTCAACAACAGCATGAGTTTTTGAAAATAAAGGGCCCAAGGTCTTCAGTGTCAGTGAAATTTGGAAGCAGATATTCAATATTATTCCTGATTTATATTATTATGCAATTACAACCAAATGAAGGCAACTTTTCCAGGAGCCAATCATTATGTAATTCCTCACTGCTCTCCAGTGCTTTCATTGTTAATTCACCCAATATTCTCTAGTGTTAACTTATTATATCTTCTTTGTCAATTCATGGGTCAGAAATCTAAAGGGGGTCTTAAAGCAGAAATGTATTTAAGGCGAGTTAATTTGACCTAATTTCTGAGGAAATACCATGTGTGATTCACCTTTTAGCAAAGCTAGCACCTGCACTAATCATATGAGTTACCATGGCAAACCCTACGGCCAGAGGGACACGGCCACGCTGTGTTCGTGATGCATGTAAGTCGAACCACAGCGGGAGGATCCAATCAAATCTCTTACTCGAGATCCATTTGCAATCTTGCACCTCTTGACATCAACCTCAGCTCTGGGAATAAAAAAAGCTATAGGGACAAAAAAGACCCAAATTACAGACACTGATTTCTTTTGGCCTACACAATGGCTTTTTGTTAGGCCTGTTCCTTTTGAAAGACGGGCATGTCAGTTTTGACAGCTACAAGAGCTATTCTGCACTTTTTTCTATTTTAAGGAGAGAATCAGCCTCATTAGTTCTCAGCTCGCTTCTATTACAACACATTTTAACAACTCACTTTTATTTACATATTATAGCCACATACAACACACTTGGTTCCCTTGGTATCTTAAATTTAGAAGTGTTGAGGATATAATAGTCTCATACTGTAACAGCATCGTTGGAGACATCTGTCCATTCTTATACTTCTTCATAGTATGACTTTTAAAAGAGAGATCTGGCCAGGTCTGTGTCTTTCAGAGCCTACAGGGACAGTGGGTGTAAGGGTCAATGACGTGGTGTTAATTATTTTGTGTCCGTATGGTTCAATTAAATGTAAGAGGGTTAAAATTTCAAAATAAATTTGCAGATTGCAAACATTCTCTTTTTTGAGTACCAATTCTAAAACTTCTGGTTTTATTTCATTTTGAAAGAATATTTGGGGGATAATTGCAAAAATGTCAATGTGTGTAACCGGCCTGTGTCAATTGGTGTAACTCATATTTTTTAAAATGAAAAGATAAATATATTCATAAAAAATTTGGAATAAAAATATAATCATCTAGTTTAGTGTAATATGATTTTTTTACATACAATTTTACATCATTGGTCAAAGATGATTTAGAAAACAGCTGTTTTCAGCATCAGGACAAAAACTGCATTAAAATTTACATTTAGAAATAACTAATAAAATTATATTTTAAAATTATTATTTTTGATTAAGCTTACATGCCATCAAGGTGGATAAAATATTTATTATTTCTCATTCTTCTGTGCAATTGGTGGTTACACATGACATTTTCAGGTCCATTCAGTCTTAACTTTTATAAAAGTTTTTATTGCATAACATTGCCATAAATACCCTATGTGCAGTCAAATAAACCTGATGCATGCTTTTAAAACAAGTTTTTTTTTAAACGATCTCTTGCCAAAACATGTTTGTCACTGACCCGTAAACACTATCAGAGGACTTTCATATGTGTAACTTTGTAATCCATTTACGTCTCAAAATATACATTTTGCTGAGCCTGTCCATTGCGGCTCGAACAAGAACATTTACTGACAATAAATATTAGTAACAGTCAGAATGATTATTATTGCAGTAGTAGAAATAGTAGTAACAATAATAATAACAATAAAAATAAATAATAATAATAATAATAATAATAGTAATAATAATAAAAATAGTTGTTGTTGGTTTTATTATTACTTGATTTTGGTCGTGTGATGTGAGGAATATTGCAGAAATGTGTTGCTATAGGGAGTTTTGGAAAATAATGTAGTTTTACATTAACTTATAAGCCTTAATTTGACAGAAATTTGTGAAAAATTAAGGGTTGTACAAGCCATTGACGAATATTTCTTTAGTAGGCCATTTTAAGTTGCTTATATCAGCAATGGCCAAACAATTTTTACCACAATTTGATTAAAACAGTGTAATGTTTAATGAAGGTCTCTTGGGTCTTCCTCTGCTCTTTCAACCATAGAGTTTGCTCTGATTACTGTAGGTCATGTTCAATTGGCTCAGGAGATAAGGGTGTCACAAAGTGAGGTTTGAGACATGCTTTGTAATTCACTCTAATGAGGTTTGGAATGAGCTGAAATTGGGCTGAGAAGAAGCGCGTCCCATTTAACATGAACAAAGACGTGACGAAGATACAAATAAAAGAAGGTTGATTCATGCACTGTTCTAAAGCTTAGGCGACAGAAATATTTCAATAACAATGAACAGTGAATGTGACATTTTACAGATGCCATTTTTAAGAAAGAACATGATTTCATGTCAGAATAGCTATAAAGACATGATTGTCTCTTTAATACCTCAGCGAGATCTATTTAACACTTTTGCCACTGTCTTATTTTATAGAAATGAATTTTAAGAGAAAAGATATGCCAAACCACAGACATGAAAACAACTACAACTGAGCACACCATTATTTTTCCTTTCTTTCTTCTGTAGTGTATAGTCTATGATATATTGTTACAGTTTTAGGCAGGCAGGCAAGACAAAGGTAGCGGACAGCATTTATTGAGTTTAATATAAATAATAAGACAGGCAACAACGAGAACCAGGCAGGAGAACACATAACATAAACCCTGACCAAGAACAAGAGAACACAAGAGCTATTTATACACGTGGAATGAGCAAACAAAAAATAACCAGGACCAATAAAACAAAACAAAACAAAACTACAAACATGGCAGACAGGACAGTATATCAAAATAAAAGTACAAGACGCGGAGAACACAGGACAGCCCTTACGAAAATTAACCATGGTATTAATACAGTTAAAACCAAAAAACTATGGTAACTGTAGTAAAACCAGCTGCACTGGTTGCATTCATTGTTGCAAGAGTAAAACATGGAAAATTAACAAAATGAAATTCTGTGTTCGAAATTGTGTACTGTTCATACCGCTTTATCATTAAAGTTTATTTATTATTGTTATGTGACCTGTACGTCTTTTTGAGCTATGATTTAATTACAACACTCATAACAATAATTTGTGCAAAAGTCTTAGGCCACCATCACCAGCTTTGTTGTTTTAGCAAAGTTTTTTTTCATCCATATTTATTTTTCACTCTTTTTTTTAAAGATACAAACAGAAAATACAGTAACTGTATGTACACAAAATTAAAAACAAAACAATTTTCAGAACTAAATGTCTTCTTCAGGCATCAGTCAGTATTTAGTGTGACCTCTCTTGGCACGAAACACATCTTGAGCTTTTTTAGGAGACTGAAGTCCTGAAGTCATTCGATTAGAATTAGAAATTAGGATTTAATTTCATTTAGGTTTAAGAGATCCTGCAGCTGCCTGCTATTGATCAAGTGGAAGGGGAGTTTACCCTAAATACTTCACACTTCAGTTCAGCTTATACTTTTATACTGTTTTTAATACAACATACACAATTCCTGTATTTTCTGGTTGTAAAGAGACAGAGAAATAATTATATGATCACTTTACAATTGCAAAAACAACAAATCTAATGGTAGCATGGTGGCCTAAGACTTTTGCCCAGGACTGTATATACTCACAAATAAATCACTATAAATAGATTTCTTGTTACCTAAATCATTTAAAAAGCTGCCCAGTTTATAGATTTCCGGAATTTTTAGGGCCCAAGCACACCGGGGTGTGGGGACCCTATTGTTCTTCAAGGAGTTAATATTATAAATTATTTACTTTTTTAATTTTGTGGCTCCTCAGCTTGTGTTGCCTCATGGTATTGTAATTTTTCAATTGAATGCACTCTTAAAAATATATCTGAAAGCAGAGGCCATTTGGGTACTGCTGTTTTTTTTTATTAATTCGGACACTCGCCTGGCATACTGATTTGTGTCTACTATATGGGTGATTCTCACGAAAACTTGGTTTTAAAAATGTCAAGCATGAAAATGTAAAAATTGCTTAAATTTACTTTTTTTCAAACCAGACATTAAAAAACAAAGTCTGGAGTAAATGGGAACATTAATTTAAACACTTTTACAGTACTTATCATTTAACACTTTTTGTAACATAATTTAAAAATTGGTCCTAAAAAATCTCATTACCGCAACAGTCAGAAAACATCAACACTGACATATTTTCAAAATGACATGACAAACATGAAAGAACATAATTTGGAGATTCTGCACATGCATTTAAAATCAAAGTATCATGCTTCTATTAATTAAATTAACATTTAATAAGCATCTGTTGCGGTAATGATAATCAAAATGTCGTGTAAGCATTCTGACAAGACAATATTTCAAATTAACTGTAAAAAAATGATCTTACCTGGTATCCATCTTGAAGTAACTGGTCCATGTGCTTGGTCACTCAAAATCAAACTTTATTAAAATTCTGTATGTGTGCTTAAACTGTTCTCAAAAAGTGTTGCGGAGGATGAGAACATCAGGCATGGACACATCATTTTCCTAATTTTTCTTCATTATTATTATACATGAATATTCAGTAAATATTTTTCTGTCATCTAAAGTAGTCTAGCAAAACATTCATTTATTTTTTTTCTAAATATTTTTGTGTTAATTTGATTAAATTACAACATAACGGATGTTCAAACACAGCCGGACACATAGCGGTAATGAGAATTTCAGCAGAAAATGAGATAAAATTGACAAATTATAAATTCTTATGTTGAAATCACACATTGTGCAAGGTAGAACACAGTATTGTGTTAATTCTGATACTTTTTAACATTACTATATTACACATTTTATAGCTTAAATCATTAGTGCAGTGGTGTTTCAATGGTTTCATGAGAATCACCCATATAGTATGGGATGCAGCAAGTGTTACCTCTGTGGCCTTTTCACTTCATGCTTCACTTCTAATGTATATTTGGATTAACTCTTATCTGTCCTTTCTCATTATGTTGCATTTGAAATAGATTCTGATTCTTTGCTATCCTCTAATGGTTTTTCTTACTATGTGTAAATCAGCTGTACAGTAACTTCAATTTCTCCTTTGTCATGGAGACAGCAGGGCTCTGTAGGGCCAGGGAGGCTGGTGCAGGTGTCTCTGACTGGCCTCCTGTGAGGGGAATGTTACATGCTGTCTCCTAATGGGTATGATACCCCTCTTGGGATGCTGATTCACAGTACCCCCCATGACCCCGAGGGGAAGTGTGGGAAGAGGGGTGAAATGCATGAAAGCGGTACGAAAGCAATGATGGATAGAATGGAGTAGAAAGAGTAACAAGGCGATGATGGTGTGGGCTGAGTTCATGTCCGTGTGAGAAAAACAAGAATGAGTTTCATGCTGACCCGACATGTTACACTATTTGTACCATACAGGATAAAAAATCCCAATTATTTTCTTTTGTCCATCTCAGCAGTAAAAAATTCTTTACTTGAAGATTGTAAACTTTGAGTCATAGATGCAAAATATACTAGTGTTTTTCGTTTTTTTTTTATAGAACAATGTTCAGCTTATTTTAACATTATTTAAAAAGCATTATGTTTTAATAAAACATTAAGAACCAAAATTTCAGTAAGGGACAGGTTACCCAAAAAATAAAAATTCCGTTGACTTCCATAGAATTCGTTTTTTCTACTATGAAATTCAATGGGAATTGTCAACTGTGTGCTTACCAAATATCTTCTTTTGTGTTCAACAAAATAAAGAAACTTATACAGGTTTAAAACAACATGAGGGTGTTTTCATTTTTGGGTGAACTTTCCTTTTAAAATGCAGGTCATAAAAAAACAACCAACTCAATTAGCTGCCTTTGTTAGAGACCCTTTTGTTTGTGCGACCAGATGCCTCTTCATTCCCCTTTCTATCTCAATTTACTGGTACAACGGTATCCAATATCCTCAATCCTGTTTAACCAGTGCAAGTTTACCAATTTGTGCTTAATCATCCATCTGGTTAAAGCACTTAATGGCCCATAACAATAAGCTTGTGAAGCTGAACCTGCGCTTCTTTAGCAGCCTTGCACCTGGCAGCACTTGCAGATATTAGCAAATCCCCTGCAGGGATCTGGCTTGTGTTTTTCCATGTCACTTGAATGTCCCCCGTCCTCGCTCCGGCACCAGGGGAACCGTCGGTCACGTCATCGCCAATGACGGGCTAATGCGAGACCGAGAGCAGGCCCTTAGGGAAAACCGTTAGGTCTTAGACTCGGCCCCAAATACAGCACATGGAATGAGATTGAACAGATTGATTCCTGCGGCGATGCTCAATCCTGCTCCTGTTAATGCAGCTTGTAATGGAGGTGCACCGTTCTGTGCCCTTAGGCCGTTAGGTACAAAAGTGCTCCATTACGCTAGCATGGTCTACAGCTGGAGTTTAATGGTAGTTGCGAATGGCTACTCTGGAAAAAGATGATAACCCTCTTAAAACAATTATGACGGAGCAATGGTGGTCTGAGTCACCAGTATACTGAACCCATGTAGGAGTCCACCAACAAAAATTCCTACCATGATCAGTCCTATGTGTGTCATGTGTTTAGTTTTAAAAGTGCACTTAGACAAAGATGTGCCTACTTATTTCATACAGTGCGTTGATCATAGAAAATTGACATAAAATTCCCAGAGTGCCTTCTGTGTGAACGCAAACAGCTGAAGCTAAGATCGTTCAACAGTTTAATAGACCGATACATCATAAGCTAGTTTACTGTATGATCAGAATCCACAAGAGTGTTTTTTTGAAAAAGAAACAACATTTAATACTTAACTCAACACTTAACAGTTTTTTTCAACGGAGTTTCAAAGGACTCTAAACGATCCCAAACGAGGCATAAGGGTCTTATCTAGCAAAACGATTGTCATTTTTGACAATAAAAATAACAAATATACACTTTTAAAGCACAACTTCTCGTTTAAATCCGGTCGTGATGCGCCAACGTAACTCCACGCAATACGTCATGAAGTCAAGAGGTCACAGAGGACGAACGCGAAACTCCGCCCCAGTGTTTACAAGTGTTGAGAATGAGGACTGTTCCTACGTTGTTGTATGTCAACTGATACTAATTAATGTCTTTGTGTCAGTTTATTGTTTACAATAGTCCGCAAATGTGCGTTTTATATATGTAACACGTGACCCCCCTACGTCACTACGCATTTACGTTAGGTCGCGCTGGACCGGATTTAGACGAGAAGTTGTGCTTTAAAAGTGTATATTTGTTATTTTTCTTGTCAAAAATGACAATCGTTTCGCTAGATAAGACCCTTATGCCTTGTTTGGGATTGTTTAGAGTCCTTTGAAACTCTGTTGAAAAAAACTGTTAAGTGTTGAGTTAAGTATTAAATGTTGGGCTCTATTAAAGTCCATTAAAATGAGAAAAATCCTAGAATGTTTTCCTCAAAAAACATAATTTCTTCTCGACTGAACAAAGAAAGACATCAACATTTTGGATGACATGGTGGTGAGTAAATTATCTGGATTTATCTTTTAAGAAAATGGAATATTCCTTTAAGACAGTTTAGTAAATATTCCACCAAGTTTTTTATGTGTGTGTATGCACACAGATTCTAGAAAATCAGTGGCAGTGTGAATAATCCAAAATCAAATGATTATGGGACTAATCCCGGGACACATTATCATGTGTAGGCTTTACATTTCCCATGGTATTATAGAACTGTGTTACGATGCATTACATGGTAGAGCATTAATGTAAATACTGTTGATGTAAATATTTTACCTCATACAATCAATCTACTGTCACACTACTTTTTGTAAGGTCTTGTGCAAAAGGCTGTTACTCCTACTGTCTGTCTCAGCATTTAATACCGCATGTTTGCAAACAAGATTAACAGTATCATTTGCATATATTTATGAGGTTATTGACTTTATTTGGACAAATACAGGCACATAATCCATTTTAAATGCCCATATGTGCAAATGCCAGCACATATTCCAGTTGACATTTCTGCTTCCCTCAGACTGCAAAACGAAATACTGCGTATGAAAAGTTTCTGCAACTGTACCGAGCTCATGAATAGTTAATGAAGCTCACATTGTTTAGTGTACGATTGGCCATAACATTTTCGCATCGCACTGTTTCACATCAAAATAGCTTTGGCGTTGCTCTAACAGTGCTAAACCCCATTCAAAGCTACAAATGTGAAACATTGCTTTACCAAGGGATAAATGATATCTCGACCTGTGATTTTAAAAGTCATTAACCCAGGGTTAAATGTAGCATAGAAATCCCATTTCTGACATTTAACTGCCACAGTCTTCCCTAACCAAGCATCTTATGTGCTCTCGTGGTTAGTCTTCCTTTGCATATCTCTCTCATTTTCCCTCCCTTATTTTGTCTTTTGCTCACGTTGCCAGGGTTCACAGCTGCAGAGTACTTTCTGATAAAGACGGCCTGCTGAGCTTGTAAAGAAGCGCTCACGGTTCCTGCTGCTCATACTCAGCTTTGAAGCAAGTGGCGTTGTGCCGTTCCTTCTGAGCACAGACGCCCAAAATACCAGACAAAATGGTGTAAACATTTAAAAAACAAAACAGGGTGATGGTCTGCGTCAATGCCTTCCTTTCATCCTTTCTTCCCTTTTTTGATGTTTTACATTGTTTTAGAAAGGCTTTAACAATTTCTGCGTTGATGATTTAGTTTTCTATATTTTAGAGATAGTCTTCAGTTATTGTCTGCTACTGTACATTGGGTACCGTGGGTGTTCTCCACCTCGGGCCAAAATAGCAGATAAGTATGGAATGAATGATGACATTTTTTAGTAATATTGTTTGGATAAAAACGTAGCCAAAAATAAATGTCACAATAAACAATTTTGGGCCATTTTCCATCGAGTTTTCTATTTGGCAGTTTTTGAAATATGGAGTAGGCTATATAACCAACCAAAGCTTTCTCACTTGCACCCACATACTGTACCGAAAAAATTCAAAACACTACTGGTGTTTGATTTAAATCCATTCAAACGTAAAGAGATGTTCTTACTGTTCCAACAACCAGTGTTTCAAACAATTCTCATATTAGCATTTATTTTTTTATTTTCAATTAAATAAACTGTGTCTTTCTTTTAAAGGAAATAAAGAGCTATTTCGGGGCGTGAGAAACGTATTTTGACGTTCAGCCATATTTCTGTTTATTTCCAGAATAACGAAAGCTGTTTTCATGCCTAGATTTAGTTGAATATTTAGTCATGATTTAAATGGAAAAGAAAAAGGATGCGGAACACAAAATGCAAGGATTTAAAAATGGGGAGGGAGACAATATTTACAAGGAAAACAGAAAATGCAATTAAAAGCTATCAATTCATGACTTTCAGTATGAATATAGATCCAGCACATAGATGATCTCTAATTTTCTTTATTAAAGTTATTTATTGGAAAAAATTTTACCTTTATGTGACAGACAGGGTAGAGAGAGGGGTACTGGACCGGCAAAGGACCTCGAACTGGGAATCATTTTACATTTACATTATGCATTTTTTAACTGTCTTACAGTGCATTACAAGGTATACATTTCTTTTTAATCAGAATTCGTGTTCAAACCCATGACCTTTTGCTCTGCTAATGCAATGCTTTTCCACTGAGCTATACAAGAGCATTGTCCTATGCCCTAACTGTATGTACTATTTTTGTTATTTTAAGGTATGGGACATTTAAGTGCATTAACAGAGATGGGACATACTATTTAGTATTCGAAATAGGAGACAGGATAGGGTTGCCGAGAGCTTCACTGCACCACATGTCGGAGCACTGCCCACTACACAATTGACTCTGACTCATTAATTCTTTAAGGTCTGTTTAAAAAGGTTATATCACACATGCTAAGCCTGTATCAACTTGTGTGCTGGTTCTTTCTTTCTTTAAATGACATGTAAGAACACACAACGGATGGTCAGTCTCTGGCTATTTGACAGGTGACATCACTATTCCTCTTCTAAAAAGCCCACTATGACTTGACCCATGTGTGGCAGTCCTTTCTCAAGTGCTAGGTTTTGTCATCTTGCAGGCTGTAAGATAACAGAGCCCAGTGAATGGTGCAAACGCTATCTGATGGCTCTACCTGACTGTCCTGCTACCTTTTCCAGCCAGTCGTGACAGCTTCAAAATAACAGCATCCCCAGCGAAAAAGTTCTTTGGCAAGGAGATGTCAAGCGAGTGCATTTTATTCTTACATGTATGATGCTCGTATAAAATATAAGAGCCTGTTTGCAACAGAAATGCACTGTGCTTTAACATCAGCTAGGTCTGATGCGCAAATTTGATTGCAATAGAAATTTTGATTTTTTTTTAAAGCTTTATAATATTTGAAAATACACAAACTGGCCAAATTTTGACTCATGATGTTGAAAAAAAAATGTGCTGTAAAACATATAAAAGCAATATCACCGCTGCAAATATGTGGTCATACAACAGCACCTTTGCTTTTGTTATATATAATGCTGTTATATATAAAGTAAATAATGCTCTTTCATGACACAAATATGACGATGAACTCTATACAATGGTAGTCTGTGATGAATGGTGCGGTCTTGAGTGTAGTCTTCAGGAGTATTTTCCGGTCCTTACCACTCACAGTATCTGTAATGAGAGGGCTCTTTCATCTCCGGTTCAAGACATGATGAAAGTCTAGCACAGCCAAAACACCATTATGTGTATGCACACTTATTTCGAGTCCAGCTGGATCCACCCCGGTTAAAAATGTTCTTGACTTTCTTGAATATAATAACAAATATAAAGAGAGGAATTTTAGGTACGTCTAAAAAAAGAAAGGTAGATAATGACAGGATGTCATGTTGGCCCACATTGAATCTTTCTATCACTGAGTATCCCATTTAAGTTTAAGAAAAGACATAGTTTCTAAACAAATAGCATCTCCTACAAGATGCTGTGGATGGTCACCACAGTTGGATTACAAATAAAGGACAACAGATTTTTCCCAGAGGCAACACTGTTCATTTTGCCTGTTGCTATGGTCACAAGGTGCCCCTTCTCCTCACATGATGTCTAAACTAAAGCACACATGTTGCGTGAGTAAAGCTTTGGTACAATAGTAAACATTGACCCAGTGCTCCTCATTGTCATGTTATGTAAGACCAGAAGTGAAAAGATGGAAGGTTGACCAGCAGGTGATTCTGGGCAGGTGTTTGTGACCCAGCGCTCGGTCTGGAGGCTTGAATTCCCTTTTTTTGGTTCTTCCAGAAGGCTGAACAGAGGGGATTATCTGGCACTGGACAGGGGGATTTCTGTCTTTGAGGGCTGGGGCTGTTACTTTCTCTCTGTCAATCTCAAAGCTCATCAGTATCATCCCCAGAGAAATTCCTGATTCATTCATTATCTCCTCTGCAAGCTAGCTTAGCACAGCATGAGTAAACACTCGTGGGCATGGCTGTGTATCCATTGAAAACATATAGGTATCCAAGTTCACTTACCTAACGCTTAGTTATGATGAAAACACTGTATTAGACCATGAAGAATTTACAGGTGCTAACATAGACTAGCATTCTCAAACAACAGTATATATAAATACTCTCAGACAGTCATTACAATCAGTTCTTAGCCACCTTGCTTTGTTAGTAGTAATAGTTGCCTGGAGACAATTAATCAACTGCTTAGCCTTGCAATGTTCTAAGCTCTGTTTATGCTTGCAGTGGCATGGGAAGGTGAAATCATATGTATGCTGAAATGAGTACAAATGATAGTGATAGTGTAGTGTCAGCATGTCTTGAAAACTTGGCTAGGGGGGAGTTCACACTATCCAACCGTGCCCGGGTGCGTTTGACCCCCAAAGCCTGATTCGTTTGACTAGTGTGATCGCTCCGTACCGTGCCCAGGTGGGGTTTGGTTAATTTGGCACTGACTGGCTTACAGAGGTGGGCTCGAGCATGGTTTACTTGAGCTCAGGCGTATTCATTTGTACTTCAACATTCATATATTTTTTGTACAGTTTGCATTTGCCCTTGTGATGTTGGGGTTAGGGCTGGGGTTTCGTAAATATTTTTTATGATAATTGTGTTAATACCAATTTTCCATAACATTATGACCACCTGCCTAATGTTGTGTAGGTCCCTCTTTTGCCAACATTGAGGCAAGGACTCCACTAGACCTGTCTATCAGAACCAGCATTCACTTTTTATCAATTTCAGCTACATGAGCTTGTCTGTTAGATTGGACCACACGGGCCAGCCTTCACTCCCCACGTGCTTCATTTAATCATCTTTGAGGACAAGCGTTGATGTGATAGAAGCAGAAAAAATGGGCAAGCCTAAGGATCTGAGCGACTTTGACAAGGGCCAAATTGTGATGGCTAGACAACTGGGTCAGAGCATCTCCAAAATTGCAGCTCATGTGGGGTGTTCCTGGTCTGCAGTGGTCAGTACCTATCAAAAGTGGTCCAAGGCTCATTGATGAACGTGGGGAGCGAAGGCTGGCCCATGTGGTCCGATCCAAAAGAAGAGCTACTGTAGCAGAAATTGCTGAAAAAGTGAATGATGGTTCTGATAGAAAGATCTAGTGAAGTCCATGCTAGAGGTCTACACGGGTCCAAAAATTCGTACCCGAACCTGAAGAGACCCGTAAATGTGCTACACTGAACCGACCTGGACCCGTCTATTATTTTAAAGGTTGACCCGGAACTGACGCGGCCCGTCAATAATTTAAAAGCTGGACCCGAACCCGTCCGGGCAGATACAGACCCGGTTGGACCTGATCAGCAAATATTATTTAGCTAAATTCTATTAATAAGTCAATAAACAAGTAGCAAAAATTAACTTTTTGTCTTACCATATAGCCTTCTCCCACCTTGTACTTGTGATGCACAATCCTTATTGCCAAAAAAAAGTTCCATCCATGTTATTCCTCTCACAGTGATGAATAACGCAGTTTTGCATTTTTTGTTTCTCGAGTTTACTTAATAATAATAATTTAAACTGTTCGCTCATTTGGATTATAATAACGATTGCGGGTCGGGTACCGAGTCCTCGGGTCTTCCGTGTAGACCTCTAGTCCATGCCTCAACGGTCAGGGCTGTTTTGGTGGCAACTGGCGGACCTACAGAATATTAGGCAGGGGGTCATGATGTTATGGCTGATCGGTGTACTTTGTACAAATTAATATGAATTAGCCAACTCGTACGGACAAATTCTTGTGAGATAAGGATGGTATTTCAATATTTTGTGTACTGGATGTCAAACATCAAATAGGCTTTGATTGGTTTTGATTGAAAGTTTTGGAAACTTTGCACTTGATTAGGACATTGTGTAATGTTCAGTATAAACAGGGTTGGAAATGCTTATGGAATTCGATGGGACTGTGTCCAGGGGTGAATCTCAAGTGGGGACGACATTACAGTTCAAGAAAGTAAGATTTCCATCTTTTAGCCATGTGATTGCCTCCAAACGCTTTGCAAATTTCATACATAAATATTGTGAGATTTGCTGCATATCTTTAAATATACTGTTGAGTTCCCCCAGTGAATTTTGTCCATTTCCACCACTGAGTATAAGTGATTTGAAGGTAAACATTGAGTTTAATGAGGATCTGCAAATCTGTCTTGGAGCTACTAATTGTGCATTGAAATATGAATTGAAATATTTGCATCAAAGTGGAACCTTCACTTATCTTTGTGATTGTTACAGAAATTGCTTATCCTGTGTAAATTGAGAATACAGACAGACTTCTGCAATAACAATTACTTTCCTAAAACGAATCCTTATTGGGTATACATTAGGGCTTAATACTCTTGTATTTACTCAACTGCATCGCTTTGCAAATCGATTTATATCGCCCTCATCTCCATCTAGCTATATCAACCGTGTGTATTTGATGCAACATAATATGCTGCTCTTTTCCCTCCAATAGTTTTCCATCCAGCTCTACTTTCTCTCTCAATGACTCTTATCATTTATGTAAAGGAGAAATTTGAGAGCGTGCTCCGCTGTGCAACAGCCCGAATGAAATGACCCTTTATCAGCTGTGCACACTTTATCACTCTATCAGTCTGATGAGCTGCCTGTGGTGGACCCTCCATCAATCCCCCACCTCTTGCTCTCTAGAAATCGCAAATATGGATATCTTGATCTTTTATCTCCTTGTACAGATAGCACAGGATATGCCTTCCTGTTAAAAAACTAAAATATCAGAAGAAATTGTTATGAGGTTTTCAGCTCTCAGTTAAGTGTCATTTGAGGATCAACTTTAGAGGTCTTCTATGATTTGCCTCAGACTTTTTGCCTAAAATGAATGTGATGACATTGCTGAGATCATTTGGTCTTTCATAAGAATTTTTCTAAGAAAAGAGTTCATATTGAAATCTCTGATGAAACATCTCTGATGTTTGTAGACTTTGGTATCTTGGAAAATCTGAGCACACTTTTAGATCTCTTGCAGAAGATACATTTGAGATTCCCTTTTCAGAAACAGGAAGCTTAAAAGGCTGTTAGTCTCAGAGAATGTCTACACTACGACAATTGTACTATGTGGAAAATTATGTTTTTTTTAAACCATAAACCTTGTGAAAACACACTGTAATACACAAAATAATTTAGTTTTTTAGAAACGAAATAGGTGCTCTTTAAATTGTATTTGTATAAAGCCGCTTTACATGAAATAGGTAAGAAATAATTGACGACGGGCCATTGAGTTATTAGGAAAATAATGCACACCCGAGGTTGTGATGCATTATTTTTCAATAATTCAACAGCCCATAGTCAATTATTTAGCTTATACTACGGTTACCACACCTCAAGACATCGATCACATGATATATTTAAAGGGATTCGTCTGGTTTTTGTACTTAAATCACTAATTCCGCGTCTCAACCAACGGCTTTTTTACTTGATCCAAAACTTCATTTTAAAGCTGGCAATGGAGGATTGAGCCGTTGATAGCATTCTAATGCAGTTATTAATGAAGTTATTAGAAAGAAAGCGAGAACGACAGAGACACAGATAGAGAAAGAAAGAAAGAGAGAGAGAGAGAAAGAGCGAGCGAAAGAGAGCGAGAGATTGTGTGAACAAGGCTACCTCTGTGCGTCTCTAAACAGCGTTGTTATTGCCTCGGAAAGTCATGTTGTTTTTGTTAGTCCGTTTTTACAGTTAACTATGCAAAGTGATATGGAACTGTAATGCGTTCAAGAGAGCTGCCTGGAACTACGTTCGCCATGCGTTTCCCAGAAAATAATTGCACACCTCAGAATGTTCATCAGCCAATCAGATTCAAGCATTCAATGGACCCGTAGTATAAAAACAAATAAAGCACAGAAAAGCAAAGAACAACAAAAGCGTGGCAGTTTTTAAAAAATAGTTCAGAATGGAGTACATGAAGTTATGGAGTCGGGTCAGTAAAAAGTTTTGTCTTTTGCCCGATCGGGCCAGTGCTTCACCCTTAGTCACTAAAATATATTTTTATCAATGTATATTATTTAACATCTTGGAATCAGACACTTGGGTAAAACTTGACGAAAAAAATTATGCAATATTTTGCACAGTTTGCTGTCAGTTTACAGGTAGAGCAGAAAAGTTGGGAACCTTTTTTCGTCTGATTATGTCTGTTTTATATGTATCAGTGGCGGCTCGTGACTGCTCATCCGACGGGCGCTAATTCAAAATAAGTGTTCGGAGTGTCATGTGTGTTGCTTGCGTTTTCAAAATATGTGTTTTTTGCGTCATGTGAACCATGTGTATCACATGTTTTGATAAAATAAGTGCCTGCTGCACACGCGTCAAAACCTTTATGATAATGACGCTCACGTTCACAAAATACACGCAAGAGACTCCCTTAACAGTATCTGATTACGCATGAGATTATGTGAGTATCTGGCAAATGCCAGCATCTCTTTTATCATAAACCCTTTAGACGCGTCTTCAGCAGACACTTATTTTGGCAAGACACGTGATGCACATAGGACCAATCGACGCGCACAACACATATTTTGAAAAAGGAACCACACACATGAGGGGCTACATACATATTGTGAGTAACTTCGCATTTAGCGCCCTCGAAAAAAGAAGTCACCAGCCGCCACTGATGAATTAAACTATTATTTTTAAATATGTGACACCGACCGGGCCAGTATAAACAATTATTTGCGGTGAGCCCTGCTTCAGTTAATCATTATACTCATAAAAAAAAATTCTGCAAAATAAAATATGAATTCTTATGTTTGTATTTTGTTAATAAACTGTACAAATTCCTTGTTGCATTTAAATGTTTAAGTTTAAACAACTTAAATTAATAAGCCAATTAATAATTAATAACCAAACTCTACCTATGACTGCATTCCAAACTATAGTATGTAATACTCTAATTTCAAACTATATTTTTAAATCTTGTCCAGAAATTGAGTTAAAGGAGGTGTTTAAAATTATTTCCTATAATAGATTGATGTATTAGGCAATAGTATTATATAGTAATAATAATATTAAGTGAAGTAGTGAAATGTGCAAGGTTGTAATTGGACCATAATAATACATATGCATTCTTCTACAGAGCGATAAATCCATACAATCAAGACAACGAATGCATCAAGTATTTTGGTTTGGATGGACGATTAGGATTGTTTACTACAAGTGACCCTGGAAAATGTTATAAAAAATTGAGAATGATAATAAATAAAGTATTTTGAGGAGCACAAACACAGTCCTGTCCGTTAGGTCGCCACTGTTATGGTTGTCAAGTCGCGCCTTTCTGTAGACTGAAGACATAATAGACGTGTGCATGACATCATCGTTTTCACAGATTCCTGTTTTGGTTGTTTACATAAAATTATAATGTGTCATTTTCAGAAACTTGCTCTCTGAAACCTTTTTTCAAAAGTTTGCATTTTCATAACCCAAAACTCAACAAAAATTGCAGTTGTTGTGTAAGCATGGCTCTGTTTGCTCTCCACCAAATCTCATTACTGTCAAGGAGATACGGTTGAGATCTTAAAGTGATTTTCAATCTTTGTGTCGTCATTTTTGTGAGAGCACATTGGCATGGGTTCTGTTGTTCTTTCTGTTGTATCGTTTAACCCCCTGCCCCCTGTTTTCTTCTCTCTTGCGGCTACAAATGTCCTCGTATCCTCTGTGTTCTGTTCTTAATCACCTGTGTCAGATGTTCTGTCACTGAACTCATTGCCGCATTGATTTTCTTTCCCTCTGCAGTTAGTACTAGCACTGTACGCTCTTCTGCTGATAAATATTCATCTGCACACTTTCGGCACGGCTCATGCAGGTCGCTGCATCCTCTCAGACAATTAGAAAGAGCAATTGGTGAAATTGAGTGTCTCCAATAAGAAATGTATGTTGAGAGGAATTTACAGTATAGATATTCAGTTTGACGGCTCTAATGGATGAAGAAGCTTCTGAAAGACGAAAAAATTAAGTCAGAGGATATTGATTAAATGCTTTTTGGTGTGTTTCAATACATCAGAATGGATTTCCATGAATCATTTGTGTATTGGCATGTTTCTTTTGAGTATGTGACAGTGAACGCCCATTCTCTGGAGGTTAGTATGTTTGTCGTTTTCCTAAGAAACATCGTAAAGATTAGAGTAGCTTCGTACTTAGCTACTACAATGGATGTTGGACAGATAAGCATCCCAATTCGCAATTCAGTGACTCATCAAGAGGATGTTTGATTTTCCATTAAAAACAACAACAACACCGAGGTCACATCCCGTTTAAATAGACAAAACAAATCAAACTGATAAGATTAACAAGGTTATAAATAGCACAGAACTCTTTACATATATATTTTTTTCTATCACTGGATTATGCACTTTAGAAAGACAGTGATGCTTCACTTTAATACCTATAAGCCCCATGTGGTGCTCTATCACCTGAATGTTCAACACAGTGTCAGCTTGCCACATCTTACCTATCATTTAAAAAAACCACACACAGCATGTTTATGTTTAAACTCAATAAAACACGAAAGCTAACCTTCCCCCAACCCAATTACCACTCAGATATTTCCTCACACCGTGTCGGGGGAGCCGGGGGAACGATATTAGGCTGCCATTTCACTCCACAGGGTTTTAAATTACATTCCACCTGTCACCTGTTTCTGGCAGCTGAGGACCACAATGTGAGGGCAAACAAAGCTGGCATGAACCAGCAGGTAGTCAAGAAGAGCGCTAAAAATCATGGCATTTCTGGCGAAGTTTTGACAGAAATGCGGGTATTCCTGTATTTTTAACACTTTTCAGTAGTTTCAGTTTCAGTAGTGTCCCACTTTAGACTTTTGAATGTTGTTCAAGTAGTTGTACTCTTCACATTTATGTGTTGAGAGGATGAAATGTTGATTTCTGATTTCTTTATGGTTGTAAATCATTTTATGTCTTTCTGATCTGCCTTGTTTTCTCCACCAGCCAATTGAGGAAATGTCTGTGAGTGCAGACAGGACAAGTGAAGGAGGCTCTCTCATCTGACCATTTGTATGTTACGCTTTGTGTTATTGAATTGGCCATCTACCAAATTTACTTTCTTTTGCCATGTCTCTTTCCTCTTTAAATTTACACATAAGGGGCCCTATCTTGCACCCAGCGCAATTGACTTTGTCAGTGACGCATGTATCATTCATATTTTGCACCGGCGCACAGCGGGTTTTTCCCTCCACAGACGCACGTCGGCAAACTAGGGAATGAACTTGCGTTTCCTGTGCGGTTCAGCGCAAAAAAAGAGGCGTGTTCCGGCGCAAACCATCCCTGATGCTATTTTGCAGTTTCAAAAAACAATTGCGCCACTGACCAGAAAAAAAAAGTTTAAAGTCAGTGGCGCGTTGCGCGTTGTTCATTATGCTATTTTAAGGGCGCACATTGACCATAATGTATAGCGTGCACAACGCGCACACACTTTGCTTATCTAATCTACACAGATGCAACAGTTATTTTTGCAAATCATAAATTGTTACACTTAAAAATATTAATATACGAGATAAGGGGAATCATAGTGGTGAGCATTGTGGTGATAGTTTTTATTTATTGTGTGGCTGTGTTAAAAAATTCTCATGCAAAAAACGATTAAAATATTTTCATAAGTTTGTTGTGTGGCTGTATTACGTTTATTTTATGTAAATAATAATTAAAATGTTTTCATAAGAAACCTTAATGTATGTGAACTTGATTTGTAAGAGTACTTTGGGGTTGGACCTTTCTTGGGTTTCTTGGGTCCGATTTCAAAGCCCCCAAACCCTTTCAGCGGTGAGGGTAGACGCAGCGATGTCCTCTGCTGGCGTCTGTGTAGAGGCAGATCCACCTCCCGTTACACGGCGTGCCCCATTTATGCTGGCAAGCTTGGGATTCCCCCGTCTCCTGACATCATTGTAGCGTTTGGCGCAACGATGGGGATGCCAGCTGATGATACTGTGGCTATTTCCTCTCACGCCTGTTTAACCTACGCTGATTTGGGCGGGTTTCTCCTATCCCCATACAAAACAACTTGTCTGTCTTTGACTGCTCTTACAAGAACGTCGGTCTCCTCGTCTGTAAACCGCTCCTGGCGTACGCCTGGTAAATCCGTCATAATAATAGCAACCCCCCATGGAACTTGCGCTCTTGCGTTTAAAGGGAATGTTGGATAGCGTTCTGATTGGTTTATTTGACTTCACGCCCAAACCACACCTATGAATAATGAACCTACTTCAGACCAACCCCTTATTGATTTGCGCCTGGCGCAAGAGTTATTTCTCACACCGGGAAAATAGCAACAGCGCCCAAGATCCGCCCACAAACTTACTTGCGCGTTGCGCTTCGCACTTGCGTTTCAGATCGTTAAAATAGGGCCCAATGTGTTAAAAACTTAACGCACAAAGAGGTGTAAATCCTTTCTAAGAGTGTATATTTTTAGGTCCTGTTCTTTCTTGTGTTGCTTTGATTGTGTATACAGTGTGCGATATAACATGTGTTCATGTTTCATGTGTAAAAATAGCTGTATTTTTCACGCAACGAGTTCTGTTTGTGTAGTTTGTTTAGTGTGTTGTGATTCGATAGCAGCTTAGCTTGCCGTTAGCTTAGCTGGCGATTGACGTATTCCTGTGGTTGGAGTTTAGTCAGAAAACTGTTCTACTGACGTCATTAAAGCAGGAAGTAGAGGGTTGTAGTCCAAATCGTTTGGTCGCTGTAGGCTTTGAAAGGCGAATTCTGTTAAAGAAAATATATCGCCTGGCAGTGAACTTTGAGCTTTATCATTTTACAGGTATTATTTATGCTATTATAGCAACATTACACCCTTACTAGGGTTTAAAAACAGGATCAGGAAGAACGTGACCTTTAACCTAACAAATTAAGTTAAACAATTTCAACTTGTTTTTATAAGTTATGTCAACTTGTACAAGCCAAAACTTAAAATAGTAAGTTGAATTGACTTGAATTGAGTTGAATTAAGCATGTCAAAACCACATGACTAAACTATTTCTAAAGCAGTTTTTAATATCACCTCTTACATGTATTTTCATTACATGTATTAAAACTGAATTCTATGGAAAGAATCAGTGGTATGCTCCTACTTACCACATAAAATAGTATACGCTCTCAGAAAAAAGGTACAAAAGTTGTCAAAGGGTTGGTACATTTAAAAAAAGTTAATTTGGTACATAAAAGGTGCACATCTCTACCAAAATGGTACATATTAGGACCTTTTTAAAAGGCACCTTCCCAATGACCACGTTTGTGCCTTTTTTTTCTGAGAGTGTAGATTTGTCCCACAGTTTATAAAAGCAAAAAGAAACATACAGTGTTTACATGATGCATTAACAATGGAAGTTGGAGTAATACTACACCAGAACATATAGGGGCGGTTTCCCGGACCAAGATTAGCTTAATCCGGGACTAGGTCTTAGTTTAATTAGGAAATATAACTAGTTTTAACAAACATGCCTTTCTAAAAACATTACCTGTGTTCATTTTGAGGTAAAACAAAGGGCACTGATGTATTTTAAGATATGTCAGTGCAAGTGGTTTTCAGTTTGGAGAGCTCTTAAAAGTGTTTAAGTCTAGGACTAGTCTAATCCCTGTCCGGGAAACCGCCCCATAGTATATCAAATGAACATTTAAATCACAGTGTCGCAGTCAAGTGAACACTAAGGTGAATTTTGTAATTATTTTACTGTTTTGATGTAACTGAATATTGCCATGTCTATGGCAAGCCGTTTTAACTTTTTATTCGTTGTGTTCTTGATTCTGTGTTGTATTTAAGCGGCAACACTCACAAGTTAAAAATCAAAGAAGCACTTGGAATTGATGTAGTTTTTTTTCCTGTCAATGTTGTTCGACCTCGGTACTGGTTGATGTTCTGCCGCTGCTGCTGGCGATGTGTGAGGAGTAGATTTTACTGAGAGTAAAGAACTGCCACTTTTACAAGCAGATGTAATTGATCAGAGCGATTGGTCTTTTTATCCATGTGCATTTGCAGTTCAGCCCTTCCACTAAATCATTTTAATTAAGAACCTTTAGAAAGTCAAATGCCTGTGAAGGAAAGCTCTCTCTCTCTCTAACACACGCGCACACACACACAAACACACATAATAAGTGCAGGTGTTGAAAAACTTCTCCAGTCTGACCTCATCATTGTCACTGAAGCTGATTTCCTCTGACAAACACATGAAAGGTCCCACTGCATCCATGCCATCCTGCATTTGTTACTTGTCCTGTCAAGGTAAAAAAAATAAGTGTCTCGCCCCACGGTGACAAACGTTACCTGGAAATGAATTCAACCTGCTGACACATCAAGGTTAGATAATTAGTTACTGTCTGTCCCATTCAGTAAAAACCTTTACATTAGACTTTACAGTAAACCTGACCCTTTTAAAGGTGCAATATGGGACTTTTAGAAGGATCTCTTGACAGAAATGCAATAAAATATACATATATTATTAATGTTGTATAAAGACCTTACATAATGAACTGTATTGATTTATTACCTTAGAATGAGCCTTACAATATACAGCAGGTCCCCTCATATGGAAGTCACCACCATGTATCTACAGTAGCCCTAAACGGACAAACTGTTATATAGAGTGCGTTGTTAGGAAATTGGTTTAGATGATGACATGTTTGTGCTGTGGCGGCTTGTATTATACCAAATACACAAAATAACGTTGTTGTTTTTAAGCAATAAAATAGGTGCTCTTCAAGAAATGTAGCATTTAGTTGAGTTTTTTGCAGAGATTATCTTAAAAAAAGCAAATACGTAAATAAATGAATTAAGTTTTGCACAACATTATATTCACAAGAGCATATAATTTGGTCCAAAGTAGGTACACTCACTTGTACAGACCGCCTTACAAAGTTATTTTACCGGATGTAAATGTTTCTTTAATCCAGTCAGCTCACTGGTAGGCGGCTCACTCCAGGGACAGCTTTTTGATTGGCTCTTTAGAACAGTTACGGTTCTCATTCAATTTCAAGGGCCGTTTCTTTTGGTGAGATTTTCATTACACGTCCTTATTTAGCATCTGACTTTTCTCTCATCCTCCGCTTCTGTTCACTTAAACTCACCGTGTGTCTCAATCAGCTCCCTTGTTCAGTAGTCAGGGCACTGATCAGGGAGTCGGCCATTTTAAGGGCTGTCTCAATCGCAAAATCCGTTCAGTGCACTGGAACGTTCGTTCCCTAAAAATTCCCACAATGCAACGCAAAAACCAGTGAGCATCGATGTTCCCTAAACGGAAATCACGTGACCTTTTCTGACGCTCGCCACCCGAACATCACGTGATCCAACTCAATAAACTTTATGAAATGTTACAGAACTTTTATAAAGACAAACGTTTGTTTTAGTTGTAAATATAAACACACATTGCTACACAGTAAGGGACCACAATCTACTCAATATTTAAAATAATAATATTTATTTAAAATTGTAAATATATTTATTACATTTAAAATGTAATTATATGCCTCCAATTTTATGCACAGATATGTAAGAGAATAATGACAGCATTTTCCACAATGTACTGTTTTTTAAAATTAAGTCAGAGAGATGTTGGTTTTGCCGGTTGTTGATGAGTAACAGCTGTGAATAATCACAACGCGCTAAGCAGCCACGTGACAGAAAAATAAGTGAACATTGTCCCAATGTGAAGTGAGCTAGGGTCCTTACCAGTGCCCGAACCTGTGTACACGATATACTGATTCACGACCTCGGGAGCTAGGGAACGAATTGAGACACACGGTCAATAATATTCACCCTTGTGCTTAATTAATTAAAGCCGTATCAAAACAATATGCCACTGATATCCTTTGGTCTGTTCTCAATCAAATCAGGGATGAAATATCTGTTATTTATCTGTGGAGTGGAGCAATCATTGATAATCAAACTGAGCCTTTGAGACAGACTTTTAATACAACTAAACCTGAAAAAGTCAGCCATATTGGGGTGACAACATAAAAGATGATCTGAATATAATGGAGCAGTCTGCTATTATATTTGATTGTCGATGACAAACTAATGACCTTGTGGAGTATAGTTGATTTCGTTTTGTTAGATAGCATTTCCCTTACTGACATTCAACAGAAGAGGCTGAATTAAAATATGACAACTGTAAGTTGACAGTGTGATACCGCCAATCACCACCAGTAGAAAAAAAATGTCTACTACATGAAAACGAGATTTTGGTGACCCAAGTGTGTGCGTTTTTGTCTTATCTGACTAGGATAACATACAGACTAAAGCTGACACCGTCACCCTACATACTTTTTACTGTGCTATAACAAGTTAATGATCTACCTGGTTTTACTGCTTGTGGACATCGTAATGAGCAATTAATGCTGTATTAGGGTGCTTCGAGGAGATGTTTGTGTATGTGTGCAATAGGAAACTATTAAAATAAAACATATGACACACATCTGACTACACATCAACCGGGGCAGCACGTACACGTTTCGTTTTTAATCATTGGGCTAGTGAATTTTTCTCTGTCTAGGCAAGTATTTCTCTATGGTACTGTAAGAAGAAGATTTACAACAGTGAGCTAAAACCCAGTAAGACAGACTTACACCAGAGGGCTCTTGATTAAAAACAATTCCTGACTTGAGAGAGTGCACCTTCATTTCTCTTCTTCCTCTATCATTACTGGATGCAAATTGTATATTAGATATGCGTGTGGTTTTGGTTGTGGAATCAACACATTCCCATGATGTGTGTCTTTTAATCCCTATGCTGTTTTTGTATGCTGTTTGTTTTTATGAAATTGAGAAGGTGCTCAGATGTTTTAATTAGAATTTAATTATGGTATGTATATTTTGAAATTTCACTTTTAAAGACCACCAAAATCTAAGAGTACTCTGCTCAATAACGGTTAGTGCTGATTTCTGATGGTGTGAAAGTTGAGGAATAATCTACTTCATATAACCAATTACTTCTCAGCAGCAGTAATTCGATTAACTACTTTACTGATTATTACATGGATAAAGTTGTTACATTGCTAATTAAACTAAATTACTAATGAAGGTGCTGTGTGTAGATTTTAGCGACATCTAGCCTTAAGATTGCGAAAGTGCAACCAACAGCTCAGTCCACAGCTGACCCTTACTTTTTCGAAACCCATAGAGAAGCTACGGTAGCGTCACAAGATAAACATGTCGATGCTTTAGACAACAAAGAGACGAAATGCACTGTGTAGAGCAGTTTGTCCATTTAGGGCTACTGTAGAAACATGGCAGTGCAAAATGGCGACTTGCATGTAAGGGGACCGCTGTAAATGTAGATAAAAAAGGCTCAAATTCGTTATGTACGTTAATCACAATGAATCTATAGCAGAATAAAAGTTTTTGTTTACATCATATATGTGTGTGTGTGTGAACTGTGTACAATAATTATGTATATATAAATATGCACACATGCATGTGTAATTTTAAGAAAAAATATATATTCATATATTAAGTATTTATATATAATATTATACATACATATACAAATGTATACACATGCAAACATTTCTTAAATATATACATGCATGTGTGTGCATTTATCTATACAAAGTAATTATACACACACACACACACACACACACACACACACACACACACACACACACACACACACACACACACACACACACACACACACATATATATAATGTAAACAAAAACTTTTATTCTGCTATAGATTAATCGCGATTAATTGTTAAGCATCCCTAGCAGGTCTTTATACACCACTAAAAATATAGTTATGTATATTTCTGACAAGAGATCTTCCTAAAAGTTACACAGTGCACCTTTAAGCTCAATTATTTTAACATAAAAAGTAAACAATATTGCATAATGTACAGTCAGCAGGTTTTCATAAAAAACAAATCCAGCCATGGACTCCTTACTATTTTTCAGTATCTGGCGAATTAACACAAGCAATTATTTATTTTCAAACAGCATTGTCATAATCAGGGTTATACCGTAATCACTGACCATGTTTACAGTACATGTACATAGATTTTTTACAAAAAAATGCCAAGTTATTTTCAACCCAGCGTTGGGTCAGAGAGGGACAAACCCATTTTTTGTGTTAAACTAACCCAGAATTTTTTTATATTGTTTATATTTGTATTTAAATTACAACCCAATGGATTGGGTTTGTCCCTTTTGACTCTATGCTGGGTTAAAAATAACTTTTCAGAGTCAGCCATTGCAGTAATTCTGTTTATATGATAATCAGGATGCTCTGACTAAACTGAGACTTGCACAGTCTCTTCTGCTTTTGTCATTTATCATGCTGTCTTTCAAGTAATTTAATCAAGTTGTTCTTATGTATGACCTTAACAATAACAGACAAGAGGTTGAAGGATGAATTGGAAAAGCCGCCTCTGTAAATACAAGGCTGATATGGTGCTTTGGCCCATTTGTATATTTATCTATACACCAACGGGCATATTGTGTGCATGCATGTTCATTTAATCACATATTTACACTTGTCTCATTAAGAGTCATCAAATCAACCCAGAACCAAATCAGCAGGGACCGGCATGCAAAATATTAACAATGCACTTTATCTCATATTTGCAATTGAGTATCCTATAGTTATAATAGTCAAAGTCATTAAAGTTTTTTGTACAGTGAAAAACTTTCTTATATAGACAGAATACAAAAAATATACTTAAGTACAGAAATGAGCAATACAAATGTACAAGAATTACCAAAAATAATATTTGCTAGAAAATAAGACAATGGGCCCTATTTTAACCATCTAAGCGCATTGTCTAAAGCGCACAGTGCAACGTCTTAATGTCCGAATCCACTTTTGCTAATTTAACAACGGGAAAAATGGTTTGTGCGCCGAGCGCATGGTCGAAAAGGGTTGGTCCTTTTTTTAATGAAGAATGGGAGTGTTTTGGGCGTTACGTGCAATAAACCAATTAGAGTCTCAGCTCTCATCCCCTTTAAAAGCCAGTTGCGCTGGCGCTATGTTTAATTCCTATTTAGATGACGGACTTTGTAAACTGAAAAACTAAGTGGAGGAAGAAGATCCCCAGTTTAAGATTTATGTTTAATAATTGTGTTGTTTTTCACTTATTTTTTGTTAAAACCTTTAAAACCCGTTTTCTTTTAGTCATGGAAGTAAAAAAGCAGGCTTTTAATTGCTTTAAATTTGGCTATCCAATATCATCAAAAAATAATTTACAAACGGCCTAATATATATATATATATATATATATATATATATATATATATATATATATATATATATATATATATATATATATATATTTGGGCCGTCAAAAGATTAATCGTGATTAATCACATCTAAAATAAAAGTTTGTGTTTACATAACATATATGTGTGTAATGTGTATAATTATTATGTATATATAAATACACACACATTCATGTGTATATTTAAGAAATATTTGCATTTATATACTGTATAAACATTTATATAATTTATATTATATAGAAATATAAATATTTTATATATAAATATAACCAATTTTTCTTAAATATATACATGACTGTGTGTGTTTTTATATATAAATATTAATTATACACACTACACACACATATGTTATGTAAACACAAACTTTTATTTTAGATGTGATTAATCACGATTAATCTTTTGACAGCCCTAATATATATATATATATATATATATATATATATATATATATATATATATATATATATATATATATATATATATATATATATATACAATAAATCCGTGAGGTAGCATTTAAAAAAACATTTAAAAACAGATGCATTTGTTTAAAGCAAAGCATTTATTTATTTACCAGGCTGCAGGTGAAGAAGCACTTTGTGCCTTCTAACGTCTTCAATTAGTCCTCATTTATGTCCAAGAGACTCAATAATAATCTTTTACATTCAATCCTTTAATCTTTCATATTTAAAAGCGTTTTTGTGCTGCTGCGCATTCATTTAATGTGCCGCGTTGTCGTCCCGTTTATAGGCGCATATTACTAATGCGCTCTTTAAATAACAAAAAACATATTGCGCCATTGACTTTAGACCAGGTTTTTGTTGGTCAATGGCGTAGTCTATTTTAGTTGCCTCAAAATGTAAGATAGAGCCCAATAAAAGTAACATGTTCAAACTAGTTACATTATTGCTTACATTATAAAAGTGACCAGCATCATTATTAATTATCAGTAAGGTGTGTTTAAGAGTCTAATGGGATTTCCTTTGCATTAAAAAATTGCCGCCGTAACTGATAATAACCAATTTTCCTGCCACAGTATACCTTCAATATATTTGTCATTTTATTAAAAAAACTCTACATCGTCTTTAAAAAGAGAGCATCAAGAGAGACGCCATTTTAATGGTTACTAACAGAAACGGTACCCTTGTCACGATTCTGTGTTCAAGGCAGAACACCTCAGAGTTTCTTGAATAGAAAGAATCGCTTTTGACGCTTCTGAGCTCATCCAATTATAAAGCGTTGTATAGAGGTGCATTGTAGATCTTATTATTGGTCCATAATGGCTCTTCTAGATAGGGTAGTAGATGGCTGAGCTTATAAGGAACTACAAGCTGAAAGCTAATAAGGAGGAAATGGTAGATTTAAAGGTAGATGTGAAGGAGATGTTGTGACACCAAGGCCCAGGGGCCATCAGCTTTCACAATTGACAGATGTAAGAGCAGAGAGCTTTTATGTGATGATTTAGTTTAAGGGGTGGTTACAAAAATGATTCAATATTTCCCCCTACCCTACATATGGTTTGTTTTAGATGCTGGTCTATAGCCTGACTTAAATGGTTGAATCATCATGTCTTTCTTTGTGAACTAGTTTGGAGGACCAAATGCTGGTTGACTAGCTTCACCAACACAAACTAGTCAAAACTAGCCTGGTCTTCAGCAGTAGAAACTACTTGCACACAAATGCTGGGTTCCTTTCAACCAAGCGTTGGGTCAAAATTGGACGAACCCAACCCAATGTAATTTAACCAGTGCTTGGTGGTTTCAACCCAAAATGCAGGGATGTCTTAACCCAGGGTGCCCAGACTTTTTTGTGTGGTCATCTACTTTTAAAACGATAAAACCGACATGAAAATTCCCGAAAGCGGTAACATGGTAACATATATTAAACACTTGTTTAACGTCTTTCCAGTTAACGACTAACTTGTTGTTATGAAGACGTAGGCTAAGTCACGTGATGTATCAACATGGTGTATGTAGTACGTCCAAATCCATAGTCATACTATATAGTACCTATTATTTTAAAATAAGATGAGTTCATCTAATACCTGCTGTCACAGTATGCGATTTCGGACACAACCCCAGTCTTCAGGGAGGAAGTCAGAAAACAATTTAAGTGAAATTAAGCGAACCCCTTGCGAAAACATTGCTTAAGACGCTTGCCAGGTTTTGTACTTAACATTTTCTAAGGTTTCTCTTACTATCCCAGCTCTATTATCTCATTTTTCCAGAAAATACCCCCTAAAGGCTATTGTCTCTTTTCTCCAGCTGGTCTCCTTTTGTGAACGCAGGACTTTAATTCCTATCATTTCTCTTGTTTGCATCTTTGACATGAACAAAGCTGTAATTGCTTATAACTAAGAAAATACATTGAATGTTATCACTCCAGGCTAATACGCAATGCTAATACCATGCAAAGAATATTTATGTAATAAATAATGTGAATGTTTGTTAATCCCCCTTAGGGCTATTATCTTTCCATTTAGTCAGTTCAAAGTAATAAGATATTTATCTAATGCAAAGCACAAAGAACAATCTGATAAAGTGTGAATTTGATCTGGGATGAGCTAGGAGCATTTTAGTATGTATAGACACAACAATTCATACTGGGTTTAAAAATAGGACTTGAAATACATATTTAGCACTGCTTTATTGAATAATTTGATTATAGCACGACTCATTAAAACAGCGGATATTGTCTGTAGAAAAATATCTTGCCGTCAACAAAGGACCGGGTTTTAAAATCAGAGACATTATTTGATCTTTTTATAGCATCCGGCAATGGAACAATATGTCCCTTACTGCAAAGTATTTGTATTTAATTTAGAAATGATTTCTTGGTATATGATCCTTATTTGTAAAACATTATGTACTATGATAAAACCCAGAGCCCTTATAATGCTAGCTTCACAGTTAAAAGCAAAAATAAGACAGATCGCATTGTTTTGCTAAATCATCATGGTTAATATTAGTTCCATCCCCCATGTGGCGTTTGTGTTTGTATGCATGTATCTACAGTATGTATGAACACAATTGCACGTGAGAGACCATGTGCTGTCAGAAGAGACAGACTGCACCTGTTCCACAAGCCCCACCCTCTTCACCATGGCAACCAAGAAAACAGAATGAGTACCTGTCGCTTGGCAACATGGCCTGGTATCTCCAAGCCACAAGCTGCTGGAACAGAGAGCAGATTAACAGAGAAAGTGTGATAGCTGCCAACAAGCAGCGACATTAACACTCGATGCATGTGGGTGTCTGTGTGTGAACATGTGGGTATGTAAGATACTCAGTCAAAAACACACAGACACTGTAAAACACTGTCGGAAAGTAGCTTTAAAGGATGACGGAGGAAAACCTACCCCTCTGGAATTATTGTGTTTTTTTTTTTTTTTATGTGTGCTAATTTTCTTAAACCTCATAAAACACAGTTCTGTAAATTAAGGTCGATGCTTTAAAAAAAATCTGGTCATTTAAATTAAAATAAAACTCAAATTGACATAAATTACAGCACCATTCATATGGCAGATTGGGGCAGCGCAGTATTGAAGAAAATGCGACATGCGATAACTTACTAAGTAATGCGATATGTGATACAACAATGCTTTAAAGTCACCATGAAATGGAAGTAGCGATTGCCTTCTTTCCTGTAGCGTGAGGTATAAAAGCAGAGTGAATCTGCTTTTAAAATAAGGAAAAAAGTAGGGTAGGATTTGATTTTGTCCACCAAGAACTGTTTTGAATGTTGGCCATGTTGCTAGTTGCTAATCGCTGCAATCTTTTTCTGGGCAGAAAATACACCATAGCCCCTCCCTCGCGTCGTTCTTTGTGACAAGAAGTCAATAGAGTTCAAGGAGGGGGGGTAACGTTTTTAATTAAAGTTTGTGAGGGCACATAAATAAATAAAAAATTATAAAGTGCGCAAATAAGTTATTAACATGACTCATATCCAAGTGAAATGGCTTCTGAAATAAGAAAAAATGTAGGGCGGGACTTGATCTTGTCCATGAAGAACTGATTGAACCTTTGGAAGTCGGGCCGTGTTGCTAATTGCTAATCACTGCCATCTCTTCCTGGGCAGAAAAAAACCTCAGATAGCTTTTCCCTCGTGTCGTACTTCGTGACAAGAAGTCAATAGAGTTAGTTTCGAGGAGGGGGGTTTACGTTTTTAATTAAAGTTTGTGAGGGCACATGAATTTTTTTTACAAATTATGAAGTGCTCAAAATAAGAAATTATCATGACCCATATCCAAGTGAAACAGCTTCTTAAATAAAATAGAAATGTAGGGCAGGACTTGGTTTCATTCATCAAGAACTGATTGGATCATTGGAAGTTGGGCCATGTTGCTAATTGCCATAGATATACACTAGATGTCGCCTTGGGGTTCTAAGCATGCGTCAAAACCGCCGCCATCTTGGAACAGGGGTCTTGTCATTGGAAGTAGCTAGGTAACGCTGCTATCTCCGCCTGTACTACGAATTCATGGACGATGCCGGACTTTTGCGCTGCGTATGGATGTTAGGGCTACTAGCACTATGCATTATAGTAAGAAAAAGTAGATTTTCAAAATATCTATATATATCTATATATAACTTTTTAATTTTTTCTGGACTCAATGCTAAATCTGACTGTTGAAACGAACCAAAAGAAAATGCATTCATGACGATTTATGGTGATTTTATTTCTGTTACACCATTATTTACGCCTAAAATGACGCTGATGCGGGATTCCCCTGTTTCAAGATGGCGGCTCTGTTTGACGCATTCGATCCAATGAAATGTCGTAGCCAAGCCGACATCTAGTGTACATATCTATGGCTAATTGCTAATCGTTGCGATCTTTTCCTGGGCAGAAACAAATCTCCGATAGCCCTGCCCTCGCGCCTTCCCTAGTGACAGAAGGTCAAGAGAGGTCGTTTCGTGGATGGGGGTTAGCGTTTTTGATGAAAGATTATACTAATAATTATATTAAAATATATATAATATAAACAAGACACATGGATTTAAAAAATAATGAAGCATGCAGATAAATATTTTATAATTTATATATTTTTTAATTTCAATTTCATGGTGACTTTAAGGTTGTAAAATCTATTTAAATTATAATAAATTGTATATAATATACATGTTTCACATTCTTTCTGTAAAAGAAATCATCACTTCCTCTGTCTTCCCAGTCTCTCTACAATTGCATCAACCTAAAAGTTTTAAACGTATTACTTTTTTAAGTATTAAAAAATAAGTTATTGCGAACCATTGCGATATGCACATTTGCAATATTTTGATCATTTCTTAAATTTTTATACTATGTCTTGCAGTGCTAACTGTGCAGTCAGCAATGCACGTCTGTGAATTATAGGCTGTCTTTCCCATACCCCGCAGTCTCTCCGTAAGCTGTGCTTTTCAACCGTTATGATCCGATTCATACTAAATGCATTAGTTTCCATTTCATTTAGTTGCCTTGAGGATACTGCTGCATGGCACATGGCTAGTGTTTGATTTATGAACCTCAGGTCCAAATACTGTACAGTGTTTGCGGGATCTGTGCGTGTACTCTACTCTGTACATCTGATTATAACTGCTGGACCTGTGTTTCACAAGTCATGCACAGATTTATAAATCTGATTCTGTTCTTGGTGACTATAAATCTATGTATTCATTTAGCCAATTCCCTTTTAGCAATGCTAACATCAAACAAACACGCTTTAAGCAACTATTTTGTCAACTTAAGTCATCATCTGTAACAAATAGAATTTTTCTTTCACTCCTTTGATGACACACGATGCTGCAGGTGAAAACAAACCCCAAGTTTTACTAACATCGACTTTACCCAAGCCTCTGCAAATGACTGTAGAGCTTCAGAATGACAGATTACTTGCTGCTACTTCCTAAACACTCCAAATGATTTGTCAGTGCCTCTGGGTCTCTTATATTTCATATATTGTGTACTGATGGATGGTTATTTCATCTTGTTCATCCTGTAGTGGTGATAAATCTTTACTATTGACTTGTGAAGTTTGATTTACACGTGCTTTAATTTTATTATTACAATAGATTGACCTGTTATATTTGTTGCTTCGGGCAGGCCATTGACTGGCTAGTCATGCTTTTGTCATAATGTAGGATACTTTTTATATGGTCCATGAAGAATTACAATATGTTTATCTAGCTAGTTTGTTAATATGAAATGTTTTTTTATATATAATTACTAATGACACTAATTATTTAATGATGTCTGTAAATAAAAGATCAACAGGGATATCATTAGCCTCTTTCACACAGTAATTTTGGGAAATGACTATGAATTTACCAGAATGAATTTATCAGTACAGTAAATTAAAAATGTGCTGTTTACACATGCAGTGACGTTACGTCTTTTACCAGTAAGACGTCAATCTCACATCAGTAACAAAATACTGGTTAACTCTGTAAGAAAGCGGAAGTTACCGCCTCGAGCGAGCTCAGTGTTGTATTTGTAAACAATGTAGGGTTATGACTTCATATCCACATTCTGTGTTTAGTTGTTTTCACTTCTGTTGCAAACGCTGACAGTCGGGCAATTGCTCGTGACCAAACAACATTGCATTGGCCCATTAAAACGGAACTGAACTGGAGAAGAGTCGAAACCTGCATTTTGAACAGCAGTAATGTTTACACATAGGCTTTACAGAGGGTAAATAAATGGTATGCTGTTTTAAACAACTTTACTGAAGAAATTTGGACATTACAGTGTGCTTGACTTTAAGCAACATGTGTTCTGGGGTAAATGCTCCAAATGCCGTTATCCTTATTCTCCGTTCACACATAGTGCTTTCTAGTAAAAAAAAACTTTTACCTAGCCTGTCTTCATTTTATTGGGTTCAGCTATAAAATAAAATCACATTTTACACTTCCAAAAATAAAGGTGCTTCACGATGCCATAAACCTCATTCACAACGCACTTTTTCCGTAAAACTGGCAGAGAGGCTTCTGTGTGAACACAAACACGTCCCGTAAATGGTCTGGGATCGCTCCTGTAAAGAGGACCTAGTAACATTCACGGAAAGCATTCTGTGTGAACAAGATGCAGAAACAATGCTGTAAGGGGCGTGCCGTAGTGAGGACGCGTGTGTCATCGCAACATGAAGTTGTTAAGCTCTTTAAAACGAGGGATTTACATGCAGATTAACATTCACGCCGACAAATGTCTGCAAACTGGAGCAAAGATCAGGGAGCTCGTCAAATATCCACTCTGAAGCTGAGATTATTCACCAGCATACTAGAAAAATGCATAATGTGTTTCTTTATAATCTTATCATAAACAAAAATGCACGCAGGTGGTTTCTCGAGAGAAAGAAGTCACGGAAAATAAGCAAAATGCATCAAGTGCATGACTTTGAACACGCTACGTGCAGTCAGTGGCGGCTCGTGACTGCTCATCCGAGGGGCGCTGTTTCAAAATATGTGTTCGGAGTGTCGTGTGTTGCTTGCGTTTTCAAAATATGTCTTTGTTGCGTCATGTAAACCATGTGCATCATGTGTTTTGTTAAAATAAGTGCCTGCTGCACATGCGTCAAAACCGTTTATGATAAAAGAGACGCTCACATTCACAAAATACATGCAAGACACTCCCTTAACAGTAAACTCTGATTACGCGTGAGATTATGTGAGTATCTGGCGAACGCGAGTGTCTCATCTGCAGCAGGCACTTATTTTGACAAGACACGTGATGCACACAGGATCTCTGGACACGCAGAACACATATTTTGGAAAAAGGAACCACACACATGACGGGCTACATACTTCGCAAAAAAAAGTCACCGGCCGCCACTGACCATGTCTCTTTATGGGATCTTTACAGCATCTGTGTGAATGCAGGCACAGATTCTGAATGAACCAAATATCAAACGATCCCAGACAAATCCCTGATGGTTTTTCTGTGGATTTTCCGTAATGTCTGTGTGAAAAGGGCTATAGAAGAAAAAAAAATTTGGTTCCCCCAAGAACCATTCACTCTTCCAAGGTTCTTTCTTGTCTTTTCATAGTCTTTAAATCATTTTTCCACTACTTCTATGGATATTAATTGTTCTTTATGGAACAATAGAGCAAAAGGGCTCTTCTATGGCATTGTGCAGCACCTTATTTTTAGGAGTGTAAAATGTGCTGTTATTTTATAGCCCAACACAATATAATGAAGACAGGCTAGGTGAAAGTTTTTTACAGGATGTGTTATGTATTGACTTAAACTTATCCACATTGAACTAATTCATTGTTGTCTGCATGTATCTGTTAATTATATGTGAGTCTGCATGAGACAGAGAGAGATAAGTGAGAGAAATGTAAATGAGAAAAAAGGTGTAAGTCCTTTTGTGTATACCCTGCTAATTTTTGTCAAACTAGGTTGTGTTTGCATTATTGCAAATATGAACAGATTTCCAAGTTCTTATACTGTATCTAATACTGAGCTTTCATGACTCAAACATGCTGCTGTTAATATGTAATTGCAGAGGATGGTCCATGATGCATGTTCATAAACACACATACACAGAGTTCACCCACACAATTCTCTGTTTTCCTTTTATCTCCCATCACTTCCGTAATGTTCTGCCAGGTCCTATCATTTCCATACTGGCTTCCTGTCACTGCATGTCATTCTTAGTCTTCCCCCACTATGCCATCTGCCAGACATCAACTCCTTAAGCAAAACTGGCACCCCAAACACGGCCTGTCAGGCTGCCCAGCCTGTAAAGTTGCATACCGCCCCACAAGAACACAACCAATCGCAAAGCTGTTTCCACCTAAAGTGATTTCTGTAATGTTTCTATGCTAAAATTAAAATGCTGTCATGTATCACATTTGAGTGTGCAGACAAACATGCCATAAAGCAAGCCATTGGTAGGTTAACTTCCCACTGTGACTATTTGCTGCCTTCATACTATAACATTAACGTTTGTTTGAGTGGTCTTACATGACGTCTTTTTCTTAAAAAAAAATGTTGATGTCTTTCTTTGTTCAGTCGAGAATAAATTATGTTTTTTGAGGAAAAAATCATCTGACTTTTTCTCATTTTAATGGACTTTAATGGACCCCAACACAAAACAGATTTAATGCAGTTTCAACATGCAGTTTCAACATAGTTTCAAAGGACTCTAAACGATCCCAAACGAGGCATAAGGGTCTTATCTAGCGAAACAATTGTCATTTTTGACAAGAAAAATTTAAAATATGCACTTTTAAACCACAACTTCTAGTCTATCTCCAGTCCTGTGATGCGCCAGCGCGACCTCACGTAACTGCTTAATGATGTCGAAAGGTCACATGTAACATATATGAAACGCACATTTGTGGACCATTTTAAACAATAAACTGACACAAAGACATTATTTAGTATCAAACAACAACGTCGGAACGGTCCTCTTTATCCACACTGGTAAACACTGGGGCGTAGTTTCGCGTTCGTTATCCGTGACCTCTTGACGTGAAGTCGCGCTGGTGCATCACAGGACGTTGCGGTTTAAAAGTGCATTTTTTTTTTCTTGTCAAAAATGACCTTCGTTTCGCTAGATGAGACCCTTATTCCTCTTTTGGGATCATTTAGAGTCCTTTGAAACTCCGTTGAAACTGCAATTTTAAACCGCATTTAAACTGTTACGTGTTGGGGTCCATTAAAGTCCATTAAAATGAGAAAAATCCTGGAATGTTTTCCTCAAAAAACATAATTTATTCTCGACTGAACAAAGAACGACATCAACATTTTGGATGACATGGTGGTGAGTAAATTATCAATGGACTAATCCTTTAAGTTCACTGGGAATCAAATCGATCATTTTGATGTTAACCCTATTAAACATGAGCATTCAACTACTCATGCAAGGTTTAGAAACTGTAAAATCTCATTTATGTTATTTACAACACAAAGCTTGTGCTCTATTGTGGGTAAAGTCTTATGGGTAATGGTAAGGTAGGTTGGAGAAAAAGAGATTTGAGATTTTTATTTGAAGAGTATTCCAACTCCTTTTGTCCCTAAAGACATGATCGTTACAGCAAAAGGAGATGGCAAAACTAAAGGGATGATGGGAGATGAGAATGTTTTGGTGTTGCTTGTTTCCTCAGGCAGTTACTGTGTTTGTGTCTTATGTATATTTTTGGGCTTTTCCTTATCTTGTTAGCACACAAGCCCTTTAGCCTGCAGTATCTCAGAGGAGCGAGAGCACATTTGAAATAGGTTACATTTTCTTATTACATCAAGTAACAAATTGTACTTTTTTAGTTGGTTTAATTGCACAGTGCTCGTATTTGAGCGAACACTCTAAGGTCTTTAAGTGCCAGCGCTGAAGTGCTCTTCAGTTTATTTGTTTAAGGGAACGCAGAAAACTATCTATCTTTCTCTGTGACTTCTTTCCTCTGATTTTCTCACTTATCTATTTTCTCTCACACACCTCTGCTGCTGCTTTGCTCTTCCTGAAAATGAACACAGTCTACCCATCATGCATTGGGGCTAGATGTCTGTTTATAATTTATTTTAAAAAGGTGATGATGTAATATCATTCATTGAGTTCCTAATGAAAACATTTTTTTTTTATTTAAACCTTTATTTGTTTCGAAGACATTTATCACGCCAATAATCTTTATTCTGAATTGTTGGCTTGCCTTTTATGTTAAATACAGACTGTGTGAGACTTTAAACCTGATAACTTATTACTGTATAACTGATAAGCTATGCTCAATCCCCACATCCCCACGTACTTCTAGTCATTTTAAAGCGGATTAGCACAGATTAATCATTGTGTATTTCAAACAACATTGCTAAAGACACATACTATAGTTTAATTGTCAGGTCATAGGTGACATTTTCTGACAGGGCAAAACATTTGAGACAGGCCCTACGGGGGATAATTTTGATGTAAAGTCAATAGAACAATAAAGTGAAACTAAACATTAAGGGCTCATGTGTCACAGTGGGGCTGTTTGCCAGATTTGGATAATGGGTTTTATTTACGTTGCTGTGTTTCAAGGCTTTGTATGTAATATTTGAACTACCTGTACATATTGAATAGGGATTTGGTGAGTTAAATGAATTGCAGCAGCTGATGGCATTGTTTATTTGCGCACACTGAGTTGTTTTAAAACCTGATTTACTAAATGAATTATGCAAAGCTGGTCCAACCATGCACAATTAGAACATCATTAGTGCTGAATACAGCACAATTTAGTCATTCAGACATACTTAACTTTGATTATACAACATTACAATCCAGACAAATGCAGAAAGTGCTGAATATTTCCGCCCCTTTTGATTTCCCATTATATAATCTGTCCTTATCATCAAATGTTTTTAAACAAATGTAAGCTTTTATTTGCCGATACATTTATAGGCCAATATATCGGTGCATCCCCACTTATTATCATAACTTCAAGTTATGAATTTTGGCACACAGAAAAATGACAGTCCAAAAAGTAACAACAGCAAATTTGGGGTCTCTATCGTAAACCTTGTAGCACCACCAACAGTCCAAAGTTTCACTTGAGTTTTTGCTTATAACTTCTGATCTGAAGAAACAAAATATATTTTTTCTAAATCCATGAAAAAAACATGTTTTTGAAATCCTTTTACAGCGTTTGTCAGATTGCCATGAAATTTGGTATGTAGCCTCTAGAGACAATCAAGACAAAAAGTTTTTAAAATAATTTTAAAGGTGCACTGTGTATATTTTAGCGGCATCTAGTGGTGAGGTTGTGATTTGCAACCAACGGCTCAGTCCACTGCTTACTCCTTGTTTTTTAATCACATAGAAAAGCTACAGTAGCTGCCACCGGACAAACATGTCATCGGAGACAACTTAGTAAAAAAGTTTGTCCATTAATGGCTTCTGTAGAAACATGGTGGCACAAAATGGCGACTTCCATGTAAGGGGACCCTGGGTATATGTAGATAAAAACTTCTCATTTTAAGGTAATAAACACATAACGGTTCATTATGAAAGGTCTTTATACACCGTTAATACAGTTTTGAATATTATTTTGCATTTCTCTCAAGAGATTCTTCTAAAAATTACACACTGCACCTTTAATACTCCAATCCATTCTTTTTTTAATTTTACATAAAAAACAGAGTTGAGGTTGTATAACGACATTTGGTACGTGTGATGTCTGTCGGAACCTGAGGGTGCATGCAGTTTTGTTGCAGCGCCAACTATTGGTCAGACAAGTGCTTTACATGCCCATAACTTTGGCAGTGGTTGACATATTTTCATGGGACTTTGAGTCCAGCAATACCAACATGCCAGAACGGTTAGTCTAGCGCTGTGAAATAACACTTAAAAAACAACCGTTATTCCGATTGAATCAAAACCACTGTAGGATAAATCATTACTCTAGGTTCTGGAATAGATACACTCTAAAAATGTCTGGGTTATTTTTGACCCATAATGGATAAATATTGGACAGAACACACCTCTGGGTTAAAATTTACCCAATGCTGGGTTGTTTTAACACAACTGCTGGGTTATTATAACCCATGGTTGCATAACAACAACCCAACATTGGGTCATTTTTAACTCAACATGGGGTCATTTTCAACCCAGCATGTGTTCTGTCCATTATTTACCCATTATTGGTCAAAAAATAACCCAGTCATTTTTAGAGTGACCTGATGACGAAACATCAACATTTTCAGTGGAAATGGCCAAAAATTGCAAAAAACATTTTACAAACATTTTTTGTGTGTGTATGTATGTTTATAAATGAGATATCTACCCAATTTAACATGTTGATGTATGGGTAGAGTCTGAAACCACACAAAAATATGATATCCCTGCACCACTAGGTGGCCTTATAATTGAACCAAACCTTTGATGGCAAGCAAGCCATATGGTCATACAGTTGTATCTTCGCAAAACTAAAGTGTATTGTCATGAAACTGTCTTCTTGTTATTACAGTCATGACCTGAGGTTGCTCAAAATTACTGCAAATGTATCTAAAATCATGAGCTGTCATTTCCACTTGTGGCTTGGAGTATAATCATTGGTGGATGCCTGTTCACTCCCCATTAACAAACAGAGTACCCTAGCATCCGTTTAGCAGCTTCCATATCTTTGCATCACAACAATGTAGAGACATGAGGTGGCATGACAGCCCGATCATTACCTGACGTTTGTCCATTTGTGCCATTGATTGACTTGACCCCGCAATTGCTGCTCGCAGCTATATTTTGATCTTCATGTAAATTACAGCTGTCATGATGAATAAATGGCAAATGTAGACAAACATCTCTCTCCAAGAAGATTATATAGCACATTTTCAGAAGGCAGTATAGAGAAAAGTTAATTACGGTCGACAAGTAGCGTTGTGTAATTGTCAATAACGTGAAATCACCAACTAGCCTGATTTACATAGAATTACAACATCTTAATTTAAATTCTTACCGCATTTACAAAGTATGAACAAAAAAGAGCCAATAAACCCCTGAATATTGTCTTTTACGGAGCTCAATGTATAAAAAAATATTAATGAATAGTGCAAAGTATTTGTTTCACTGTTGCTTTAAGGATTGCATCATTGAGCTCATTTGTATTAAAATATTAGTCAGTCTGATGATTAATGTTCTGTTATTTCTCTCACACAACCCATACTTACACGCTCATCCTTTAACACCATGCTTTTATTCTCTTCTCACATTCGCTCACTCACAAACTCACAGACTGTTGCTCTCTCTCTCTCTCTCTCTCTCTCTCTCTCTCTCTCTCTGTCATGTGGGTGTGCTGCTTTTTATGTCTGGTGTATCAGTGCACCTCTCTCTCCCTCCCTTCCTTCCTCTCTCTCTCTCTCTAGGCTATAATCAGCAGTGTGTGGGGGCCGTCCCCATAGTTTTCCCCAGGCTCTAGGGGCCAGTGACAGAGCTTTGCGTTTCGGAAAGAACGAAAAGGAATCAGAGAGAGAGAGACCTGGCCAGTCAGCTTGATAATTATGTTGCCAAAGTGCCACGCATCTTGCTGTGGTACAGCACCAATAAATTGCCTGCTGTCTGTGTTTTACTTTTTTTCCACGCTCTGTTTTTAGATGGAGATGAGGTGGAGAAAAATGCAAAACAACATGTTGTGTGTGTCTCTCTGTCTTTTTAGTTGTGTTGTTGTTATGGTCTATCAGAAATGCACAGCGTTGGAGCAGGGATTGCAATGTTGAGGGTTATCCCACATACTCTGCACAAGCCATCAAAGTCTGTTTGATGCTCAGACTGAGACAGCCCGGAGCAACAAACAGTGGTGGGGCTGAAGGGCACAAGAGAGACAAAACAGCAAGTTTTGTTTTTGTGACCCGCCTGCCTGTAGAAATTTTAAGTAAATTTTTGTGATTTATTGTTTTCTACATAAAATCATTCTCACATTCTGTTTAAAAATACAGTACTGTGCAAACAGAAAATACAGGAAATATGTACACAAAATTAAAAATAAAAAATTTTCAGAACTAAATGTCTTCTTCAGGCATCAGTCGTGGCACGAAACACATCTTGAGCTTTTTTGAGGAGACTGAAGTCCTGGGCCCATATTCATAAAGATTCTTAGAGTCCTCTCAGAAAACTCTTAATTTAGATTAAAAACTTTTACGTAGGAGTCTTAGCTTAAGAGCGATTCGGGACTGATCTGAGAGCAACTCTGAGTAAGGAAAAGACAAAAACTTTTATCTTAGTGAGGAGGCGGGGTTGACCCCATTGCTACGTGTGACACAATCTTTTGAAGCCAAATATACTTTTTATATATTTTTTTATTATATTATACTTTCACCTATAATAATAAAGAAGTATATATAAAGAAGTCCGTAACAGATCCAAATCATCTCTGCTGCATAGTTGCATATTTTCTAGTTACCGAATCTGTTACTGTATTTAATGTAGTGATTACTTTTATTTCTGGCACTATATTATATTATTATGTCTCTAAAAAGATCGTTCACAAACATGATTCCTGTTCAATCTAATGTGTTGCATGTTATTAACTTCATCATGCATTGTGTGCTACATTTTTTGTCTCCCTCTTCGTGTTTTGTCCACTTTCCCAGTGGCTAAAAAAACTCTTAAGCCTCTTAAAAGTCCTCGTTCATACTCCTAACAATTTTGACCTTAAGACCTCTTTTAAGGGTTAAGATGCTTTATTAATTACTTTTTTCTTTACTATGATTTTTTTCTATAATTTTAAGAGTAAACGCCCATATTTCTAAGAATTTGTTAGAATTGCGTCACTAGGAGCTACTCTTTGCATTAAGATTCTTTATGAATACGGGCCCTGAAGTCATTCGATTAGAATTAGAAATTAGGATTTAATTTCATTAGGTATCAGAGATCCTGCAGCTGCCTGCTATTGCTCAAGTGAAAGGGGAGTTTACCCTAAATAATTGACACTTCAGCTTATACTTTTATACTGTTTTTAATACTACATACACATTTCCTGTATTTTCAGATTGTAGCCTAATAAAGAGACTGAGATATAATTATATATGATCACTATACAATTGCGAAAACAACAAATCTAATGGTAGCATGGTTGACTTTTGCACATTACTGTATCTCTTAAGGACATGTCAAAAGAAATATGTAAAACTCCCAAATACAGCAAAGAAGTTTTTACATTCGGATGAGGTGTTTTTTCAGGAAATTCAAAAAAGGAATATATTTTGCAAACCTGCAATTGAAACACATCGCCTGACGTACGTAAAAGTCACATGATCATTCTTTGAAGACATAAGATTGAGTAATATAACATCCCTGAAGCACCTCATTCATGGCCACTCCTAAGTATAAGGGGCTTTCCTTGCCATTAATGCTAAAATAACATGCTTGGGCTCCTTTGCTTAAAAGTAATAGGTGTGTTTGACTCCATGCGGCACCACGTAGACCAACAGGCAGGTGATATTAAAGTATCATAAGAGTATTTCAAGAGCAAACATAATGACTTTAAAGTTAAAAATTAAGTTTTTATCAAATAAAATCAGTCAAATAAAACGCAATTAATTTCGCAATATTTTTTTCAGCATTTAGCAAATATCAAAGAGGTTTCACACAAATCTGTAATGGAAACCAGGCTATACTGTAATTAGATTATGAGACTTCAGCCTGGATGTATTTAAAATGTATTTTGCAATATTAGGCAACATAGTGTTACCAATGTATTTATATAAAAATATGTATAACACATCCTATAGTTGTATTCACACTTTTATGTTTCTTCTAAGCCATATCATTTAAAAAATAGTTACTTTTTGACATAAATGTAGCTTTAAAACAATGGACCAGTCAGCTCCTTCTGTTTCGTAAAGCTGTTTTAAATGCAAGAACACGTCCTGAGTGAATGCCCCCTAAGTAGTTGCTAATCTTGGCTGATTAGGCTGACAAATATGTAAATGCATGGCAAGTGTGCAGTCCTGTTGTGTATAATTAACATGCATTGTTGAGTTACTTTGACGATGACAAACCTCAATACTCAACGCATGCTTGAATCGAAGACATTTTTCATTTTCAAAACGCAATGCTGTGTCAAATGCAGCGTAGCCACTGAAAGTGTTTAATTTGACTCGCTTACATAAAGAGTTTTGTTCAGGCCTTAGGCTGGTTTAATCTGTTTCTGTTGTAAACAGACACTTATATGTTATGTATAAAATGATCAGCATATTACAGACTCTTGCAAAAATAATGGAGATATCAAATTATATGCCCTGTCATCCAACTAGCAAGGTTAAAATGCACATAAACAATAATATAAAATGCATGCTGTATGTGGGGAAACATTGAGAGTAATTCAGATGTGCATTGAAATGTGTTATTCTCCCACGCTGGCCATATGATTATTTGTCGTCTACATGTCTTCATGTGTCAATATGCCATGCCCGCAATTGCTCTGGTCTGCAATTTACACCAGTTCATTGATTCATACTCAACACAGTGTGAAGTATTCATCTGTGTATACTAATTACGCAATATCCACATCTGAAGTACCTCTTTTATCCGTTTATTAGACTATTACAGGCAATATCTCTTCACTATTCAGTGTGTATTCAGTGTGTGTGTGTAAGAGAGCTCTAATTGGGCAGTTTTGTCAATTGCACTTACATACACAGACAACTAACTGTACATTTCTAAGCATATGAAAAATGCACATTAGTCTTATAATCTGATTATGTGATTAGAACCATCAAAGATGGCTAAAGATATCAAGATTATTTTTCACAGAATGTAGAAAACAGTAAATCACAAAAAACATGTTAGCTGGTTTTCACAGGGATTTATGTGTTTTTTTCCCTTTAGATTTGTGGGTAAAATGACTTGAGCCTTCCTTTGTGAGATTCGTTCATCTCTCGTTTGAGCCTGTTTGACTCATGAGAGCAAGTGTGGTTGTGAGAGAGGTGTCATCTGCGCATGTGACAGTCAGCGGTGGTCCAAGCTCACATTGTGCACAGTGTGAGATCTGGCATGAGGTGCTGGGATGCCTATTAAAGCTGCTAAGAATAAAAGCTTTTCTCAACATAACCCAGGACATACTACTGTACGTCTTTAGCAACCTCATTGTTCAGATACACATCTGCCTTCATCTAGTAACACAACAGCAATTAGATGTGCCTGCTAATGTGAGCAGGTGTAAAAGATCTAGTCACACTTGTAAACAGTAGCACTGCATGTGCGGTGACAGTCAGCTGTGATTGGGTGCCAGCTGTTCCCATAGGTTTCTGTCTGCCGGGCAGATATATTTAGGCTCTGTACGGTACCTTCCAATTTGGGAAACCAAAAAGTTCAGTGCAGCTGTCAGAAGAATACATATGGTGGTCAGAGGGCAACTCGAAATATTTTCTCAAGTTATTTTCTTTTTACATTTTTTAAACCTTACACTGCTCTAATGTTCCCTTTCAGTCGGTCACTACGACGTCACGTCGTGACCGACGAATTGGGAACCGCTTCGCGGGTGACCTATCTGCTTCGAGAAACCTTTAAAACGCCAATGAACTTGGCATGCAGATAATTGCATCTGCCGGCGCCGCCCCGCCGCGCAGGTATTTAATGAGCGGCAGGTGCAGTTATCAAATCAGCTTTTTTAGCTTCGAAAGCTGGCAGTGACACTGCTCACGAGAAGCTGCTCTTCCTGGAATAGATCTCGGCGTGCTAGTTGGTTGGGCGAAGGCACCACAGCGGGGCTCGCGAGTGTTTCCACCTCTTATCTTTTTTTGTGATCTCTTTCACATTTTTTAAGTTGAGTGTGTGCGTTCTCCTCCCTGTGTGCTTCATCAACTACACAGCTAAAAGAGTGATTTCCCCTAAAAGAGCTGCAGTTGAACTTGCGTCTTTTTAAAGACAGCCGTTCACTGCTCACGGGCGTTAAGCGTCTTTTTAAAGATGTCTTTTCGTCCGTGTTCGACTCCTGGATGCGATAAATACATGATTCCTCGTGATGGACACGATCGCTGTCTCTCGTGTTTGGGTCTCCAGCACGCTGAGGCGGCTTTCGTGGGAGGGACATGCTCCGCTTGCGAGAGCCTGACTCTTGCGGATCTGCGGGGTCGTGTGGCGTTTCTCCGGGAGCGCCGCCCTCCGTTGCTGATCGCCCCTAAGAAGGCGGCTGTGAAGCTACGGAGAGACGACCTCCGCCTCACGGTGCTGAATCGGCGAGCTGGTCCGTCCAGCAGCCCTCAGCCACCGGATCCGCAACCATCTGAGGTCCCGATGGAGACGGAGAGCGCGCGTTCTGCGTCGCTTTCTACCTCTGCCGGGCCTCCCGAGGATTCGGTATCTATCGTAGCATCGGAGGGGGGGCCGTCATTTTCGGACGTTGATCCGGATCCTCTCCCTCCTTCTGGAAGGGTTGCGGTTCCCGATCTCGATCCGGAGATGACTGCCATGCTCGCTCGGGCTGCGGAGACGGTCGGGTTGGAGTGGAGAGCTCCTCCCCCTCCCGTACCGTCCCGCCTAGATGATTGGTACTTTGGGGCTGCACGGGCTTCACAGTCTTCCCCTCCAGTACCTTTCTTTCCCGAGGTGCATGATGAGCTGACTCGGTCGTGGAAAACCCCGTTTTCCTCCCGGAACCGGCCGCATCAGCCATCACCCCTCACCTCCCTCGATGGTGGGGCTGCTAAAGGGTATGCCGGTATCCCGACAGTGGAGCGTTCGGTAGCGATGCAGTTGTGTCCTGCCGGCGTTTCCTACTGGAAGGACCGTCCTACCCTTCCCTCACAGGCCTGCAGACATTCGTCAGCTCTGACGGAGTCTGCATACCGGGCTTGTGGGGAGGCAGCCTCAGCCATACATGCCATGGCTTTGTTGCAGGTTCATCAGGCTAAGGCTCTGAAGGACCTGCACGAGGGAGGTCACGATTCGGCGGTCTTTAAAGACCTACGTGCGGCTACGGATCTGGCGCTACGTGCGACTAAGACCACCGCACAGGCCGTCGGTCGTGCTATGTCCACTTTGGTGGTCCAGGAGCGCCACCTCTGGCTGTGTCTGGCGGACATGAGAGACGCTGATAAAACCCGGCTCTTGAATGCTCCGGTGTCCCAGACCGGCCTGTTCGGCGAGGCAGTTGAAGACTTCGCACAACAAGTCTCAGCCACCCAGAAGCAGACTGAGGCCCTTGCCAACATCATGCCGCGTCGGAAGAGACCAACACCTGCCCCGTCGACGTCGGCACCTCAGTCTGCCCCTCGCCGAGGGCGTCCTGCAGCGGCGGCCGCCTCCGTTCCTCATCGGGGCCCTCCTAGGAAGCGAGGAACCGGCCGTCAGCAGCCCGCCCCGCCCTCTCAGCCCGCTAAGCCTGGTGGAAAACGTAAATCCAAGCGGCCCTGAGACGGGCGACCTGGAGGTGGAGGGGATCGCTCTTCGGGAGATGGTGAACGCACCACTCCCCCCCCCGGAGGAGGACCGGGTGGGGAATCCTTGGTTTTCTTTAATTTCCGTTCCGCCGGCTTTTCAGCCGGCACCCACAAAACCACAAAAAGAGCGAATTCCTCTTCCTCCTCCAGGTCTTCAGAGGCAGCCGGGGGTGACGGATGGGCTCATAACCCTACGTCCTCCCTCTCCTCTTTCGCCAGCGGATGTGTCGAGCGCACCGAGACATCTTCATCAGAGTCTTCTCCGCGCAGCCATCCATCAGCGGAGTCTGGTGAGTGCTCATTTACACAATATACATATCAACGCAGCCCAAGAGAGCGCGTCATCGAGCACCCCTGTTCCGCTCGCCGCGGGTACTACGATCGTGCCGTTAATTCCCCTCGCTCGGTATCTGGAAGCTTGGCAGCAACTTCCCAGCCCGTCGCGTTGGCTTTTACGCACGATCCGTCTCGGCTATGCGATACAATTCGCCCGGCGACCTCCCAAATTTACGAGCATTCGTTTCACTTTAGTGAAACCCGCCGATGCGCACGTACTACGTGCAGAGATTGCCGTCCTATTGGCGAAGGATGCGATCGAGCCGGTTCCTCCAGCCGAGATGAGGTCAGGGTTTTACAGCCCTTACTTTATTGTACCCAAGAAAAGCGGCGGGTTGCGACCGATCCTGGATCTGCGCGTTCTGAATCGAGCACTTCACAAGATGCCGTTCAAAATGCTTACGCAGAAGAACATATTTCAATGCATTCGCCCACAGGATTGGTTTGCAGCCATCGACCTGAAGGACGCGTACTTTCATGTCTCAATACTTCCCCGACACAGGCCGTTTCTCCGCTTTGCGTTCGAGGGTCAGGCATACCAGTACAAAGTCTTACCGTTCGGGCTCTCTCTCTCTCCCCGCGTCTTCACGAAAGTCGCAGAGGGGGCTTTAAAGCCCCTCAGAGAGAGCGGTGTTCGCATCCTGGCATACCTCGACGATTGGCTTATTATAGCACAGTCGCGTCAGATGCTTTGCACCCATCTGGATCGGGTGCTCAAACACCTCGCCCGTCTCGGTCTTCAGGTCAACCGAGAAAAGAGCAAACTGTGTCCTACACAGAAGATCTCTTTTCTCGGCATGGAGTTGGATTCGGTCAATCTTACAGCACGTCTCACGGAGGCGCGCGTTCAGTCGATTCTGGCTTGCTTGAATACATTTTCGGGCAGGACTGCGGTCCCTCTGAAACAATTTCAGAAACTCCTGGGGCATATGGCAGCAGCCGCAGCTGTTACACCACTCGGTTTGCTACATATGAGACCGCTTCAGCATTGGCTTCACGACCGAGTCCCGAGGAGAGCGTGGCTCACCGGCTTTCACCGTGTCACGATCACACCGAAATGCCGTCTCACTTTCACCCCGTGGTCAGACCCAGCGTTTCTCAGGGCGGGGGTGCCACTGAGACAGGTCTCCAGACATGCAATAGTATGCACAGATGCCTCCAACACGGGGTGGGGAGCCACGTACGGCGAGCTTGCAGCTTCAGGAGTGTGGACATCACCCCAGCTGCATTGGCACATAAATTGCCGAGAACTGTGGGCTGTATATCTTGCGCTCGTCCGCTTCAGCAGCGAGTTGAGAGGCAAAGATGTATTAGTTCGCACAGACAACATTGCGACTGTTGCGTATATCAATCGCCAAGGCGGAGTGCGCTCTCGTCACATGTCGCACCTCGCCCGCCATCTCCTCTTTTGGAGTCAGAAGAATCTGAGGTCTCTTCGTGCCATTCACATCCCGGGGTCGCTCAACGCAGCGGCAGACGCGCTTTCTCGAGCAGCGCGCCCCGGCGAGTGGCGACTCCACCCTCAGTCGGTCCAGCTGATTTGGAGACGTTTCGGCAGAGCGCAGATAGATCTGTTTGCATCTCCAGAAACAACCCACTGTCGCCTATTTTATTCACTGAACGAGGGAACACTCGGCGTGGATGCATTGGCGCACAGCTGGCCGAGAGGTCTTCGCAAATACGCATTTCCCCCAGTGAGCCTCATTGCGCAAACATTGTGCAAAGTCAGGGAGGACGAGGAGAGAATTATTTTAGTTGCTCCATATTGGGCCACCAGGAGTTGGTTTCCAGAGCTCACTCTCCTCGCGACAGCCCCTCCCTGGAGGATTCCCCTGAAGAGGGACCTTCTGTCTCAAGAAGGGGGCACATTATGGCACCCCCGTCCCGATCTGTGGAACCTCCATGTGTGGTCTCTGGACGGGGCGCGGAGGTTCTAGGTGATTTACCCCAGGCGGTATCTAACACCATAGCTGCAGCGCGAGCGCCGTCCACGAGACAGGCGTATACGCTGAAATGGAACCTGTTTGTTGTGTGGTGTACCTCTCAACGAGAGGACCCCCGAGAATGCTCGATCAGTATTGTGCTTTCATATCTCCAGCACCGCTTGGAGAAGAGGCTGTCACCATCTACTATTAAAGTAGATATCGCGGCAATATCCGCGCATCACGCACCCATAGACGGTAGATCTGTAGGTCAGCACGATCTGGTCATTAGGTTTTTAAGAGGTGCGCGGAGGCTGAATCCTTCACGCCCTCCCTCTATTCCTCCGTGGGACTTGTCCATGGTGCTGAAAGCCCTTCAGCACTGCCCTTTCGAGCCTCTGCTCACGGTGAGCGTCAAGTTTCTCACTATGAAGACTTTGACGCTCCTCGCATTGGCTTCTATTAAAAGGATAGGGGATCTTCATGCATTTTCGGTCAACGATTCGTGCCTTCAGTTCGGGCCGGCTGAATCCAGCGTTACACTGAGACCCCGGCCGGGCTACGTGCCTAAAATTCCCACCACTCCCTTTAGAGATCAGGTGGTGAATTTACAAGCGCTGCCTTTGGAGCAGGCAGACCCAGCCATGGCTTTGTTATGTCCTGTTCGTGCACTACGTGTGTATGTGGATCGTACTCAAAGCTTTCGGACCTCAGAACAGCTCTTTGTCTGCTACGGTGGTCAGCAGAAAGGGAAAGCTGTCACTAAACAGAGGATGTCTCATTGGATTGTAGACACAATCGCCCTGGCGTATGAGAAACAGGGCATTCCTTGCCCCTTTGGTTTGAGAGCCCATTCAACCAGAAGCGTGGCTTCATCTTGGGCTTTGGCTCGTGGTTCCTCACTTGCAGATATTTGTAGAGCTGCTGGCTGGGCGACACCTAATACGTTCACTAGATTTTACAGTGTTCGTGTTGAGCCGGTATCCTCTCGAGTTCTCTCGTCAGATCAGTGAGAGCATCGAGGGACGGCTCCTGTGTCGGCTTGGTGCCTTTCTTTTCGGTGCTGCACGACCGCACCATTATGGAAGGCAGTTAAGGCAAAAACGTTACAAAAAACTGTTTTTTGTCTCCTCCACCGCTTGGTGGCCGATGTTGCGGAGCATCGGCTGCCAGCCTCTCACTGGATGTATCCTTAAGAACCTGGGTGAGGCTAGCGTCCACAATGCGCCCCCTAGTGGTTTCTTTGTGAGTATTCCGTGGAAACTTCTGATTTACCACGTTTCCCTTAGTGGAGTTCATTCCACGCCTCTCTAGTGTACTAAGAGAGAGTATTTTTTATAGACCTCGTGTCTTTTTTATCCATCACCTTAGTGGTAGATCCCTAGAGGGTTTTCTTTCCGCAGCGATCTTAGTCCCGCCTGACGAGTTCGCTTCCCAGTTCGCCTAGTCACTATCGTGGGTTAAGGAACAAGTAGTGACCGGCCTCTGCTTCAACCCCATTTCCGTTCCCTGAATAGGGAGAGTCGGAGGGTTTACGCAGGCACTGGAAGGGTCAGCTTCAGTGGCGCTTTGGTAGGGATTCCCAATTCGTCGGTCACGACGTGACGTCGTAGTGACCGACTGAAAGGGAACGTCTCGGTTACATATGTAACCCTCGTTCCCTGAAGGAAGGGAACGGAGACGTCACGTCCCGTCGCCACAGTTTGCTGTTCCACTGCTGATACCGGCCGGACCCTTTCCTTCTGTCCAGCTTTCTCAGCAAAAAAAATAGCTGATTTGATAACTGCACCTGCCGCTCATTAAATACCTGCGCGGCGGGGCGGCGCCGGCAGATGCAATTATCTGCATGCCAAGTTCATTGGCGTTTTAAAGGTTTCTCGAAGCAGATAGGTCACCCGCGAAGCGGTTCCCAATTCGTCGGTCACGACGTGACGTCTCCGTTCCCTTCCTTCAGGGAACGAGGGTTACATATGTAACCGAGACGTTATTGTGTATTTTTATAAATGTTTATTCTTGCTGTCTTCCCGTTGAAAACCACCAATTACCTGTAAACCTGTATGCACAAGATACCTGTACTGTAGGTCATTACAGTGAAACCTGTCCAGTTCTTTTGCAGAAGGGTTTGAGAGAAATGACGCAACCCAAATGTTACAACCACATTTATCTCTCATAGACAGCTGTATGATTCTCTCTCTTAACCTATAGGTCTTTTTCCAAAGATTTTTAGGTTCCTCTAAAATTACCATTATACAGCTTAAAAGGCACAAACCCTAAAATGTGACCCATTGCATTTGTACATTAAAGTCTAGAGTTCAAACCTAAGATACAAAATGTGGTTCAGATCTGATTTTTGTATGTCAGCAAGTCACATACTTGAGTGAATATTAGTGATTATAATATTAGGCCTATCATTTCCTATGTGGGCTACATACAGTACAGAGCTTAACAAATGTATAAGACCACCTGTCTCAAAGACCATTCAGCATCTTGAAGTGCTTTAATGTGGGCGCTTTCCATTTCAGAAATTTCCTGACGCTTTACCATTTTGATTAATTTGCGTTCCTACAGTATATCTAAATTTAAGGCAGCACATTCAACTTATTTGACTGCAAGTAAATAACTGTTATTGGCATCTGAATAAAATATTAATAATAAATGGCTTTATACTCCTCTGCGTTTCTTGTTAAACAGTAAATTCAAAAAAATAATGGATAAAAACAATATTTATATTTTATATCAATACTGTAAGTTTAACGCAGCTGTGGCACAAATCTAATGATGGTCTAATTAATTTTCTTAAAGGAAAACACCACTGTTTTTCAACTTTTTACTATGTTCTTACCTCAACTTAGACAATCCAAACAGGGATGAATTTAGAAGCCACCAAACACTTCTTAAAGACTGTTACACGAGTAGTTACACAAGTAAGTATGGTGGCACAAAACAAAACGTGTCAATTTTTTAAGCAATAAAAAAATGAGAACTATATTGTATGGTAGAAAAGGTTGCGCACCGGCGTCGAAGTGCTGCAAACTAAGTGTGCCTCCGCCATACAATATTTTTCTCATTTTTTATCCGCTTAAAAAAGTTGACACGTTTTATTTTGTGTCACCATGCTTGCTTTTGTAACTACTCGTGTAACAGTCTTTAAATAGGGAAAACATGGAAATGTTTGGTGGCTTTTAAATTCATCCCTGTTTGGATCCTAAGGAATGAATGAGGCTAGGCTAAATGCTAACACATTCACAATGCGCTGTACAAAGACTAAGTGCACGCATTGAAAAAAAATAGGTATGTTTTCATTTCTCTAAGTTGAGGTAAGAACATGGTAAGATATTGAAAAACGGTGGTGTTTTCCTTTAAGCTCTGTATATAAGTGAAAAAAAAACTAAAGTCTTTTTTGCAATGTGACTGCAGTGGAAACATTCACATTTAGTTGATCTTTATGTTAATCTAAAAATACATGTGCCACAATTGTACATTTGATTGACTCTTATAGTGAAGAGGACAGTAAAAGCATCAAGTGGCCATTTAAGAGCTGTTAAATCACATTATTGTACGCAACAACATCTCTATTCACCTCTATTAAGTCTTTTGTCACCTTATCAGACCGGTATCTGATGTTAGCCACATTAAAATGCATCCATAGTGCTGCCTGAAGACACTTAAACTGTCCAAAAATGTGCACTCAGCAGACACAGAAAGACATGTAATGCCTGAGAGAGCAATGCTTTTGTATGACAGATTTGACAAGTGAGCTTCTCCAAGCGCAGTACAGTACTGTACATTGGGAGGTTTCTGACCACTAGCTGGAAAAGAAAAGGGCATTACGACTGGTTCAACAAACATTATTGGAAACGTTTCTGAAAGAAGTAAGAAACTATTTTATTGACGTGCCGTCATTGTGTGGCAAGTCTTTATTTACTCACTGCTACCTGAAGCTTGAACAATGCCTTTTTAAACAGTATTGAATGTGCAATACTGTGCTAAACAATTTATAATGTGCACACTGTAAAAAAAAATCTTTGCTGCAACTCAGATTTACAAGTCATTTCAATGTAATATTATTTATCTTGACTAGAGATGAGTTGTTTTAACTTATAAAATATAGTTAAAAAAGTCAACTTCATTTTATAAGTTTTAGCAACTTATCTCTTGTCAAGATAAATATTAGTAAGTTGAAATTACTTTACAGTAAATTTTTTACAGTACAGTACTAAACAGTTGAATTTGCAATAATGTTTTAAACGATTCATAATGTGCAATACTGAACTAAACAACTCAATGTGCAAAGCTTTATGAATCATAATGTGCAATAATGAACTAAACAATTCAGTGTGTAACATTTTACAAAATAATGTGCATATACATCTTAATTGTGCTGTAAATTTCTCTCAATGTGTAGTAGGCCTATGTCGTTCTTATATTATATTGCTATTATTGTTTTGTTGTACTGTGTACAGTGACATTGAAGATTCTATTCTATTCTTTAATGCACTAAGAAATTCTCTTTAATACACCAAACACTATTGTTTTAGTATCGCTAAGAGCCTGAGGACGCTTTAGTCGTTTCATCAAATTAAAGTCTTCATGATTGACATACCGCTTCAGTACATCTTTCTGTCAGAGTTCTTCTGAATGTTTATCACTTATTTCATCTCAATTGCTCTCTTGATACTGCCGAGCTGGACTCTGGAGTTTCAATATGTGGTGGATGAGCGTTTCTCTTTCTGTTTAATTTAGTTCATCCTAACTTTGTAATGTCACAACAAATCAAACATCATCTTACCCTGTTCCTTTTCATGTTTTAATAATTCTGACTCGTCTGGTGATTCTGCTTTATCTTTTCCAGTGGACAATTTATTCATGTAATATTGATCTTTGAGTGTGATTACTAAAGCTTTACAACCAACATTGGTGCAGAGAAACTTGCAGCACACCGATTGCTGGGACAATTTTGGAATATCCCGGGGATTTAAAATCTGAAACAACTTCAAAAACAATTATCCAGATCCAATCTATATTGGAGAATTGGAGCTCTGGCTACCCTGACCTGTATTGTGTGTCTGGTTCCCCAACCAAGCACAGCACATAAAAACCCACATGGCACAATCCACCATGCAGCAGTTCATTATTAATAGAAAGACGCTTTTGGAAGACTTGTTGTTTTATTCATTATGGTCCCTCTGGTTCTTAACTGCCCCGTAGCAAGATGTCTGCTTACCTGTTTACATAAAACATCAGAGAAGGTCTCTTCTTGCATACCTACTGTGAATTTTGTTATCCTGTGCTTTAGAAGAGACCTTCCCTGAACTTATCCAACAACACTCTTCATTTATTGCTGGCAAACTTGTTTAAAGCTTAAAGGGATAGTTCGGCCAAAAATGATATTAAACCCATGATTTACTCACCCCCAAGCTGTCCGAGTTGCATATGTCCATCGTTTTTCAGACAAACACATTTTCGGATATTTTAGAAAATGTTTTAGGTCTTTCAGTTAATTAAATGTAATGTTACGGGGTCCACGACCTTCAAGTCCAAAAAAGTGTTTTAATATTTAAAAGTTTTAAATATGGATATTTCTACAACAACACTGCACGGATTACCTTCAGAAGAACTTTGTTTATCATCCTGGAGCCGTTTGGATTTAATTTGTAAAGGATGGACGCACTTGAAGGTCGTGAACCCCATAACATTACATTTAATCAACTGAAAGATCTAAAACATTTTCTAAAATATCCGAAAATGTGTTTGTCTAAAAAATGATGGACATATGCAACTCGGACAGCTTGGGGGTGAGTAAATCATGGGTTTAATATCATTTATGGCCGTACTATCCCTTTAAGCTAATGTTAGTCGTAAATAGTTTTCTACATGAATTTATTCATCTTCTAAAACCCAAATTCCAAGTATTAGTAAAGAACATTTGCTCGAGCATGACATTATTTTGACTGACCAAGAAAGAAAACTATATATAGCCTTTAATATTCTGGAATAAAACTTTTTTGAACATTATTACATGAATGATCTTACCTTATGAATACACAATGACTTCCAAGAGAGCTCTCATTTTAGAATCTATCTATTCCACTATAAATGGATTACAACAGCACGGTGTCAGTGGACAGTTTTAGTGTTTAAACTTAACAACACTGTTTTATTTATTTGCAGAATATTGAGTAAATGCTGTGTGCCTGTGCAAAATTCATTGCCACAATAGTTGGGTCTTATTTGAGTTTGCCAGGGGGTGCTAAAATCTCTAACCCTAACTGTGAGCATTAGTAAAAATGATATTTGCCTTAGCCAACACCACCCTTTATAAACTGACTAGGAGGGCTTTTAAAGGATTAGTCCATTTTCTTAAAAAAAATCCAGATAATTTACTCACCACCATGTCATCCAAAATGTTTATGTCTTTCTTCAGTTCAGTTGAGAAGAAATCATGTTTTTTGAGAAAAACATTCAAGGATTTTTCTCATTTTAATGGACTTTAATGGACCCCAACACTTAACAGTTTTAATGCAGTTTAAAACTGCAGTTTCAAGGACTCTAATAGATCCCAAACGAGGCATAGGGGTCTTATCTAGTGAAACAATTGTCATTTTTGGCAAGAAAAACAAAAAAATGCACTTTTAAACCACAACTTCTCTTCTTCCTCCGGCTGTGTGACGTGCCTGCGCGACCTCACGTAATTGCGTAATGACATCGAAAGGTCATGTGTTCCATATATGAAACGCACATTTGCGGACCATTTTAAACAATAAAGTGACACAAAAACATTAATTAATATAATTCGACATACAACAACGTCGGAACGGTCCTCTTTCCCCACACTTGTAAACACTGGGGCGTAGTTTTGCATATGTCATCCGTGACCTCTTGACGTCACTCGACTGGAGGAAGACGAGACGTTGTGGTTTAAAAGTGCATATTTTTTATTTTTCTTGCCAAAAATAACAATCGTTTCGCTGGATAAGACCCTTATGCCTCGTTTAAAACTGTTAAGTGTTGGGGTCTTTTTAAGAAATTGGACTAATCCTTTAACTTCTGACAAAAAACAACTTCCTTCTGGAAATGGGTAATATTGTGAAATTATGTTTTATTAAATTTTTTCCATGCATTTAATAATGTATTCATTTCTTTAAAAAGACATAAAAAGTATGTATCTCATGAAGAAACAGGTCGATTGGTTAGGACTTGCTTCGCTTGTTTTTGCAATCTGTCATAGTGATTAATGCAACTTTCATCATGTTATGGTCTGAGACTCCCCGGTCTAGTTTGACATTCAAAAGTGAAAATTTATATAACCCTGCCATAACCGAAAAGAACATTTTTTAAAGTTGTTTGATGCCTGAGCCAGCCCTCGGGCAAAGTGTATGGTATAAGCAATCATTTGGTTGCAAACGATCAATGCACAGTTGGTCACTTTTTTGAGCCATTTAAAATCTTTTCAACCAGAATTCAGAAGGGAATTAAATGTATTTTGTAAAATTTAATGTAGTCTATGAGAGAGAATAGCCTTGAGCAGATAAAAAAAATCTTAAACAACCCTGTGTTTCAAAACCTGATGAGGCGTCTTTCAAAAAGTTACAACTTTAAAAGAAAATTTATCATACTACCCATGCCTTGTTTCAGCCAAATTTTAAGGCAGTGTCGCAGGTATCCTTCACAGACTGCATTGCCACCAGTTGAACAAAAAAAAAAAATGAACATACCAGACATGGTGAGATTTTATATAGTAAAATCATGGACGTAGTGTCCGTGATGTCACCCGTAGGTTTCTGAAGAAACCTTTTTGGATGCCCAAAGTTGGCGGAGCCTGCCATCACTTTTGTGTTGGCTTTACAATAGAGACCGGAAATGTTTGAGCACAATACAGTGTCAAAAGAAATGGCCTCAGATCAGTATCATTTCAATACCTTAGATGTACCAATTGGTACCAAAGAGTGCAGAGCTTAGACCATTTTATCTGACAGTGTAGTTTGGTTCTTATAATAAATATATATTATTGTTTCCTAATATATGTGTACTTTTTGTATTTTAACCTTTTGAGTATTGTTAGTTTAGAAACATACTATAGCAAACTCAAAAGAAATTCAATTGAAGATCTAAATTGTTCACTTATATTGCATGATGGTTAGGATGCTGCCTACTGTACTGTATGTAACAAAGCAGCTGATCATCTTGTGGTGCAGAGCTAAACTGTAAATAAATACTAGATTTAGATTAAAACTCAGTATTTTGATATATTGTTTTCATCTTTCCTATACCATTAGCCTACACTTACTGTATAGTTGCAAACAATTGTCATGCTACAATATTAGCATCCTGCATGGGGAATAACTGCAAGATTTATGGTGGCATTTTGTTTCATAGCATACTGCTGAGATGGGTGATTGGTGTAATGTATGTTCTTACAGATGTGATGGAAATGTGTGAACGCTGAGAACGGGTGAAATCAGTGGCGATAGCAGCAGAAATGTGCACTTGGAGTTAAACAGTAAAAAGTGTTAAACTATATTTCAACAGAGCTAAATGCTGGAAAATGGAGTGATGTGTTTACCCTTACAATTTTGATTTAAATGTATTGCAGTTATTTCTATGGCAAGTGCAACTGACATTTCTTTTATTTTCTGCTTATTAACTATAGTTCTGCTCTTTATTCAATGCATTTAAGCAATGCAACTTGTGATTTATCTTTGCAAGAAATGTTGATTGTGCACTGTAAAAAAATCAGTAGAAATTACAATGTTATTGCAGCTGGGTTGCCGGTAATTTACCGTAGATTTGAATTTACTGAATTTAGATTTGTTATTTACTGGCAGGAGTTTATTCAAAGTTAAATCAGTTTTAAATATTAACAAGTCTTTATCTTTACAGAATAAAACTATACAATAACAGCCTCATGCAAAGCATTCTGGGAACCAAAAGTCATCCTCAACCTTTTTCTGTTTTTTGCTTCAGATTTTGTTTCCCCGAAAGCTTTGCTTGATGCTGTTATTTTAGTTTTACTCTGTAAAGACAAAGACTTAAAAAATTTTAATGTTCATTTATCTTTGAACAAAATGTTGCCAGTAAAAAACTAAAATTTAAATCTACGGTAAATTACCGGCAACCCTGCTGCAATTTCTACAGATTTTTTTTACAGTGTGCAGATCAGCAGTAAGGTCTGTAAATAAGTGCTTTTATTGTACTATATAACCACTTTTTTTAATTTAGAAAGCAGTCTCATCAAACAATAAACTAAAGGCAATATGCCTTGTCTACTTATAAAAGTTGATTTATTGGAAGTTTACAACCTTGAATTTAAAGCTTTAGAAAATTGAAAACGTTCTGCAATTTATAACTTAGATTAGTGCTGCAGCTTCAACAGCGAGCAGCCAGATTCTCATAAAAATAGATATAGGAATAATGAAAGATTTTGTAACTAGGTATTTTCAAAATAGCAATTACAGCTTCTTATCTATGCCTTCAACTTGATTAATGTGTTAGGAAAGACATTACATTTACATTTATGCATTTATGCACTTGGCAGACGCTTCTATACACAGTGAATTACAAGGTATACATTTTTTATGAGCATGTGTGTTTGCTGGGTTCGAACCCGTGACCTTTTGCGCTGCTATCGCAGTGCTGAGCTATACAAGGAGGAGTTGAAAAATTGTGCATGATGGATAAATTCAGTATAGCAAAGATGTGCATTTTCATGTTGACATCATCTTCTGCAACCAAATCAAAAATGACAAAAAAGTAAACAAAAAGATTGTCTTGCAGACACATATTGCATGATCTATCAGGTATGCCATTGAGACATGCAAATAATGTTGGATGTGTCTTAGGGGCACTACGGTAATAACACCCAGCTTACATTCAGCATTGCTCATGTTCTCTTATAACAACAGTATGTACATCTATCACGATCCATACAGAACCATTGGTTAGTGTAATTTGCTTCATTCATTACTGGAGACTAATGAGAAAAACCAGGCATTCCAACATTTCCTAACTGCAGTTTATTGACTGAAGCGACTGGGAATCACTCAACACATGCAGATGGGAGGAGAGAGTTATCAGTCCGTGCTCTGACTGATAGATTTACACCTTTATATGCATCGACAGACACTGATTGATGCGAGAGCAACACGGTGGAGAGATGCGGAGGCTGTGCCTGCAAAAATCTGAAAATAAAAACCTCAAACACAGTACACTTTCTTCATAAGTTTCAGTCTTTACAGCCAATTTTGGTTCTAACTAGAAATTTCTCAGATAATCTGTACAATACCAAGAACAGCTTTTTCTCTCCAAAGAACCATATAGCCCTTTAACCAAGTAAAAATTACTTTTAATCTATAAATGACCTCAGGTGGAGCAAAGACACATTACAAAGGACATTTATTCTGAGAAATACTGATTGGTTGTTAATGAAATAATACATCACATATTCTCCTCTTCAACCCTGTCCTTCTCATCCATCCTCAGGAGGGATGTTTTTATCCTGTTTCATCCTGCCTCATTTTTATTAAACACAGAAAGCCACTCTCCTGACATCTCTTCATTGCGCTGTTGTGGTGGGCGTGATTGGTAGCCATTCCATTCATGTTATTATATCTCACAAATGATCTTGCGCTGCTCTACTTTAAATACCGCAGTCATGGATAAATCTGCCTCAGTTCACAACCCTGTAAAATATTAAACCTACGAGACCAGAGGGAGAGAGAGAGAGATTAAGAGGGGTGAGTGAGAGTGAGGCGCCCACCAGCCGGATGGATCAATATTTGCACCTCTGCATAGAGCAATAAATATTCGATTGGTACGAATATGATTTTGACTCCGTACCCATAAGAGTGATTTAATGAGTGCTTATGAATAAACGGGAATAGTGTCCAGTTCATTGTGTCACTATCTTCTCTTTAGATGATGAATAGGAACTCATCAGAACATGTGATGTCTGAAGTCAGGGCATGTTTCTACTTGCGCTGGCTTTATACGTGAAATGAGGGAAATAATAACGGGCTGTGGTTGTTCTTTTCTTTCATCATTTATATTTTCACATTTGAAAAGTTTCATTTTGTCTCTGCTTGCCATCTCCTGCGGTTTGAGAATCGGTTTGAAGATCAAGAGGTGAAATAAATCTCCCTATGAACTTTAACTTGTATAAGTCTGCTGAAATTGTCAAAGATCAGATGCTAAAACTCTCCACTTGCCACGGTGCAATAAGGATATGATGAAATGTAGGAAATAGTCATGACTTTCCTCTGAAAGGGTCTTTTAAGATCCAAAAGGGGATTGTTTTCAAAGGTTGTTTTAACACTTCTTGTGTTGTCCCTTTTATTTATCTGAACACAAAATCATCACAAAATGACATAATGTGTTAAACAGGATAGCACAAAACAATGTGTAAAAAATTAACACATCCTTTTGTAAATACAGTACTGTGCAAAGTCTTAGGCCACCATGCTACCATTACATTTGTTGTTTTTGCATTTGCATAGTGATCATATATAATTATATCTCAGTCTCTTTATTTTTTTAACCAGAAAATACATAAAATTTGTATGTTGTATTGAAAACAGTATAAAAGTATAAGCAGAAGTGTCAAGTATTTAGGGTAAACTTCCCTTCCACTTGAAAAATAGCAGGCAGTTGCAGGATCTCTTAAACCTAAATGAAATTAAATCCTAATTTCTAATTCTAATCGAATAACTTCAGGACTTCAGTCTCCTCAAAAAAGCTCAAGATGTGTTTCGTGCCATGAGAGGTCACACTAAATACTGACTGATGCCTGAAGAAGACATTTAGTTCTTAAAATTGTTTAATTTTGTGCACACATTTCCTGTTTGTATTTTAAAAAGAGTGAAAAATAAATATGGATGGACATTAAAACTTTGCTAAAACAACAAAGCTGCTGATGGTGGCCTAAAACTTTAGCAAAGTACTATATCAAAAAATTTCTTTCTTACTTACTTTTTTTTGTCTTGTTTTCAGTAGAAATATCGATTTTTTTTTTAAATCAAGATGTATTTTCTTTATGAGCAAAATGACCTAAGAAAATAAGTCTAGTTTTTAGACAACAAATTTGTGTTAAATTTGTGTTTAAAACAAGCAAACATGTTTTCTTAGTAAACGTATTTCAAGATATTTTTGATTACACCATTGGCAGATTTATTTGCTTGTTTTAACCTGATTCACCTGAATTCTATATTTTTGTTCTAAACTTATTTTCTCAGGTCATTTTGCTCATCAAGAAAACACACACAGACGCATGCACGCACACACACACATATACTTATATTTATATATGTGTGTGTGTGTGTGTGTGTGTATGTATATGTGGTATTTACATTTATACATCAATCATAAAAACAACAGCAAAATCAAACAAGGTACACAAGTGTATTTTTCCTTCCTATGGAAGTCATTGAGTCAATGGTCAATGTAAACGTGCCATGACTGTAGTTGTTGCTTACCAATCTTATAACGGTTTGGCCCAACAGTGGTAAAGCTTTATTACTGTAGTTAATGCATTTACAATATACAATGCAAACCATTATAAACAGTATATCTGCTGGCATTTCTTCACCTTCATTTGTATCTTTGTCATTGAATTAATCACTTTCATCAGTCAAAAGCCAGAATAGAAACTAAAAGTTTAAAGCTATCCTACGAGCAATGTTAAGAAGATGTGAAGAACTATTCATGCCCCCAGTGAGCTGTGTGTCTGTGTGATAACAAAGCAGTTTACGGCAACAAGGGATTTCTGAAAATTCACATTATTTTGTAGCACATTTTAAAACTTAGTCAGTGTGATAAAAGTGTTCTGTGAAGTTAGTAACGTTCATCTCTGACCATTTGTGGAATACGATAGTTTTGAACTTTGTGGTTAGTATAAAAATTATTATTTTTCTTTTGAAAAGATTCTTTGTAAAGGTAAAACTTTTTAATAGACATTTCTCTTTTTTTCTTTGTTTTTTGTCTCATACAGACAGTAACTTTGTGCTGGGGAATGCACAGGTCCAGTCCCTCTACCCTATCGTGTACTGTTCTGACGGATTTTGCGAGCTCACTGGCTATGCCCGGGCAGAGCTGATGCAGAAGAGCTGTGCGTGTCATTTCCTGTATGGACCTGAGACCAGCGATAGGCTGATGGCACAGATCCAGGCGGCACTGGACGAAAGACGGGAATTTAAGACAGAACTGGTCTTCTACAAAAAAGGAGGTAGGAAATGCTGACAGAGAAAGAAAATCTGAGCTGAGAACAAAAATCAAACCACAAACAGTAAACAGAGCAAGGCTAGAAAGCACGATTTTTATACTACACTCTCAGAAATAAAGGTACAAAAGTTGTCACTGGGGCAGTACCCTTTCAAAAACTTACACCTTTGTACCCAAAGAGTGCATATTAGTACTTCAAAGGTACATATTGGTAGTTCAAAGATACATATTTGTACCTAAATGGTACATATTAGGACATTTTTGAAAGGGTACTGCCTCAGTGACAGCTTTTGTACCTTTATTTTTGACAGTGTATAAGTCTGAATGTATGCAGCATTATGTAGTAGGATTACATTAGTGAGTCCCAAAACATGGCACGTAGAAAATAGCACGCTAAATTGCATTCTTGGTCAAAGTAATATTGCATGAAATCTTTTTAGTGTCTGTTTTAGAAGTATGCAAATTGTGATGCAACCCAAGCTGGTTCTGAAGTTAATTAAAATTGACATCTTGACAGGGAAGAGATTTAAAAGAGAAGATTAAACCATTTAAATCACCACACGTACATTGTGCATAAGAGACAAAAACAAAGCAAATCCTAAAAGGATTTACTCAGAACTAAATATTTGATGTACTAGCTTGATCAAAATGATAAAGCAGGTATAGCTACAGGCGATAAGGACATTGATTAAAACAAGAGTGGTGAAAAGGAGTAATGGACAGATAAAAAGAAAAGAGCAATTGTCCAGTGAAAGAAAATAAGATGTTGTACCTTTGCTTATGTGTTTTTTTTTTTTTTGTATCACTTCATTGAGGTATTTCAACTCAAATCATTTTTATGTCTGTTATAGGGCTGGGAATCGATTAAAAATAATCGATTCTTTGATTCTGAGGCGCTGCGAATCAAGAGTCAGGAATCGACTCCTTTTTAATAGCCTGTAGTACAACCCCCTCACCTTTGAATCACACAGTCACCTGTAAATATAAGTTTAATCTTCAGAAGAACTGAGATGGATAAATTCTATACCTGTAGCATGATAAATCATTGTTAAGATGCATCAGATCGTCTCTCGCTTCATAAAACCTTTATAAAGAAACACGAAATAGCAAGAACAGTGACTAGTAGATATTAAAGAGAGGTAGATCCGTCTGTCATATACAGGTATTTTTATGCATGTTTATGCATATCATTCATTATTAATATACTTAACACTTTGTCTTGTCTAGTATTTTTACAATTCACTCAAAATTAATACATCACCCCATAGGAGATCATCCAATGTATTGGAAGTACCTTAAAAAAGAGACAGTTTTTCATATCATTACACGTTCTTTAGCTTGAAAACAGCTGTTAAATAAAAATCTTCATTTATGAATACATTGGAGTTGGAGAAAAAAGAGGTATGTTCCCACATGTTCCTTTAGTGAATAAAGAAGGAATCAAAAAAGAATTGAAAACAACAGTGCGGAATCGATTCTTGGAATTCATTCCTTTGATTCCAGACCCAGGAAAAAATTCAGAATTGAACAGCCCTAGTCCCTTAATTTGTCTGATAAGTACAGCGGGGAAATAAGTATTTGACACATCAGCATTTTTATCAGTAAGGGGATTTCTAAGTGAGCCATCAAGCCAAATATTGAATTCATACAAAGAAATCAGAACATTTAAGTATACAAGTTGAGTCATAATAAATAAAGTGAAATGACACAGGGAATAAGTATTGAACATATGAACAGAACAAGGTGCAAAATGGCATGGAAAGCCAGGAGATCACCTGAAATCTGTCAATATTGAGAGAGAAACCCTGCCCCATATCAGTACTAGTACTAGTTTTACTAGTATCAATTACTAGTACTAGTAATTGAAATCAGCTGCTTTAGTCCTAATTGATGGCCTATAAAGGCTTCTCATTAGAGGTACAGAGGAAAGACTTCATGATGGGTAAAAGCAAAGAACTCTCTCAAGATCTTCATAATCTTATCGTTGAAAAGCATTTTGATGGGAATGGTTATAGACGCATTTCCAGAATGCTGAATGTTCCTGTGAACACTGTGGGGGCCATTGTCCGAAAATGGAAAGAGCATCACTTCACCATAAACCGGCCACGATCAGGTGCTTCCCTTAAGATCCCTGTCCGAGTAGTCCAAAAAATAATCAGAAGAGTTCCCCAAGAGCCAAGAACCTTAGGAAGACCTTGCATCAGCAGGTACTGTTGTTTCAAAGAAAACTATAAACAATGCACTGAACCGCAATGGTATCCATGCATGCTCACCATGCAAGATTCTGTTGCTTAATAAAAAGCATATTGAGGCTCGGTTAAAGTTTGCGAAAGAGCATTCTTAGATGCCTGTGGTTTGTTGAGAGACTATAGTATGGTTAGATGAAAGCAAAATGGAACTTTTGTCATTCTACACACCATGTTTGGAGAAGAAATGGCACTGCCCACCACCCCAAAAAGCATCATGGTTTGGGGCTGCTTTTTAGCAAGGGGTACTGGCAGACTTCATATTATTGAAGGCAGGATGAATGGAGAAATGTACCAGGACATTCTGGATAAAAACCTTCTGCCATCTACCAGAAAGCTGAAAATGAAAAGAGGTTGGACACTTCAGCAAGACAATGATCCCAAACACAAGGCCAAGGAAACAATGAAGTGGTTTCAAAGAAAGAAAATCAAGTTGCTTGAATTGCCCAGTGAGAGAACTGAAGATCAAAGTTCATAAAAGAGGCCCAAGGAACCTTTAAGATTTAAAGACCATTTGTGTGGAAGAATGGGCCAGAATCACTCCTAAGCAAAGAGGCGTCTAGAAGCTGTATTCACCAACAAAGGCTTTTCTACAAAGTATTAAAAGTGTGTTTAATACTTATTCCATGTGTCATTTCACTTTATTTATTATGACTCAACTTGTATACTTAAATGTTCTGATTTCTTTGTATGAATTCAATATTTGGCTTGATGGCTACATCTGGTGGAAATTTTGTGTCAATAGCCAACTTAGAAATCCCCTTACTGATAAAAATGCTGATGTGTCAAATACTTATTTTTCCCGCTGCTTATATGTGTAATAAATCGTATGTATTAATCAACCATAAACTATTAGGGAAAATATAATTGTATACAATTACTCAAGCAAATTTAAAAGCTTTTAGCTTTTTTATTAATAATAAACAAGAAACAAATTATATAAAAGCTTCATTGGCTAGTAATAAAATACCATCTCCTGAACCTTGAATCCACAGTTCACAACCAAGCATTTTATTTTGTGCCAGAAACCCATTTATTTCTCCAAATCTGCTTTAAATGCTCGTCTTGTTTTATGCTAACGTCCGTCTGGAGCACCTGAGAATAGATTATGATAATATCTTAATTCAACAGCTGCCGCATGTCTCTGACACAGACGTTCCCGAAATAACATTATATGCCTTTACACTAGCCTAGGATAAACAACAGCATGGAGATCTGATGGCTTGATTGGTTCCACATTGGACAACGTGCACAGAAAAATCCCAGCATGTCATATAGTTAACGCCGTCTGCATATTTACCCACCTGCGGGCAGGCGAACACAATTCTGTTTGTGTAACAGGAAACCGTGCGGATCATTGTAAACATGTAATGTAGACCCGATTCAGTTCAATTTCAGGTTTGTGCAACAGGCATAAAAGCAGATCTGTCCTCCGATGCCCGAATTCATAGAGTGCCCAGTAGGAGAACTGTTACCAACTCATTCATTTGGGCAATTGTAAGAGATTCTCGGTAGCTGTGTGTTAGGTGATTTGTATTTTAGCCACGCAGGATTCAAAGAGAATAGGCAATCTGTATGTTTTGTCCTGTCTGATTGTTGACTGTCTGGAAAAAAAACGCTGCAGTCCCATGCAGCAGTCCAGACATCTCTGCTGCCTTTGTTCATTAGTCACAACATTCCTACTGCTTTTTAGCATGGTAAATAAACCATTCAAAGCTTGCGGTGCTTGCAGAAAGCACCTTTCGTTGCTGCAGATTTCAGGTTGTACAGAATTCAAAGGGAATAGAAGATGATAGTAGCTGTAAATTCCCCTTTTGCACGGCTGCCCTGTTGTATTGAGTCATGGTCAATCCACTGTTTATATAAGACAAAGAACTCAATGGCCTGTCAAATGCAGACTCCCAAAGGCAGTAATCGGTCGGACACAACCAATTAAAACATAAAATACAATATATAACAAATAGAAAAGATCATGCAAAGACAATTATAAAGTGCAGACTTGATCATTTTGCAGTGCTGGAATAATTGGATGACTTAATTGGCTTATGAAGAATTGCGTTTAAAGGATTGTTGTATTTTTGACGTGCTTGACATTTGTAATGATTTGTAAGATAAGAAGCACACTTCCAATTTATTAATAATGCTGTTATAGGACAACGATGTACACATGTGTCAATCCTCACATTTGTTCAATTACAGTTACGGCATGCAATAGTATAGATGTTGTTAAAATGAATTACTTCATTAGAAGTGAAGCACTGTTATGTTTTCATATCTCTATAGACTTTTTCAGGGTTGCAGTAATCACAGATAGTGGGTTTAATTTTAAAATCATTTTTAATTTTAGCTTTGAACTACAACGGCTGTTAATTTACTGTATTTAATGAGCTCTGATATGAGATTTAGAAATGAAAGATGACCTATTCGGTCAATAAACAGCACAATGCATCCATTGTGCCTTCAGCCCAGATACTGCTTAATTATTTATTGTTTATTTTGTTTTTCAAGCTGCTTGTCACAGATCAATTTACTGTATTTAAACATTTTTATTGCATGTATTATTCAGGTTGCCGTTTTTAGGCCTCATTACGTGGTTTGTTTAGATTGTAATTTCCATTGTATTGTATGACCTATTGTCTCAATCCACTAGTTCAATGAAATTCTGGTTGAATGAGTATTCTTTCTTAGGAGATTTCTTTTTACTTTGCTTGACTCAAGCTGTGCCTAATGAAAGGGCTTGGCGATTGAGACACACGTACACACATCATTAGGGACTCCTACCTCCAACCATGCATCTTTCCTTCTGTTTCTCTCCATCTCGGTTTAATGAGGCATGATATAATACCGAAACAGAATGTTGAGCAGCTGTAGAACTTTGCAGAACCTGCAGACCTGCATGTGTGCACACAAACACACCATACAAATCCATTTACTGTACACATAACATTTTTACATCCAACAATTGTATCCTGCTGCAAACAGAAGAAAATTGCATAATCTTACAAAGCTTCAGCATACTCGTAGTGTATATGCATATACACTCACCTAAAGGATTATTAGGACCACCATATTAATACTGTGTTTGACCCCTTTTGCCTTCAGAACTGCCTTAATTCTACGTGGCATTCATTCAACAAGGTGCTAAAAGCATTCTTTAAAAATGTTGGCCCATATTGATGGGATAGCATCTTGCAGTTTATGGAGATTTGTGGGATGCACATCCAGGGCACGAAGCGTCATTCCACCACATCCCAAAGATGCTCTATTGGGTTGAGATCTGGTGACTGTGGGGGCCATTTAAGTACAGTGAACTCGTTGCCATGTTCAAGAAACCTATTTGAAATGATTCGAGTTTTGTGACATGATGCATTATCCTGCTGGAAGTAGCCATTAGAGGATGGGTACATGGTGGTCATAAAGGGGTGGACATGGTCAGAAGCAATGCTCAGGTAGGCTGTGGCATTTAAATGATGCCCAATTAACACTGATGGGGCCCAAAGTGTGCCAAGAAAACATCCCCCACACCTTTACATCACCAGCCTGCACAGTGGTAACAAGGCATGATGGATCCATGTTCTCATTTTGTTTTATGCCAAATTCTGACTCTACCATCTGAATGTCTCAACAGAAATCGAGACTCATCAGACCAGGCAATATTTTTCCAGTCTTCAACTGTCCAATTTTGGTGAGCTTGTGCAAATTGTAACCTCTTTTTCCTAAAAGTAGTGGAGATGAGTGGTACCCGGTGGGTTTTCTGCTGTTGTAGCCCATCCGCCTCAAGGTTGTGCGTGTTGTGGCTTTACAAATGCTTTGCTGCATACCTCGGTTGTAACGAGTGGTTAACTTCAGTCAAAGTTGCTCTTCTATCAGCTTGAATCAGTCGGCCCATTCTCTTCTGACCTCTAGCATTAACAAGGCATTTTCGCCCACAGGACTGCCGCATACTGGATGTTTTTCCCATTTCACACCATTCTTTGTAAACCCCAGAAATGGTTGTGCATGAAAATGCAGAGTAACTGAGCAGATTGTGAAATACTCAGACCGGCCAACAACAATGCCATGCTCAAAACTGCTTAAATCACCATTCTGACATTCAGTTTGTAGTTTAGGAGATTGTCTTGACCAGGACCACACCCCTAAATGCATTGAAGCAACTGCCATGTGATTGGTTGATTAGATAATTGCATTAATGAGAATTTGAACAGGTGTTCCTAATAATCTTTTAGATGAGTGTATGTTATTGACAGATATCAATGGTGAATTAGATCAATTTAAAACCGAATACTTGAATGAAAAGTACCAGAGACTGAACAATGAACATTTAATGAATGCATCTGTGCCTCAGAGCTTCGGGGAATTCAATAAGAATGAATTGTGCAGTTTGAACGTGCCATTTATTTGCATGCTGCATGTGTTGCTTCAGTGTGGATTCAGAAAAGCAAGTATTCAACAAAGGAAATGTGCCTACAAGTACCATGGCATGGCATGATTTTTGGCTTTCAGGCTGACTCTGAGTAGCTGGTTGTTTGTGACCTGTCATACTGTATTACTGTGGAATTTTTAAGCAATGTAAAAATGTATTTAACCTATGACATTTAAGAAGCTCAGATAAAAAAGCCGCTAAAATATAACCTTTGTCAAAAATGAGATAATGATATTGACCGAATGCTTCACTTTAAATCCGCATAATCCCATCCTCAGGCCATTCAGAAATAGTGCTTTGTTGGCAGAAACCGCTAAACACCACTTCAATTTTTTACCAAAGTGCACAAAAGATGCATTTCATGAACGACGGCATGCAAAACGACTGTGGATCACATTCAAACTTATGTCCCTTGTGAGTACTTAGACCTGGATACAACCCGTATGTGGCAGTCACATGGATCACAGCGCCCCCTAATGTGTGGTTCAGTGTCTTTTTCTGACTTTCATTTTTGCAACTGTTTACTATGTTTTGTCCAAAGAAGTGGATTTTTTTAAGAGGTGGAAGTTTTTGCCACAATGAACTTAGAGCAGTGCTTCTCAAACTGTGGGGGGGGGGGGGGTGGCGGGCCTCCTGGGGGTTCCTGAGATAGTGCCAGGGGCACAAAAAATACATTAATTTATCATATATTATGTGTAATTAAACCATATTGTATGGCAGAAGAGCACTTAGTTTGCAGCACTTCGACCTCGAGAGTAGTAATAGTGATGGAAGTTTGAGCAAGATGGGTAGTCAGGAGTGATGATGTTACTGCATGCTGAGGTCGAAGTGCGGCAAGCTAAGTTCTTCCGTCATACAATAGTTCTCATTTTTATCTGCTTAAAAAATCACCACGTTTTATTTTGTGTGCCACCATACTTACTCGTGTAACTACTCATGTCTTTAAATAGGGAAAATATGGAAGTGTTTGGTGGCTTTTAAATTCATCCCTGTTTGGACCCTAAGGAATTAATGGGGCTAGGCTAAATGCTAACACATTCATGACGCACTGAACTGTACAAAGATTAAGTGCATGCATTGAGAAAAGATAGGTATGTTTTCATTTGTCCAGGTTGCAGTATGAACATTATAAAATAAGTTTTCCTTTAAGAGGGTTTTGCATCTGAACTCCTCATTTGGTTTCAATAAGTAGTATGTTAATATAAACATACAAAAGTGTTATGGTAGGCTATAAGTTTTCTGTTGATACTACCAAGTGCAACATAAATAGTGTTTCACATGGCTATTAATAAACATAAATATGTATCCATATTAAATGTTCATGCTAATGGCAAACACTGTGTTGTGACAGGAACTCAATTCTGGTGTCTTCTGGATATTGTGCCCATTAAGAACGAGAAGGGGGAGGTGGTGCTGTTTCTAGTATCACATAAGGACATAACAGACAACAAGAAAGTTCAAGATGAAGAACAGAGTCCAGAAAGAGGTAAGTATTCCTCTATCATCAACTTCACCTGTTTGTATCCCTTTCTCTCCAAAATCAGAGGGAATTGGTAGTTTGATAAGAATGTGGGTCATTGCTGCTTACCTATTCCCTTCAATCTGATTGGTTGATAAGAATGTTGTTCCAAATCCAAAAAGGGTGTCGATCCACAAGCATGTACTGCTCAGGTGAATCACCGTGAACATTGTTGATAAGAAAAGAGATCTGTGCTGAATTTAAGATCGATCTGCCTATCCGTGTTTAGCTTGGGATTAAGAACAAGAAAAGAAACAGTGAGTCACACACAACATAAAATCCCCAAACCTGTGAAATTCCAGTCTCTGAAATAACTTCAGTAATAAAGATAACCTTTCAAAGTGGTGTAATGCTGTGTAAAGAACAAAAGACAACAATGATGAAAAGAGAGAAAAACAAAAGAGGTGTCATGTGTAATAATACTGTAACAGCAAGTAGGTACAGAGACAAAGCATCTAAAACAAAGAGATAATGATTTTAAAAGCGAGAATTATCCTCAATGCCGTACAAGCTTGTTATGGGTTGATTTTCTTAATGTACTAATATTCACACATGCATGTTTCATTAGTCAAAACATATTGTAGACTTCTATTATTTTCATAGTAAAACAAGATTTGGCTGATTTATTTTTACAACCTACAGTATATCGGTTTCACTATTTCACAAATTTGGCAGAAAGTATAGCACCACATGCACACCATGAACCCCAGGTCCCGTCAAGGTCATATTTAGCAGTCCCATCCTGTCCTCTATATCTTATTCTCTCTCTTTCTTGGCTGAGTCATGCATTGTGTGTGTGTCCATGCAGGCTAGCATCTCATGTGGTCCTTTTTGTTTCTGTAAGCCTAACACCTCTTCTCTCCAGAGACATAGATAGAGAGATTAAAAGACACACAGACATGACACAGAAAAGGAAAGCTTGGCACAGAAATGTGAAGCTCCTTTAAACAAGTGTCCTGAGCCAGCTTACAGCTGCTGTTATTGCTTTTGGCTGAGGGATGTGGATTAAACTGGCACAATGATACATCTGATCAATGACATCAACACATTTAAAGTGAATTGGAGGAGATCATTTGAAAAGAATGAGGTTACATTGTTTATCATGTTGACTCAATGTTCTTTTAAAAATGTTCGTTTGACTCAATGTCCATTTAATTCAACAAGATATGAAAAGAAATAAAGATTTGGAAGACGTATAGTCATTAGGCCTTGCTAGGTGTCTATCCCAAATATTCGTGTAAGGAAAAAAAATACAATTAAACAGAACAGAGCTAAAACACCCTACTATGTACCATTAGGTACAAAAATGTATATATTTAGTACCATTATGTACCTTTGAGATATAAATCTTTGAGACACTAATAAGATCTTTTTGGTACTACAACACTATTTGACAGTGCAGATGATTTATGTTAAGAAAAATCTAAAAAGTAAAATGATCATACATTAAAGGATTAGTAAATTTTCTTAAAAAAAAAAAAAATTCAAATAATTTACTCACCACATTGTCATCCAAAATGTTGATGTCTTTTTTTGTTCAGTCGAGAAGAAATTATGTTTTTTGAGGAAAACATTCCAGGATTTTTCTCATTTTAATGGACCCCAACACCTAACAGTTTTAATGCAGTTTAAAATGGCAGTTTCAAAGGACTCTAAATGATCCCAAACGATGCATAAAGGTCTTATCTAGCGAAACGAGTGTCATTTTTGGCAAGAAAAAAAATTCACTTTTAAACCACAACTTCTCATCTTCCTCCGTTAGTGTGACGCACCAGTGTGACCTGGTGCGTCACACGAAGGAAGGAAGATGAGAAGTTGTGGTTTAAAAGTGCATGTTTTTTATTTTCCTTGCCAAAAATGATAATCGTTTCGCTAGATAAGACCCTTATGCCTCGTTTGGGATCATTCAGAGTCCTTTGAAACTGCAATTTTAAACTGCATTAAAACTGGAAAGTGTTGGGATCCATTAAAGTCCATTTAAAATGAGAAAAATCCTGGAATATTTTCCTCAAAAAACATAATTTCTTCTCGACTGAACAAAGAAAGACATCAATATTTTGGATGACATGATGGTGAGTAAATTATCTGGATTTTTTTTAAGAAAATGGACTAATCCTTTAAGTAATTTCAGTTTAAATAACATAAATGCTTCTTCTTTTACAATCCCCCCACCCACGTAGCATGTCAGGCATGCTGTAGTTACACTTAGATTGCTATGTAAAATCCACAAAAATAACAAAATGTAATAAAAACAAGATTTACATTTTTTTTTTTTACAAATTTACACCCTTAGTACATCATCTCACCACTAGGCCATTATTCTTTGTCCCCAATAAATGCCCCTTCTTCTCCAATAAACATCCATTTTACCCAATATTCTGTAGGACATTTTTTCATAAGCTGCCACTTTCCCCCGCTCTATAATCCAATCATGGAAAAAAGGCGAACCCGCTATTCGCAATCCTCTCATAATATTTTTTCTCCCTATCATAATACTTACAGTATTCGTATCTTATTGGTCCTCTCAACATCAGATCCTAGAAGAAAGGGGTCTCCCAGGACATAAAGATTGGGGCAAAATGGTAAATCTTTGTAATTTTGACATTGCATATGGCTACTCTCTTTTCAGATGAGGAGACAGGGTTGGAAGTGCACAAAGTCACACGACCACCTGGCTTCAATGCCAACCGGCGACGCAGTAGAGCTGTGCTGTACCAGCTGTCTGGACATCTGCAGAAACAAGACAAGAGCAAACTCAAGATCAACAATGTAAGAGACAAGTTAACACGGCCTCACACCATAAATGCATGTTTGTCCTCGGCCCAGCCTGGTCATTGGGTGATGTACAGTACAGCATGTTCTTAGTAATCTCAGACTCTGTATTTACCGTATTTTCATTGAACATGAAAATAATACAGAGTAGAAAAGTGACCTTGGCAGATAACAATACTCTGTATTCATACAGTAGAAAAGGCAACCAAGGCATGCTTATTAGATTTTTCTCACATTTATTTGATTAATCCTGTAGTCGTTCGTGACTGGCTTTTTACGCACCTCAACTAAACCTGTACATATTCAACTTAATGTTTCCAAACTTATAGAACATGTTTGGAGAAAAGCCGCCCATCCCGGAGTACAAAGTGGCGGCCATTCAGAAGAGCCGCTTCATTCTCCTTCATTACGGCACCTTCAAAGCTGGCTGGGATTGGCTGATTTTGTTAGCCACCTTTTATGTAGCAGTTACCGTTCCCTACAACGTCTGCTTCACCGTCGTCGGTGGGCGGGACGAGGCGTCGACCCCCAGAAATCCACCGAGTGTAAGCGACATCCTGGTGGAAATCCTTTTCATGTTAGGTGAGGCACAGTCATCATTAAATTACTTTAGTCAAAAATAATGGTGTATACTGTATAATGCTCATGCCAGGACACAACTACAGTTTCTGGCAGCTTTTAATACGGCTGTGCGAACAAGCCACAGAAGTGCCATCTCAGTAATGGTATGCAGGTGACGTTAAATGTCTTGCTGTTAGCCATGTGTTAAATTAAAGTAACCAGGGCTGTTGCTGCTAGATTTCCTTAGTATAGAAATGTAAAGTGAATACGGAGAACCAGATCTGTCTTTGCATTCCAAAACCACACAGTTTTTTTTAGACAAAATCACTTAAATATCTACTGCTATTGAAGCTTTAAACACAAATGAGAGAGAGTTCAGCAAATGTCAATGCAGAGGATGCATGAGGTACATTTGAGGACTCTCAGTATTCTCAGGAAAAAAAAAATTCTCAGAATGTTTGTTTTATAAAAGCTGTCCCCTGGATGATACCCTTTCAAAAAGTACACCTTTGTACTTGTTAAAGGGTGCATAGTACCTCAAAGGTACATAATAGTAGCAAATGCACACATATCTGTACCTAAATGGACCTTTTTGAAGCGTACCATCCTAGAGACAGCTTATGTACCATTTATTCTGAAAGAGTATATTGATATTCAGGTCTATTAGATGAAAAATGGTAATAAGCCATTAACTCTAGATTTTAATTGTCATAAAGCTTCACAGCGTGCAAAGACGCATTTGTTACTGTAGTGTTGTTATCCTCACTTAACATTTCTTAGGAGCAGTTAGTGTTTAATGACAATGTGTTTCTGCTCATTACACACAGTTTCATAATGCAGAAATGAACAGTTTGAAAAAAAAAACCATTTTGCAAAAAAAATGTTTTTGCTGAAGATCTGTGCATAATAATTAAGGTTTTAAAAAGTTTCTGTTTTTTTATAAATCGTGGACTGGCATTGTAATGATACTAATGATGTCACCGGTCATGTTGGTCTTATTTTCTTCTGTGGCAGATATTGTACTAAACTTTCGCACCACGTTTGTGAGCACATCAGGCCAGGTGGTGTATGATGCGCGCTCTATCTGTGTGCATTATGTGACCACCTGGCTCTTCGTGGACCTGATAGCTGCGCTACCTTTCGACTTGTTGTATGCCTTTAATGTCAGTGTGGTAAGTGTGTTTTTGTATCTTTTGTATAGCTTATTTTCTACAGTATGCCATTTTAAAGAGTTCTGTTATGTATTCTACTGTATGTTGTGCTTTATACAAAGTACAAAAGCTGTCACTGGGATGGGACCCTTTAAAAAGGTCCTAATATGTACCATTTATTTATTGACATGTAAACATTTGGTACAAATAATATGTACATTTGAGGTACTAATATGCACTCTTTAGGTACAAAAATGTACTTTATGAAAGGGTACCACCTGATCAGTGACAGTTTTGTACCATTTCTTCCAAAAATGTAGCCATGCATTCAGTCTCTGTGTGTTCAGTACTTTGGAGTTCATCTGCTGAAAACGGTTCGACTGCTGCGGCTTCTCCGCTTGCTGCAAAAGCTGGAGCGTTACTCTCAATACAGCGCCGTGGTGCTCACTCTACTCATGTCCATGTTTGCACTGCTGGCTCACTGGATGGCCTGTGTCTGGTACGTCATCGGCCGCAGCGAAATTGAGAATAGCCCTGGTTCCTGGGACATCGGTAAGCAAAATTTTAGTAAATCTACTAACCTAATCAATTTACATTTCAATTTAAACAGCTTAAAATGAGAGTTTTAATCATATAAATCTTTAAGGTCCTTTCTTGAATGTTGGTCGAGCTAAAACAGAAATCCACCAAAATTGTATGCAAAAAAATGAAATCTCTCTTTTACACTTGTTATATGTTTTCAAAGTGGTGATTATTAAAGATGTACACTTTGCCTGCTAATATGCCCATTATGTTGTAAATGTACAACAACCTCCACGTGATACATAGACTATCTTTTCATTCCTATCTTTTGGTGAGGTAGAAATAAATTTACAGATTAGATAGACACGTGAACCGAAATAAAGCCAGACGTAATGTGTTTTGTCAGAGGACCAGGACAATCTCTTTGGCTCTGTGAATAGAACATCACCTCCAAAGAACTGATGAAGCAGTCATCCATTAAAGACATTAGATTCTCACCATTCATTTCAGCTGCTGGATAGACGCCGTATCTCGCCCTTTTTAGGTTTGTTCATGATAACATGAACTGGTAAATTACCTGAAAATGAAATAGACCTGACATCGCAAGAAAAAAAGAAACAGAGCAGTAGTGAGAGAAGATGTGTCATGACATTGAGATGATTCAGACAGCACAAATCTCCCGGGCCCTGATTTACTAAAGGTCATGGTACCTCAAAGAGAAAAGCTACTTAATCAAATTGCTGTTAAAAGTGTAAGATTGAATTGCAACATTCTGAATTTATTCAGGTTTTTAGTGAGAATTGCAAGCGAGTGCCATTTTCATGCGTGAGTGACCATTATTTTAAGTAATCACCTGAAATACACCCACAAAGATTGAGCATACACTATTAAACATATAGATGCTAAAATTTGAATTTTTTTGAAGCAATGCCATATTTGTGGTTTCACTGAAAAACATTTTTTTTTAAGTTTTTTTTTTAATTGTAAGATTGCACATTTGATGGATTGCACAGGCTTAGTACTTTAATTTTATCTTGAATTTTAGTAATTTAAAGACTCTTCTCATTTTGGACAGACAAACACCATCTGTCATATTTAGTGGTAGTGTTTCTGATTGGCCACTGAGTTATAAAACATCAGTAATAACCTGGGGCGCATTTATGTCCTAAGCAACCAATATTCTTACACTGAATTCTGGCCAGTGGTCCAAATTGCACCCACATGGTTGGCTTGGAAAGCAGGAATGCTTTAGTTTCTAGATTTAGTATCTGCCTGTGTGCCAACAATACCCTCTTGCCCAGTTTAACATGGCCAGACCTTTACATTTTTAAGTACATGAGGCTATTTGGACACATCTAGTTTTCCAGGGCTAGTGGTAAAAGCCCAGTTACTTGTTTTGCACATCAAATTTTTTGAACCCAAAGTCTATTTTTGTGTTTTACTATTGACAGTGTTAAATATTGAACAGTTATTAGATTTATAAGAACTTGCTATAGATCTGTGTTTTTTTTGTTGCTATCTGTCAATTTGCAGTTCTTGATGTAAGATTATTGACATATTAAAATAAATATACTTTTCAATACTGGTTTGTATTTGGTTCTGATGGGAATAGGGAAATGTTAATGGACTGAAGACGATCAATAATAAAATATTTCTCTGAGGGCTCCTCCAGCTCCACCCCCAACTCTATCTGATGGGTTGCCTTTTTCTGTCCTGTCCTTCGATTCCCTTCTCCTCTTTTCTGCTCTCGCTTTCTTTTTTGGAGACATCACTCAGCTTATTCTCCTCACATACCTTATCATAACCCTATAGTTTTAAATGCCTGCTGTCCAGCAAACCTTAAAAGACTAGGGGGAATTTTAAATGTAATTTAAAATTAAGAGAGAAATTCATGAAATGAAAATGTGAATACAAAACACCAAAGATTTAAAGTGGTTTTAAAAGAAGATTGTGAAAAGATTTGATGTGTGCAATAGGAACAAAATGCATTTCTACTTTGGTCTTTATCTTAAGTTCCTCTCTTAGTTCCTTCTTGATGTTTTCCATCACATACATGACAAATATAATGTCAGCCTTGAGCAAATCAATGTCTCTCTGACCTGTTATTTCACAGCGTGTGTACAAACCCTATTATACAGTATATCCCCCAGCTAAGAGTGTCCTATAAGTGTCCTTCACCTACCACTTGACATTCCTCTCTGCCTAAAGCTTCATCTTTACCTCTATTACTGTACCCTATTGTACTGAATAATGTGCAACTCATTAGTTCTCTTCTCTAGATGTGAATGATGTGTCCCTTATATCCAAGTCATATTGCATTATCTTTAAGATGTCTAATAAATATGGACAACAGGAAACTCTAGCCTTGTAATAGGGGGTAGGGGCACTAATATCCTATTTGTAAAACCTACTTATTAAGTCAGTAGGTGAAGGAGCTCACCTATTAAAAACGTCAATAAATGTCAATGTTACTATGCCAGATATGCTATATTGCAAACATTGCTAAGTAAAACACTTTTGCCTGAGTCAATCTGCTTTTGACAGCAAAAGTAAAAATACAATAGAGTTATATTCCTATCTGCAAAAATCCTTTATCAGAACATAATTACAAAAATCTTCATGCGACACCCACAGAAGCAAAGATACCACACCACAATAATATAATATACAGAGAAACATACATTGCTAGAAGAAGGATCAGAAACTAAAGTGAAAGTGTGTATCTGTAGTAAGCTTGCTGTTGTTCCAATCTGTTAAAAAAATCTAAAGTCAAACTAGTCGCTGTCTGAATTCTTGCCAAATATTTCTTGTACGCGTTCGACACTATGTGAATGTTTGTAGAAGTGTTTTTGTTTGTGTATTTGTAGAGATGTTTTTTAGTATGTGTGATTGCGCTTCAAACCTTCTCTGACAACTCCTAGCAAGAGATTCTCTGGCATACGTTTTTCTCCATCATTCTCTTCTTTCACACCCCATCAGTCTCCTGTCAGTTTTCCTCGTTCTTTCTAAAAATTTTAGTGCAAATTCCACATGGTACCTGCACTACTATCAAGTTAGGAGCTAGGAAACCAACAACGAGAGAGAGAGAGAGGAGAGGGAGAGAGAGAACAAGAGGAAAAACAGAATCAATCCCACTGGGAATAAAAGTAAAAAAAAGTTTCAGATTCAGCCTACTACAATTAACTGATATTTAAAGGAATAGTTCATTTTCTTAAAAAAATCCAGATAATTTACTCACCACCGTGTCATCCAAAATGTTGATGTCTTTCTTTGTTCAGTCGAGAAGAAATTATGTTTTTTGAGGAAAACATTGCAGGATTTTTCTCATTTTAATGGACTTTAATAGAGCCCAACATTTAATACTTAACTCAACACTTAACAGTTTTTTCAATGGAGTTTAAAAGGACTCTAAACGATCCCAAAACGAGGCATAAGGGTCTTATATAGCGAAACGAAACGAAGAAAAATAAAAAATATGCACTTTAAATCACAACTTCTTGTCTAGGTCCTGTCCTGCATGACCTAACGTAAATGCGTAGTGACGTACAGAGGTCATGTGTTACATATATGAAACGCACATTTGCGGACCATTGTAAAAAATAAACTGACACAAAGACATTAATTAGTATCATTCCACATACAACAATGTCGGAACGGTCCTCTTTCTCAACACTTGTAAACACTGGTTTCGCGTTCGTCCTCTGTGACCTCTTGACGTCATGACGTATTGCGTGGGGTCACGCTGGCGCATCACGACCGGATCTAGACGAGAAGTTGTGGTTTAAAAGTGCATATTTTTTATTTGTCTTGTCGAAAATGACAATCATTTCGCTAGATAAGACCCTTATGCCTTGTTTGGGATCGTTTAGAGTCCTTTGAAACTTCGTTGAAAAAACTGTTAAGGGTTGAGTTAAGTATTAAATGTTGGGCTCTATTAAAGTCCATTAAAATGAGAAAAATCCTGCAGTGTTTTCCTCAAAAAACATAATTTCTTCTCGACTGAACAAAGAAAGACATCAACATTTTGGATGACATGGTGGTGAGTAACTTATCTGGATTTTTTTTTAGAAAATGGACTATTCCCTAAATACACCCAGGCTTCAGGACCATGGACAGGGACAGTTGGTCTGTATCTACTTAGTTGTGAAAGTGACTTTGGGCAGAGACCATGTGCGCACTGCAAAATTTTGGGAGTTTCAATTATATGTAAGTGTTGTATTGAATCCCCTGAAATTAATATTCTATGTGTGAGCAGAAGATAGGAGCCAGAAATGATGATGATACTGGAAGGTGATGCAATCCTATGTCTAAGGTGATATTTTGGCAAAGTAGATGGGTGATGTTTTACCTTCCAGCAATTTTCAGATAACTGCTGTGAACTTAGGCACAGGCTTTGTTTACGTTGCTGCTTTTGAACAACACTCTCTCTGTGGGTTGTCTCTGTAGCGCAGGGCTGATGGGAGTTAGATTTGCTCAAAAGTCACATAAATGTGTTTACGGGATTTTTTAGCACTGCAGATCATCCAAGCTGTTTAAGATTCGAAATTCAGAAGAGGAAGGACCGCATTAAACGTATTTAGTTACAGTCAGTGTGTGTACGTGACCAGACAGTGTTAGCTTAGAGATACTTTGGAACCATTGACAGTAAACACAGGCAGTGGTGACAGATAAAAAATTACTATTAATATGATGCGGGTCTGAAAACAGTAACTGTCATCTGAAAAGTTAAAGGGGTAGTTTACCCAAAAATTAAAATTCGTCATGTACTCACCCTCGTGTTGTTCTAAACCTGTATGAGTTCCTTTGAATACAAAAGAAAATATTTTTAACAGTGATGGTAAACAGTTGATGGTACCCATTGACTTCCATAGTATTTGTTTATCCATAGGTACAATCGACTGTGTGGTTCCCATAATTATCACAAAATCTTCTTTTGGAACAATTAGATTATTGAAATACTCCAAAGCTATGACAAACTACAAATATAAGATTTTCATTGACCATAATAAATCAGTCATTCCCATTTTGTCTCCCTTTTTATAGGCTGGTTGCATGAGCTGGGTAAACGTCTGGGCACCCCCTACTTCCTTTCCCCTCTTGCATCCCTCATTCCTGATTCGCTGCGCCCCACCATACTAGATGGATTGGTGGTTAATACAAGCCAGTGGAATGGCACAGATCTGGTGGGACATGACTCTGGGGTGAACTCAAGCCAGTGGAACACTACAGGGGCGGCGGGGCCTGCTAGCACTACACCTGCAGGACAGACTGGAGTTGTACTGGGAGGCGGGCCCTCAATTCGGAGTTCATACGTGACGTCACTGTATTTCGCGTTGAGCAGTCTGACCAGTGTGGGTTTTGGCAATGTCTCAGCTAATACTGACTCGGAGAAGATCTTCTCTATCTGCACCATGTTGATTGGAGGTACGTATTGGAAAATGCAGGTACAGATTCACTTTAGAATTAAATGACTGGGAAACAAGTCAATGTTTTCAATCATGTAAAATGTAAAATTAGATTAAGAGTTAACTGGTTCTACTTTTCTCAGGAAAATACAGGCTGTGAAAAGTATTTGTGATATTGGAGATTACAACCGTGCAAATGTTCATGAATCGATTTAGCTCATTGTGTTGAAACATTAGACATGAGATTAAACCAAATAATAAATGTATGTATTTTTCTAAATAAGTACCAAGAATTTCACATGCTACAGCAGCATCTAGGAGACCACAAGTCCTCATCATGTTCGCCTTTTGGAACAGATCCATGTGTGCCATATTGGACTTCATTTTCCCCAAGGTTTAAACTTTGTACAGAGCTGAATTTCCCAAAGGACTACATTCTTAATGAGACAAGACTGAAGTGCATTCGCCTTATTGAAGTGGTCTTTAGTGAACTATCAGTCGCTATTAGGTTCTGTGTCCAATTCGACTTACATTTCCCACAGGCTTCCGTTTTTAAAGCTCCGACATTTCATTTGACAAAGTTATCTGTTATGCTTTGTTACTTATTGATTATCCCTATCATTAGACAACATTTCCTAGTGGTGGTCACGGTTTATTGACCATCATTTTTACAACCACAGAATCATCAACCCTATTTATAGAATCAGTGATAGATGAGTAAATATTTGAACTGCATACTTATTGATGTTAACACAACATGATGTAGTGTTGGGCAAAACCAAACATGTTTATATACAGGTTGCCTCGATATTATCTAATAAAATACCGTAGTAAATCAGTTCAGCTTATGATTATACTCCAATGATTTAGTTCTAATATGCAATCGTATCTAACTTTGTTTATATGGTCTTAAACACAGTGTGGCATATTTGACATTCTTTTCTTTTTTTCTTCATAAGTCGGTCACTTTTAGCTATTTTAACTATAACTTGTTTACCATCATGATCAGAAATGGAATGTCTTGTTATCTGTTGGGACAGCTGTAATGATTTTTGCTGCTGCATGTGCAGGTTTACGGAAGAAGCCGTGAGATTAGACTGAATTTTATGGCATGTCCTCTGAGCCGTGAGGAGAGAGACACAGGCATCACTGCACTTAAGAGGGCCGCATGAGACCGGCTGAATCTATGCACACACGCATAATGCATACTGAATCTATCTGTCACCAAATCCTACCACTAAGGGCTATAACAGTCCCGGCCAGATGACAGCTTTATTTCTACCCACATCCAGAGATCACACACACACACACACACACACACGTGCGCGCACACACACGGGAGGGAGCACATAGTTGATTAGATTTATCAGTCCACATTATTATGTCCAGTAAACAAGTCAACTGTTGACATAAAACAAGTCAATGTATTGACATACAGTTCTTAATGTATGTCAGCAATTCATTTATTTATTTCAGACTTCATAATATGGTCTGGTAAATGATGTGTGCACTGCAGAAAAGTGAGATTGAGAGCTATATAATGAATGTAAATGGTGTAGCACAAAATAATTTGTATTCTTGGATGATAAATCTCTGATTGAAAATTGTGGTATCTTATTACATTGTAGCATTTAAAGAGTAACTAAACCCCTGGTCAGAGTTAACACAGTCTCACCCCATTTCGTCAATATTTGACGACACTTGACCATTCGTCAATATGTGACGCGGAGGGTATACCTTTCGCGTCATTTTTTGACGAACTGGGGACTTCAATACTATTACGTCCGTTGCATTCTCTTCTTCTATTTTCTTACCAATTTCGCGTCGGTTTAGGGTTAGATTACGCAAAATTAAACCGTGTACGCGAAATTAAACAGTGTACGCGAAATTAAACAGTTGTCACCTGGCGTTGGGGTTAGAAACAGTTGTCACCTGGCGTTGGGGTTAGAGTTAGGTTTGGGTAGGGATGTCATTATGTAAATCTAACCCTAAACCGACGCGAAATTAGTAAGAAAATAGGAGAAGAGAATGCAACGGACGTAATAGTATTGAAGTCCCCAGTTCGTCAAAAAATGACGCGAAAGGTATACCCTCCGCGTCACATATTGACGAATGGTGAAGTGTCGTCAAATATTGACGAAATGGGGTGAGACTGGGTTGTCAGAGTCTGACTCCACCCACTGGGAATATTTGAAAAATGCAAGTGGGCAGACCCCAACGGAGATAGAGGGGATGAACTGAGCTCATACCAAGTTTGTGGTGAGATTGTAACAAGGGCACGGTGAGCTTGAACCTGCTTACGTAGGGTCGTACCGCTTACATCACACAGTACCGCAACATCCAACAGGAAAATTCAACTGTAGTAGCCACCGTTCAACCTGAAGAGGGCAGCACTCAGGCGTTTTTACACCATATTGCATTGAAACACTTTATACCCAAATGTTCAAAAAGTTACTGAAATCAATGAACAGCACTAATAAAGCCCCATTCTTACAGATCATTAACTAAAAAAAGTTGGTTTAGGGTTTAGTTACTCTATAACTATTGTATATTAAATCTACAATTGAGATATTACAAAAATCTTGTTGTCGTCACATCAGGTGGCTGTAATGTTTCGTTAATTTCTATTCATTCTGTTGGCCTGCTGGAATTTGTTTTTATAAATTTCAATATAAACCTCATCCAAGCACTCAACATGTACACAGCCCAGGTGCAGCCACTTTAACAGAGCACCGTACTTGAACAGAAGTGAGGCTTGCAATTTCCTCAATAGTTTATGCGGCAGACTTCAATTAGCACCCGGAGTACCCTCCAATCTCTCTTGATTGTTTAGGACTTGTTTTTCCTTGAACTCGTGTTAGCAAAATTCACAAACGTATATAAATAAATGGAATACTGTTTGGTACTTAAATGGAAACAGCCGAATTATCTAGGTTCTGTATGTTGCACCGAACAAAATCTCTGCAGAGAAAACCTTAAACACTGAAATAACGAAACACTGAACAACTGTGTGATAAAAACCATTAGGTTGCTTTCTACAGAAAGCGAGACCGAAAGACAGACTAGAGCCTTTTATCAGACTGGATAACAAGCTGGATGTTAAAACTGATCCCTTGCTCACTTAAGCACCCTGTTTACACTGGATGTTGATTTATATAGTATGTGAATATAACTAAAAACAGGTGATGGCACACTGCTGTGCTGTTTCAACCCATGGTTGGGTAAAATATGAACATTTTCAGATGGGTTTGTCCATATTTTATCCAAATCATGGGCTGAAAAATGTAGTATATAGAGAGCGGGGTAAGTTGTCACACTGTTCATAACTCCACCACTAGAGCCTCCATCTCAAAAATCAAATAGCCACTTTGTGTGACGATGGGCCCTATTTAAACGATCTAAGCGCATTGTCTAAAGCGCACAGCGCAACGTCTAAATGGGCGTGTCCGAACCCACTTTTGCTAATTTAACGACGGGAAAAATGGTTTGTGCGCCGAGCGCATGGTCGAAAAGGGTTGGTCCTTCTTTTTTAATGAGTAATGGGAGTATTTTGGGCGTAATGTGCAATAAACCAATGAGAGTCTCACCTCTCATCCCCTTTAAAAGCCCGCTGCGCTGGCGCTATGTCTAATCCCTATTTAGATGACGGACTTTGTAAACTGAAAAACTAAGCGGAGGAAGAAGATCCCCAGTTTAAGATTAATGTTAAATAATTGTGTTGTTTTTCACTTGTATTGAAATTTTTTTTTTATTAAAACCTTTAAAACAAGTTTTCTTTTAGTCATGGAAGTAAAAAAGCAGGCTTTTAATTGCTTTAAATGTATGGCTGTCCAATATCATCAAAACATAATTTACAAGTATGTAAGAAAAGGTTTGTACTCTAAAAATACTTTATTTGTAACAAACAGGAGATAAAGAATTTACAAACGTCTCTCTGCAAGTTTCAGCACTTGGACAGCGTCGGTTTTTTTTAAGCATGACTTAAAAATGTTTCTCATCTCAGCATATCCACAGGTACAGAGTCATCATATACAATAAATCCGTGAGGTAGCATTTAAAAATAACATTTAAAAACAGATGCATTTGTTTAAAGCAAAGCATTTATTTACTTACCAGGCTGCAGGTGAAGCAGCTCTTTTAGTCTTCTAATGTCTCATAATCGGTCCTCATTTATGTCCAAGAGACTCAATAATAATCTTTTACATTCAATCCTTTAATCCTTCATATTTAAAAGCATTTTTATGCTGCTGCGCATTCATATATGTGTTAAGCGAACCCGCGTTTCGTCCAGTTTAGGCGCATATTACTAATGCGCTCTTTAAATAACAAAAAAAACATATTGCGCCATTGACTTTAGACTTTAGACCAGGTTTTTGTTGGTCAATGGCGTAGTCTATTTTAGTTGCCTAAAAATAGCAACGCGCCAACAATGCACCTGAACACCTCGTTTTCAGACCAGAACGGCCATGGGCGCAAAGGGGGGGGGGGCAAATGCATTTGCTATTTAAACAACGTGGCGCAAAACGTGAAAATGATCATTGCGCAGGGTGGAAACTAGCAAAAGACACTTGCTTTGCGCATTGCCCTGCATTGCGCCGGGTGTAAGATAGAGCCCGATGACTTCTATAGTCAACGTTGTGTTCACATGTGGTCTAGATCGCTCTAATCTGATTGATTGTTTTTATTTTAAACAGGGACAATGCACAAATAAACATTTGTTGAACAAGAAAATATGTCTTGGGACAGGTTATTGCAACAATAGGCTTTATGCCCAGCTCCACTACTTCCTGAACTTTAGCCAGCTCCTTGTTTCCTGTCTGCCATTATTGGAAAAACTGATTAATCCAGGTGTGTCTGATTATTGTTGTTGTGACTACTGAGGTCAGGCACACCTGGATAAATCAGTTTGTCCAATAATTTTTATTTAATTTTTTTGCTTAAAAGTAAAAACAGGTGCACTTTACATTTTATGCAATACAACTTTGTTAGGTATGAATGTTAAAAATTTTATTTTGCACAAAATAGAGGAGATAATAACGTGTCTTTAGATGACGTACTATGTTAAGATTAACACAAACATGTCAGGTTGGGGCAAGTCGTCACATGCTTTTCAAATTGGAAATATTTAAACCCCAGGTTAATCTAAAACTCGGGTTATTCTAAACCCTGGATTAACGTTTCATGTTTCACACTGTACTTAACCAGGGGTTAGGAGATAACCCTGGGTATTCATAATATTCTTTTTAGATAATCTAGTGTGACAATTTATTTCAATTATCACAAGTAAACATTCTCTATTCAACAGTCTACAACTCCGTAATAAGATAAGATATGAAAATGTAATGAATACAACATGTGCCCAAGACGTCTTTCTTTCATTTGCTATGAGATTTATACCATTGTGATGTATGATGCTCAGTGATAACTTACCCCGCTCTCCCTTACTTAAAAAAGGCAAATCAAAAATGTCATAGTAACTTTCAGTAGCACAATAATGGGATAAATAATAGATTTAAGGTACACTATAAAACCAGGTGTATATCTTTCTACATCTCTTTGTCTAAGCAGCTGCCCACTTGTAATTGGACCCTTCCAGATGGATGTTAATACTGTTAGTAAACAGGGCCACTATCTCTTTTTCATAGCAGACAAGTACACAAATCATATAACGTAATCCTGTTATTATCCCATTTATCATAACTCTTAAAAGGATTACATTTAATCCACTGTGCCTTTAGTTGAGATGCTTTTCTTAGTAGTCCAACACAAGTTGTTTCCGTTTATGCTGAAACATCATTCACATCACTCACTTAACAAATGATGCTGTTTATTTCTTTGATATGTAGTCTTTTTATACTGTTGAACAAGTTGAATGCTGTTCAAATCAACAGTTTTAAATGTTTCCATATGGTAGCGTGTCTACACCACATTGTTTTGTTACACGATGTGATCGAAATAAATGAACATTAATCAAATGAACTATATCAATGTGTGGTTTCATTTAGGGTCAATTTTGCATCCTGGGAATATTAAGGCCGTTCTTAATTTAATTCTATGTTTTAATGTTCGGAAATGTTTTTTATATATCTCTCCACAGCACTCATGCATGCCGCAGTATTTGGTAACGTGACGGCCATCATCCAGCGCATGTACTCGCGTCGCTCGCTCTATCACACGCGCACCAAAGACCTAAAGGATTTCATCCGAGTGCATCGACTGCCCAAGGCCCTCGCGCAGCGCATGCTGGAGTGTTTTCAGACAACTTGGTCAGTCAATAATGGCATCGATGTCGGTGAGGTAGGACTTTAAGCCCTTTCTCTGTTTTTTTTTTTTTTTTTTTTGCTTTTTGAGACTAAGCTTAATGATGATACAGTGATTGGAGACGTGTGCCAGGCTACCCAGCTGCTAAGGTGTTTTAAGTGGTTGTTGGAGGGTTTCTACTGTATATGGTTTATGGATAACAACAAAATTCTGTCGACAGAAGTAAATGTAAATGCGTAGATCATGAGCACATATAACCTTTTTTTTATATTTTGGCTATTCCAGCCTTCCATTACCACTAATGGACCACAGTTAGATGTGGGAATATGTGTAGTTTACAATGAACATCATAAAATAATGCTTTTATCTATACTCCTAGGAAGCATTGTTTCTACTGAAATATTTACTACTGAAGAAATACAGCAAATTTTTGTAATAAATGTCATTTACGATCTAAAATTTACTTCACTCATTTCCAGTTTATTGTTATTGTTTTATGTAATTCTTTTAAAAGTTTCTGTACTTTAAAATATTATGTCCATTTTTGCTTAAATAGTTTAAATAGTTATTTTTACAGCATTATTGTGTTTTTTCTCACATGTTTTTAAAAAAAACGTCTACTGTGACTTGATGCCTCTTTATAAAATTTTCATAATCCCCCATCTCTTTCATCATTTGACTTGGCTTTTGCACACACATCTCACTGACAGTCTTGTATCGAATGCTCACAAACATCTGATTCCATCCTACTCTCACTATGTATTTAATGAGCTCGATTCAAAACCTGTTACATAACTCACATTTTTCTCTACCTCTCTTTTTTTTTGATAGCCAATACTTTGCTTTATTTAATAAAAGTTCAAATATTAGATTACACTGATCAGTTTCTTTTCTGCATTTGTTTCTTTGATGATGAAGTGCACATCAGTAGTGTTTAAATGCTGCTTACGAATGGTGATCTACAATATTTAGAATCTCTTGTGACATTTTTAATTACTCACCGTCTCTCCTCGTCTCTGACTTTTTCAGCTCCTGAAAGATTTTCCAGATGAACTGCGGGCCGACATTGCCATGCACCTGAATAAAGAACTCCTGCAGCTGCCTCTGTTCGAGTCGGCCAGTCGCGGCTGTCTGCGCTCTCTCTCGCTTATCATCAAAACCTCTTTCTGTGCTCCAGGAGAGTTCCTTATTCGCCAGGGTGATGCTCTACAGGCCATCTATTTTGTGTGCTCGGGCTCGATGGAAGTACTCAAGGACAACACTGTACTGGCTATACTGGGTGAGTTACTTTATATTCACATATCAGTGGTCTTTTATGATACATTATATATAAAGTTTGACATTTTGGGGTAAGTGATGGCACCGTACAGAAGTGCAAAAACCTGGTGCCAATGGGGTTTCAATTTGGTGCCACTAATTGTGCATGAATTATACACTTTTATCTTTATTAGGATAATAAGACATAACCTAATTAAAGGTAAACATGGTTTGTAAAGTAGGCTATTTGATGTTAACTGTGCATTATCTCTTTAATCTTAAACTATGCTAATTTTTAAGATATAAATATTGCAAATATATGCCAGCCATACTGGCTTATTCATAAACAACTATATTATAATTTCACAGCAATTTAAAAGCCCCTTTAAAATTCCTTCTACCTGTCACTAATCATTTTGCTTCCTATGTGAGATTAAGACAGAAAAAAATAAAGGCCCACACATACACCATTTATTAATATCATTTGGGCATTTTAACTGAAAATAAAATATATCTCTGTTATAGCACCGTCTCACACAGACAGTAGTCTCACTTTGCTCAACAAATCTAATCCACCCACTACCTTTATTTATTTTTCTTTCGAGGTAGGATTCCCATGTAATTTTCAAGTCCATTGAGCAGTAACTATCCCCTCCTCCATTTTCTCTCCCTTTCACTCGCTCTTTTAAACATGCACATCGGCTCATTGGCTTCATTTTCTTATTAATTGTCTTCCTTTATTGTGCATAAATTGCATATATTATCTTTGAGATAATGCTGTTGATGATAGGGCTACCAGGGGTTTCTCTTATGCGCATGCCAATACATTTTCTGATATGTTAAAACATGCCAGCAACTTACAGTAGTTACTACATAGGCAGCAAATTTAATGAAATTTAATCTGATACATATAGTAATTTTTACAGCAGCTGTTTGGATAGCGATTGTTTTCTGGTCAGATCTTTGGAAATGTGTCAGTATCACTCCATGCACTGTATTAGAAAAGGCATCTTTTTATGTTATTGGATTGGTTAATAAGCTGGGCACACAGCCCAGATGAGAAACCCAGCTGAATGAATTCATAAAGATTCATGATTTTTTGCCCTATGGGCTTTTGAATGAGACAGTTAACCTTTAGGTTTCTCTGAGGGGTCTGTGCATCCAATAACTTCACTGTAAGAAATCAACAAGTATCTGCTCAATAACAAATAACAATCAAAAATAACTTGAATCACATGGTCTTGTGGTGTCTGCTAGCTAAACAATCTGATAAAACACCCAATCTGTTACTTTGGCAGTAATGCAGAGTGGCTGGCGTGCTATATTCTTGTGAATATTTCTCAAGGTAGGTTTGTTTTTGAAAGTCTGTTACAGTATGAATGCAGTACACATCTTAAAACTTAAATACAAAATAGATATGTGTATTAAATATGTGCAACCATTATTGGTTGCTTACCATAATATCATTAACAACCTGCACCAGCCTGACATTTATAAAAATGGTATGAAGAGCTCAGATGCAAAAGTCGCTAAACGCCACCTCTATTAAAAATTTGATAATGATACTGACCGAATGCTCTCAACACACATTTTATGTTAATCAAATACCTTTGCTTCAAATGTGCAGTCTTGCGCCATTCAGAAATACAGCTTTGTTATGAGTATCTGCTAAAGTCACGTCGACTTTCTGCACCTGTCCTCTAAGTTCACAAAAGATGATTTCGATGAATGACAGAGTGGAAAACGACCATGGATTACATTCCTACTTACTTGGACCTGAATACAACCCGTATATGGCAGTAAAATTCAGTTTCTTCATTTTTACACTTTGACTTTTATCATTTGCAATGTTTCTAGTACAACTGTTAGCTATGTCTCAGCCCGAAAAATTATTTAGTTATTTATTTAGAGAAGTGGAAGTTTTTGCCAGTTTGTTAAATTATGAAATTACAAAAATGACAATTGTGAAAATAAGGCATTTCAATTACCGACCAATAGCCTTTTCATTGGCATTAAAGTGAAATTACTGAAACTAATGTAAGAGCTTGATAAAAAAATGCTAATTTACAAGAAAACACATGTTGCAAAAAAACACATATTTATTTGCAACATAAAACAATCTAAAACTTAGAAGTTGAATTAAACCATTAAAGGTAGCACTTTACTTGAAGGGGTGTTCATAAGACTGACATGACACCATCCTAATCATGAAATAAAAAATTATGACAACTGTTTTATAATGAATTATAAAATTTTGAATGCAAAGATGACATTGTTTTAGATGTCTATGTTTTGACAACTTGACATTAACCAATACATTATAACTTGTCGTGACAACTTGACATTACCAAGACAACATAACTGATCACTTTTTATCAGTAGTACAAATAAAATTTGTCATTAAAATGTCATTAAGTGTTAATACTCTGTCAAATACTTTAATAACAGCGTCATGCATATTCTTCAGTTCAAAATGTTTTTTAAGTTTCCCCCAGGTGTTAAAGAAATAAAATCAATCTTCCAATAATAATACTAAATAAAATTGATACAATTATATTTTATTGCATTTGTAGACCGATTCACCTAAAATGAAATGAAAACAGTACAATAATAAGTTAAGCCATGCAGCGTTGGGTCCATTCATTACATTATTAAATTAATTAAATAATATTTTGTTAGTTTTTTCTTCTATGTCAGAAAATTTCAGAACATCTGGGTTCTGTTAGTTGTCAGTTTTTTTATGTATTGTGCACATAAATAAATTTAAGTTTAATCTTTTGATTATACTTATATCTGTTGCATTTTGTTAAGGTATTTAAAATCATATTAACACTTATTGACATTTAATTGATAGTTTAATGTAATGTTAACCCATAAAGCTAGGTAGTTTCTTAAGTTTGATAATTATTCTGCTATATGTCATGTTTATGAGAGATCCATGACAAGTTATGATGTATTTAATGTCAAGTTGTCATAACAAAGACAATTCAAACAATGTCATCTTTGCATAAAAAATGAAAAACACTCTAAAAATGGCTGGGTTATTTTTGACCAATAATGGTTAAATATTGGACAGAACACACTGCTGGGTTAAAATTGACCCAGTGCTGGGTTGTTTTTTTACCCAACTGCTTGGTTATTATACCTCATGGTTACATAAAAACAACCCAACATTAGGTCATTTTTAACCAAGCATGGGGTCATTTTAACACAGCATGTGTTCTGTCCAATATTTACCCATTATGGGTCAAAAATAACCCAGCCATTTTTAGAGTGTAGTTGAACAAATGACACTTAATGACAGTTGTCATGAACGTGCATAAAAATCGACTTTTATGTTCATGACACACATTATGAAGGTGTCATGTCAGTCCTTCAAGTAAAGTGTTACCACATTTAATTTTACAATGTATTGCTATTGGTTACTAGCCTTATTTAGAGTTTAATTACACAGAATTAGGATAAATTATAAAAAATGTCATAAAACTGAGAAATACATTTTAACCTTTCAAGGTTGAAATCAACATGCCAATTAAAATAAAAATCATTAGATTTATGAAAGTAGACTGCAGATATGGATACAGACACAAATGCCTCTGATTGCACTAATGGCTTATAAACTTAATTTACATACAGTAGGACACTTCAATGTCATACAGCTCTAATCAATTTGCTTTACAAATTAATGGATAAAAACCGAATAATAGCAGACAAATATAAATATACTAGAAAAACTGAACGCATATTAACATAAATGGAATCCAATAAAAAAAGCCTCAGTCATAATCAGTCACAGCAGATGCTGTTTGGGGGTCATTTAAAACAGTGCCTCACCTTTCTGCCTTATCCAAAAATATTTTCATAACACAAAAGATTACCAAAAACTCTGCTAGGAGTCATCTGGACCAATTGCTAGCACTGAGTCTGTGAGTTGCCCACCATAGCACATTTTATTAATAGCCTCAATTTTAATAATATTTATTACATATTTTTTATATTAGCTTGTCTTATTTTATATAGTTAACATTTTAAACAATGATAAAACATATGAACAAGTATAAAATAAAGTTTTGAGTAGACTATATAAAAAAAGAGCCCTCCAGATTGTTTTATCCAGTGTGGTAGCCCAAGGTTGGACACCCCTGATCTAGACGCAGATAGTTTTGCGAACTTTAATAAGGAATGTGAAAGTGTTAACAAATAAAAGTGCATATATAGGATTTACTTTGTTAGTTCTGTAATACAAAAAATGCGATCTTTATTTCAACCCCATGATTTCCTCTCTCAAACAGAATTTTTTTCTAGTGAACAGAACTATAATTTACGGTCAACAACTCCTTGAAGTGTCATATTTATTATGGCTCGCATTTTATCCAGTTAATAAGTGCTACAGAATGTTCCTGAAGGACATTTTTAATTCCATCATGTTCTGAGTAACATCAGTTTTGCATAACAGGAGATAAACATGTCACAATGTTTGTAATTGTTACTGTATCACTCATAGCTTAATGGCCCACACAGACAGGAAAAGGGACTTCCTTCATTTCTTCTGGAGAAAATAATCAAAAAATCATTTTCGGTTTCCGACGTATTATTACTTCTGTGTTGTCTCAGAGATTAACTATATTGCCTTTGAGGGTTTTATGACAGTAGATTATCATGAAAACATCCCTTTTGTTTTCATACTTCACACCATTTCCGTGTGTGTCATCTGGGATACCCTTCTTCTAAAGCCTTTTTTCTTAGTAAAGTGGATGGCAGCAGCTGTGACCATAGATGGACTATAAAAGTGTTTTACTTCATTTTAAAAAAGACCAGCTGTAGCCCAACAGGTTTCGATATTTCACCTTCATGTCCAAAAACAATGACACAAATACCAAGAGCTAAGGCTATATACAAATATAAGACAACGTACATCTGACCTGATATGCTTCTTTGTGTCACATTTTTAATTTACATGTTTACACTTATCGGTCATAAATAAACAATTTGTCATATCTAACCTGATCTTGTACAGTGGCTACAGTTAATGTGGATATAAAGCCTCTCAAAAGGTCACAGTAAACGATGAGCCTGTGCTCTCACCAAGCTAAAGGTTCTTGTGTGTGCGCGTCTGTGTGTCTCTTTATCTCCAAACACCCGTACCCCATTGCTCTGATCAAATCAAATGTTGATGTGCCGCTAGGTCACATCCACCTCTCACACACTTAATAATTGATGGTTAATACATTATTAAAGTGCTTTGACTATTAATACAGGCTGACACATGAAGGCAAGACCCATAGATCTTTACACAGACACACACACACACAAAATAATGGTGTGAGGGAATGAATTAAGGAGAGGGAACAGGAACATAAAGTCAAGGGTAATGAACACATTGATACAGACTGAAAATAAAGACACACTTCCAAGATTTCTGTATCTAGACAGGCATTACAAGTGTAATATTTTTTCTAAAAGATCCGTTTTTATGCCAAATTCTAAGACATTAGAATGTACCAGGGTTCCCCAAATCTTACCCTGCAGAGTTTAGGTCCAACCCTAATCAAACGTACCCACCTGTGATTTTCTAGTGATCATGAAGACCTTGATTAGCTTACTCAGATGTGTTTGATCAGGGTTGGAGCTAAGCTTGTCATGACTGTTTCCCGAAAACAAAGTAACTTTGTCGCACATTCGTCGTTTGAACCATGTTGGTTCAACAACATAGTTGATGATGTCACGTGGCAGGTGGAGTACTAATTAATCTGTTCAAATCGATTTAATGTCAGATTACTGCTGTTAATAATGTATATTGCACCGACTGATTTTGTGATCGTGATTTAGTTATCTGTTGTTTTAGTTATCTGTTGTTTACGTCACTTCTCCCAGGGATTCCCCAGGGTCTTAAAGCTCATAGGACTGCGCAAATGTGCAGTTTTCAAATGCAGCGCTTTAATTCAGTTTACAAACTTAATGAAATAATATTTGTAAATATTTAGAATGATGGATAAAGAATGCATTACATGTGTTTTGCTAATTTTGTTCAAAAGCATGATCAACGTAAGTCTACATATTATAATAACAAGGAATCATGCTTCTAACGACAGGTAAAGAGCTGTCATTCAAACCACACAAGTATGCAGCTTGCAAATGTTCGTTTGAACTAGGGTGTTGGGAAACACCAAATCGTTGAACTTTGTCAGTAATGATGAAACATACGATAGTAGTTGGCTAACGATGCTTTTGGGAAACGCACCCCTGTTCTTTTAACAAAATGTTGGGTCCAATATATACATTTTCAGGGTTAATTTAACCAAATGGCTTGGTTTGTCTCCTTTCAATGCAACGTTGGGTTGTGTATGACCATTGTGTACAGCGCACCACACTTCAGGATTCTTGTGCATTTCTTTTTGTTGGATTTTTCGATGTACACACTACTACTGTTGTCTTACTGCAAGAAGGACCCTGGTTCGAGGTCAGGTGGCTTTAATGTGTTTGCATGTTCCTCCTGAGTCAGTGTTGGTTTACTCATGCAGGTTAGGTAAATTGGACTCCAAATTGCCCCATGTGTATTGATTAACTTGTGTATGGATTAGCCAGTTCTCGCGAGGAGTACAGATGCTGGAATAAAAAATACAAACAAATAATTCTTTCCAGAGAAAGAAATCCCAGAATGCATAACTATGAGCTCAATCAAGAAAAATGCTTTAAACAATGACTGGTAAAAAATCAGTCTAATTAAAAATGTATTGTTTTACTCAATACCTGTGTGTGCTTATTTGTTATGCAAAATAAAATAAATAAAAAACGTGCAATTAGCTAAGCAACATGCTGATGTCAGATTGTTCAAAAACTGATTATGAATTGAATAATTCATTATAAATCATTAAGGGAACACTTTACCATAAGGTTGTATTTGTTAACATTAATAAATGCATTAGCTAACATGAAGAAACAATGAATGATATAGTTTTTCAGCAATTCTTGTTAACGTTAGTTAATGCCAATACAGTTATTCATTTTAGTTCAGGGTGCATTAATTAATATTAACAGTTATGGTGCTTAATTTTATAAAAATATTAGTAAATGCTGAATGATCATGAAAAAAGATTAATAAATGCTGTAGCAGTATTGTTCATTGTTAGTTCACATTCACTAATCCATTAACTAATTGTTAAAAAATACAACCTTATTGTAAAGTGTAACCATGCTTAATTATGAATGTTAACCTGGTTGAAACACATAATATGTAAATCTGTCACCTGTTAGATTGCATTTCTGAATGCTATGTACACAGTGAACCACAATGCAGTATCCCTGCTCTCTTTAAAATAAAGATAAACATTTCTCTCTTACAGTACATTATAATCTAAAGAGCTTTTTTCACTATAAAGAAACTTTCTGAAACCGAAAGTTTTAAAAGATCTTTATTTAGCCAGAAATGGTTCTTCAATGACAAAGAGTGTGGTGCATCTTGCTGGAAGAATTGAAAAGGCTTTAGAACAGAACAAACATGTACCAGACAGAGAACCTGACCAAACTACCAAAATCAACAAAGGAGTTAGTGGATGAATGCAAACACATTTAGGTATAAGACTGTTACCTGCCTTCCCCTGCACATCCACCCACTGTCAGTAAGAAACTGTTTGGTTCGGTGTTTGGGGGATTAGCTTGTGATGTTGAAAACACACACCTGCACACACGCTAAGTAATGGCACTTTCCTGCTGCGTTATTGATCTGACAGCTTGACCCGAATGTCCACAGGGGGCTCCTGAAAATGAATAGAGAGAGAAAATGAAAGCATGAGGCAGATAAACACACAGACAGAAGGGAAAACAGAGAGACGCAAATAGAGAATGACTGATACAAAATGAAAGCGAATGATTAGTCAAGACAGATGCAATAAACACTATGAATAAATGCACAAATAAATGCACACGCAGTCCCATAGACGTCTCTGAGCTGCTGTTGAAGTGGAAGTGATTATCTTAATTAAAGCTGTAATATGAAATGGCTTCCTCCACGTAGACTCATGTCAGTAGTGGTATAAAACCTCACAATAAGATTACATGTGTTATAGCACCAGAGCTACTAAGGAGGATAAAAGAGCGAGCTGGAGCAATAGAGGGAGGAGATAAAGATGAGGGTAGGGGGAGAAAGAGAAAAAGGGGTAAGGTAGAAAATGAAAAGAAGTTAGAAAGGAAAGATTAATAGAAAATGATAATATTTCGATAGTAAGGGTGTCACGATTTCGATGTTAACCCTGGAGAACCCACAGGTCAAATTTGGCCAATGTTAATTCGATCAAAATTAAGTCACAACCTGGAATTTCGAATTAAAAAATGGAATCGTCGATGCTCCCACGCCCCCATGTCACGTCCGGTCGGCTTTCCAAGCTGGAAAAAAACACATGTTAAGTGCTGCGAGTCAACCTCCTCTAACTTAGCTAGCTACAGCCAGTCAAAAGATAGCATGGTAGATGCAGGAGACACCATGCGAGCTGCTCTTTACATGGGAAACAAAAAACAGCAAGCGCCTCCCGCCTTCAGCTGAACTTAGAACGGCGTCTGTGTTAGGACCGGTTGTTTCTCTGAACTTAAAATCTCTTAAAATCTCTTCTGACGGGAATAAAAGCACGTTTTTAGGGTGCAAATTACTGACAGAAATGTTCATCTGACAGGAAGTTTCGTTTTTTCAGGTATATGCGTGTACCATATTATTCCACTGGCAGCACGACTAACATGACAGGGCATCTCCGGGTTCAAGGTCTGATATTATTTTTCAGAAAAGTCTAGTCTAAAAATGGCATAGCATTTTTGTGCTTTAAAGGCAGGATAGGCAGGAATTATCTAAAAAACTTTCTTACAAATTTGTTTAAACTGTCTTTATATACCAATACATGATTAAAATGTAAGAACTCTGAAAAAGAGAGTATAAAATTCGAGTGTCTTGAGACCTCTCATGACTGTTTTAAACACAGCTCATTTTTCCATTCGGGACGAAACAAATGATTGGCTTGCGCGACTATCACTCTCTCTCACGCCAGTGGCACCTCCCCTGTTGCTATTGGATCTGCCCATACATGCGCACACCCGATTGATTTGAACGTGCACGATGCACTCTAGGAAGAGCAAAAGTATGGCAGAGAAAGTGCATTCAGAACTCACAGTACCTGCGTTTGCAGTCAGCGAAGGCAAACAAGGCAAACAAAGGAATAAACGAAGAAATCAAACAAGAGTAAATATCGCGTGGCTTTGCCTCGAGTCGGCGATGCGGTAGCGGCATTGTCTCCGGAGTGTAGTCCTCATCAGAGTCAACAATGCTTTCATCACGGAAACTCTTCCATGCAAAACACTGGCTTAATAGTGAGTACTAAAAGTCATCCTATTTGTTTATATTCATAGTGATAAAGTTAGGTGTATTATAACATGCGATTGTGACATGATGTTACTAAATGCACCGCGCTCCCAGCAGAGCCGGTCACCGTCGCGCGTTCATGTGTTTTGGGGGCGTGGCTTTAGAAGAAACCCAGAAGGGTGGAGTGAATGGAAAAATAAGCTGTGTTTAAAACACTGGTGAGAGGTTTACAGACACTCGATTTTCATACTCTCTTTTTCAGAGTACTTACATTTTACTTATGTATTGGTATATAAAGACAAAGTATTTTTTAGATAATTCCTGCCTATCCTGCCTTTAAAAAAAAGTAAAAACCAAGAATCGAATCGAATGTGATCGAATCGAAAATGTAATCGAATTGAGGATTTGGAGAATCGTAACATCCCTATTCGATAGTAATGATGAATTTGTTAAATAATAAAAATTAAATTTGATCACATATTGGATGACTCAAACAACAGCAGTGTGAAAAGCAATGTTGTCTAGCTCTTCAACAACATAAACCATCAACATGCATACTCAGATGAAGATGAATGCCAAACAGTCATCTGGAGATCGCTGGCGAATGCTCCAGCGATATTATTATCATCACTTGACTGTCCAACAAATATCAGAAACCCTGAATGCTTTTTGCTGTTAAGAACCCTCAAAAACAATTGGATACTGAGACTGTTCTGTATTATATATGATGGTTAAAAAAAGTATATCTTTTTTATTTTATATGAATACACAACTGTAAGTGACCATCAATAAAGATGCATTTTAGCGCATAAATGAGCTTCCAGGCAAACCCTGAACCCTTAAGGAGAGCAAAACAAAGCTCTCAGAGCAAAGTGTAAATTATGTAAGAGAAGAGTTGGCTTTCTAAAAGTGTCATATAAAAAAAACAAAATGATTTCCACTGACTGTGATCTGCTATTTTATCTGGACAGGATGTTTCTCTTGTAAACAGAAAATGCGCATGCTGCTGAAAGCCCATACACACAGAAACACCATCACTCCTTCTGCACATGCAAAATTACCACACCTGCCTACTTGATGATGGACGCACATATGGTCCACCAACTATCTCTCTCCACCCTCGCTTTCTTTCTCCCAGTGCTGCTGAACTCATTTGACTCCAGTGCGTGCCAACAAGTGTGATTTCCCAGAATGCACTGCTCTGACAGAAACTCAATTAAGAATTTGTGACTGCTTTCATAGTCACTTTGCACCAAACCTGAGCATATTTTTAGCTCTTTATTCTTACTTGAGTGTTAAAATTTGAATCTTTTTTAACCCAAAACAGAACGTGTTTATAAGAGTGTAAAAATGATTGACATCGTCTTTTTTGTTGTATGTGTTTTTTTTGTTCGCTTGGGTAAACTCATTTATGCAAAGGACTGCCAGGACCTTACATGCATACGCAGCTTTGAATGAGTACGGCATGTGACAACAACTGCATTTCAATTAGAATTTTAAAATGTACCCGTGACAGCTGCAAAATATTTCAGAGTGTTAAAGGTGCATTGTGTGATCTCTTGGCAGAAATGCAATATAATATACATAACTATATTATAGGTGTTATATAAACACCTTACATAATAAACAGTATTGTTTTTATTACTTTAGGTAGCATGCACACCAAAGCTTTTACGCTGGGGACCGGCGTATGTTTTCAGTTGTTTCTAATGGAAGTGATTTTTTCCAAGCTTAAATATTCAACTTGGGGTGAAAAGCTCAGCTCGTAAATGTCAGTTCTCACACTGCTGTCCAATCACAGTGGAGGAGGGGAGGGATAAACATCACAACAACCAACCGCCGCATCGTTCAACTACTGATAAACAAAGCGCTCCGTTGAGAAAAGCTAGCAGTCAGCTAAAAAAAAAAAAACTGGCAGTCGGCGTCCGCCTGGCATTTTCAGTCGCGTTTAAAAGCTTTGCTGTGCACCCCCCCCAACACAAATACGGTTTACTCTAAATGAAATCACTGAGAATCATAAAAGTGTTAGTTAATATAACAAAAATGTAATGACAAACGAACAAACTTGAACCTCTATGTGGTTTTCTCATACAGGAAAGGGGGACCTGATTGGATCGGACTCTCTGACGAAAGAGCAGGTGATAAAGACCAACGCAAATGTGAAAGCGCTGACATACTGCGACCTGCAATACATCAGCCTAAAGGGGTTACGAGAGGTCCTGCGCCTCTATCCTGAATACGCCCAGAAATTTGTCAGCGAGATTCAGCACGACCTCACCTACAACCTGCGGGAGGGCAGCGGCGCTGATGTAAGTGACACTTGCGCATACAGTATGTGTGATGGCATGATAATCCTGTGTATATTATGTGCATATTTTATCATATGATGGACTGTCAGTGAATACACTGCCTTGTTTGGGGGTTAGCAATATGGTATGTTTTGATCAGACTTTGGACCATATATAACATCAACATCATAAATGCACTGTTAATATGTCTCTTTGAGGCACTAATAAGCTTTCTTTGATGCCAATATGTACCTCTGATGTACTAATATGAGCATTTTAGGTGCAAAGCTGTTATTTTTGAAAAGGTACTGCCGGAGTACATATTTTAACCATTTTTTCTGACAGTGCGTAAGACGGATCAGATATAAGCACTGACCAAAAGAATAAAACAAATAAAAGAAAAAAATAATCTTTTGCCACAAGCCCAGATTTCCATAGTGAATTTGTGCATGCAGAGATGAGTTAATGAATAAATGTATGAGTTATGACAGACACACTGGAGTTATGTGTGAGTAACGCTGCAATGGCCACACCCACATCAACATCCACCAGAATACAAAATCTGCAGCTTTGGCATCTTGCTCTTTTTCTGAGCCTGTGGCCTTTTCCTGACATAGATAAAGCCCTGACCCCCTCATGTTCATAATGCACATGTATGCTTGCTCACGAGTCCTCTTTATCATCCACACATATGGAATGTACACACATGCTCGGTCAGCCTTGAGTGTAACTTGCAAGGACAAGAATAGCAGCAGGCTGCGGTTCAGAATGTGTACTGATGCTAAGAATAGCACAGAGGGAAGGCGGGGACTCCACGCTGACTGGGTCCCCCGCGCCTCCAGCTAAGATTGGATCCCGACGGATAAAAATAGCGCTGAAGCGAGGGGTGGGGGGGGAGAGAGCGGTGCCTCCTTTTCTCCTCTCGTTTCTCCTGCAGTGTTAGATCTGCAAGGTGTCATATGCGGCTTTCGCTCCAGCCGGAGAACAGAAAGAGACGGCGAGAAAGAGAGGGGGAGGTGTGTGGAGGAAATCATAAAATAGGAAGCGGAAATAAGATGTTGATTACAGGCGGTTGGTGGGGTGGCGGGTACATGATGTTGTGAAACATGCGTTATTAGTGATGCCATACCTCTGAAAAAAAAAATCCACCGAAATGCACAAAAGGTTCTTTATAATGCAAACATGTTCTACTGTCATAACAAATGAAGGGGGAACAAAACAAATATTTTATTGCATTGCAGAAAAGAACCCTTTTATTTGTAAAAGTGCACCCCTCCTAAACTTTGGAAACAGAAATGAATTACCTAAAATTGGCTTGCGGAGGTGATGTGTGCAATTTTCACATGACAGATGATAAAATAGGTACAAAAATAATAATTACACAAAAAGAGGGATCTCTTTCACATCTTGCCATATCTAAGGACCAAAGCATCATTTTGACCTACAAATTGCATAGCAACAGGCTTAAAACAACTACAACACCCAGCAATCTTATAGCAATCACACAAAAATGTAAAACACCTTAACAACCACATAGCAAAGCCCTGGGAACCACTTACAACATCCTAGCATACTGGCAATGTTTGCATGGGAGTGCTTACACGTGAGCAGCATGAATGCACATTTTACCACAGCAACCCCAAAATGCAAGGAGAATACAAATGAACACAGCAGATAAAAGAAGTGGGATCATTACATGTCTGAATAAACAGTCTCTCTCTCCCTTTCTCTTTCTCTCTCTCTAAAGAAGAGAAAGTGAAAACTTCTTTAGCAACACAGATTGAAGCATCTTGTACACAAGCTGTGCCACTGGGGTCTGTGTTACTAAAATTAGACGGAGATGGCTAAAAATAAATTCTGCTTTAGGTTGGGTGTGGGACTGCAGACGGTGCGTGGGGGTTGAGATCATCAGATGAAGGGGAAAAGAAAAATGAGGCAGAGAAGGGGAGGGGGTTGCAGAGAAAAAGATGGAGCGATTTCAGTCAAAGCGAATCGGAAAGAACAAATGGAGGAGTGAGAAGAAAGGAAGATGAGTGCAAGCAGCTTCATTTGGGTTGCATCTGTGATCATTGTTGTTATTGTATAGCAGCATTTTGTATGTATGCAGGAGAAAGCTGAACTGTTGACACCTCACAGGGATGGATAGTGATTGACACCGTCTTTTATGCATTTTGACAAAACAAAAATAAACACAGCGGCCCCTCATTTCTTCCTTCGTGCCGAGGATGAGGCCGCTTCAACCTTATTATGACATTCCAGGAACATGCAGTGCAGGGAGTTTATCAGTAAAGCAATCGAAATCGCTTTGAGTTTATATAAAGATAAACGTTTTGTGGTAAATCAATTGTGGTTTCTTAACTTAATCTGTAAAATATGTAGAGAGCTTGTTGAAGATTGAGAAATGGATGAGAGAGACATAGAGGGGGAGAGAGAGAGAGAGAGAGATAGCAAAAACAAATCTGCAGGCTGTGTTAGTATGCCACACACAGGTTGCACATTTTTCCTACCAATTTTAAATGAAAATTAGATGGCACAAGGCTGAAATTATCTTCGATGGAAACTTTGAAATGCCATGTGTATGTAAAATTTGAAATAGATTATAAATAAAAAAAGGCTGCATTTCAAGCACTATAATAAAGTGTTATCACACAAGCTCTAACTATACCTTGTGTCTCACCTCAACAAATTTCAGACGGTTAAATTCTCTGTATTGTTCAAACATAATAAAATCTGCTCTCCCTCTCTCAGCTGGACTGGGAAAGCAACGGCGGACTAGTCAAGAAACTACCTGCCATCCGCGAGGATGAGGAGACCGATGAAGAACAGCACTCGGTTTCAAGAGCACCACGTTCTCCGCTGCGACTGACCAGGGCTCTCAGCTCGCCCCTGCGATCGCCTCTGCTCCCCCCACGGCCCTTCCGTCTTTCATCGGACCACACAAGACCTGCCACCCTTCAAATCCCCGTAGTCAGTTTCAGCAGCGCCCCTCCAGAACTCAGCCCCAGGTACTTGCATAAAATCAGAATTTGCAGCAGTTCACCATTCTGGCTATTAATTTTACAAAGAAATTATTATTAGGGTCTCTGTTTGAAGGGTTGTTATAAAACGGACTGGGACACTGGACCGTGCTTACATCGTCTTACCTCAATGAGCTATAGCCCCCTGGTGGCTTTCATTAGAACTGCGCTGATTCATAATTTAGGAGAAGTAACCAGCTACCATGACAACCAGTTTGGCCAGAATCATTGCTTGCTCCAATGATCGACTGTTCAATTTCACACTAAGAAATCAGAGCTTAGCTAAAGCCGCAATTTAGTGTGCACAAAGTGAAGGAATCCATTTCAGCATTGTGTTTGTACACTGAGATATCTGTTTGTCTTTTGGGCATAACATTTTAGATATGATGTGTACGTTTTAGCCATTTAACCGCACAAACGTGTAAATTGCTAAATCGGTTTATCAACTGCACATTAACAATACCATGCATTTTCGGATGTCTCTGTAGGTTTGTGGATGGGATTGAGACAGAAAGCAATTTAAGCTCAACACAAAGGTTCGAGTTTGGTCCCAGCCTACCTCAGAGTGGCCCATCGTCCCCCTCTCCAGGTACAAACATATTCACATCTACACATGTTTTCTGGGAGGTATTATGTGATGCTGTCTGTGAAGTCTCATAATCTAAATATGAGATTAGGAGCATTGAAGTTTGATTTCATTCACTGATTTAATTTCAATCTTTGACATGATCTTACTCAGTCAGTATATTAAAGATATAAAGGTTATATTTTCACAGAATGTTTTTTATGTAGAAAACAGTAAACGACAGTAGCTTGGTTTTTAATTTGCAGTAACACATTTTTTATTGGTGTTTCCAAAAGTTTGCTGCTTCTGGCCAAGATCTGCCCACTCAAGACATTTACGGGTGGGAACATGAGAAAGCACATATAGCAAAGCAAAGCTAAATATCTCTTAAACAAAATTTTATCAAAGAATTCTTAAGATGGGGACACCTAAGGATTTGATAAAACATTCTAGGACTGGACACTTAAGCCTCATTCACATAAGCAGTAGCGGTAGCAGATCAACGCAATCTCATTGGTTTCAATGGAAGCTTGGCGACAGTGACCGATGGCGACCGGATGGGGCGTGTCCAGTTGCGTGACAAAGTTGAGAAAAGTTTAACTTTATGCAAATGATGAGCGACTTTCTTGGAGGGACTTCCAATTTGTTTATGACAATCAGATTTAGAAACGCCTCCTAATGAGTGGCGAAACACAGCACTTGTAATGTGAATGCGGCTTTAAGGATTTTTTCTTATAACTGTTAAAGATGGGGTGCGTTATTTTTAAGAAAACACTTTGGAAAAAGGAGTCGGGCCGAGTACCAAAACACACATGTAGCCAATCAGCAGTAAGGGGCGTGTCTACTAACCGACATCGTTGCCTGGGTTGCGTATGTGGGGGGCGGGTCTATCAAAAGAAGGTCCAGATTCTTTTGGGGTAGGGGTGTGTTTGTTTAGATGATTTCAAATATCAACATTGGCTTTCAGAGATCATGCACCCTGCCTTTAACAAAAATTCTTCAGAAGTGTTCGCTTATGCCACCCGAATCATTGTGCTGCCTGCAACGTAAAGCCAGCCAATCAAACTGGACTTTTATATTTAGGAAAAAGTCTTAAAGGGGTCATGAACTGACTTCTTTTATTAGTTTGTACTGTTCTCCGTACTCCACTTATAGCATTAGAAAGGTCTTTACGTGATAAATTACACTATTCCTACGCCCCATGACGCTTTGCACGAATTATGGGCGCGACTTCTGGCGCGTACTGTCACTGCACCCGGCGTTTTCCATGATGATTACGGTCATAATTTCATGTATAACCCAGTGTGAGGATAAAATTTATAAGTGACCTGATACATCATATGAATATATATTCAATCGTTCATGTTGTTCGTCGGAGGTGGAACAACCTTTTGAGGTGATGGTTTAAAATGTCACAACTGTCACTCTGGTGTGAGGTTTTTCTTTAAACGGTAATTTTTAATCTACTTGTTTAAGTTTTTATGGCGACACATCAATCTTCACGCAATCCAACAGCAGAAGTAACTTATGCTTCTCATTCAACACATTGTTAGTTATTTAAACAAACCATAATAAACATATTAAACTACTATTACCTGTTTTCAGTATTGTTTTCGTTTTATGTAACTATTATTATGCAGAAGATAAGACATGAGCTTATGAAATTATGTGCTTTTTTATAATTTAAAACAAAAGTACGCCCAAACACATCACAAACTATTATAAACATTAACTAATAAGCAGTTTATGTCGTAGGCTATATATTCTGTACTTTTTGTAATAATATATAGTAGCAGAATAAATAAACCAGCTAAATCAGCATATTTTTATCAGCATAATATTAGTTGTTTTTGAATAATTATTGTATTTATTGTTCACTTTCAGTTTCTATGAAAGGTTTTACTGGATGGATGTGTGGATACAGTTAACAGATGCACATGCGCCACATACACATTCAGTTCTTGTGCGTGTATTTTGGTTAAAACAAATGTTTTGTAGAGATTTATTGCGTTTGTATCAGCTATTATTGCAACTCCTAATTGCACAAATTATGCCTGGATTTCATAATAAGCTTAAAAGAATATTCCATTTTCTTAAAAGAAAAATCCAGACAATTTACTCACCACCATGTCATCCAAAATGTTGATGTCTTTCTTTGTTCAGTCGAGAAGAAATTATGTTTTTTGAGGAAAACATTGCAGGATTTTTCTCATATTAATGGACTTTAATAGACACCAACATTTAAAGGGATAGTTCGGCCAAAAACGATATTAAACCCATGATTTACTCACCCCCAAGCTGTCCGAGTTGAATATGTCCATCGTTTTTCAGACAAACACATTTTCGGATATTTTAGAAAATATTTTAGATCTTTCTGTTCATTAAATGTAATGTCACGGGGTCCAGCAATAGTCCACGACCTTCAAGTCCAAAAAAGTGCGTCCATCCTTCACAAATTAAATCCAAACGGCTCCAGGATGATAAACAAAGGTCTTCTGTGGGTAATCCGTGCGGTGTTGTTGTAGAAATATCCATATTTAAAATGTTATTAACGTTATAAACTACCTTCCGGTAGCGCCGCCATCTTAGACTCAGGAGAGAGTATTAGCGTAGTGTACGCACTTTTCTTAGTGACGTATGACAAATTCGGAGGGCGGGGGCACAGAGCAGCAGCAGAGAAACTCTGTACGCTGCGTAAGCTCTCATCCTGAATGCGGATCACTCCAAGATGGCGGCGCTACCGGAAGGTAGTTTATAACGTTAATAACATTTTAAATATGGATATTTCTACAACAACACCGCACGGATTACCCACAGAAGACCTTTGTTTATCATCCTGGAGCCGTTTGGATTTAATTTGTGAAGGATGGACGCACTTTTTTGGACTTGAAGGTCGTGGACTATTGCTGGACCCCGTGACATTACATTTAATGAACAGAAAGATCTAAAATATTTTCTAAAATATCCGAAAATGTGTTTGTCTGAAAAACGATGGACATATGGCAACTCGGACAGCTTGGGGGTGAGTAAATCATGGGTTTAATATCGTTTTTGGCCGAACTATCCCTTTAACACTTACAGCAACTCAACACGTAACAGTTTTTTTCAACGGAGTTTCAAAAGACTATAAACTATCCCAAACGAGGCATAAGGGTCTTATCTAGCAAAACAATTTTTATTTTTGACAATAAAAATAACAAATATACACTTTTAAAGCACAACTTCTCGTCTAAATCCAGTCCAGCGCGACCTAACGTAAATGCGTAGTGACGTAGGGAGGTCACGTGTTACATATATAAAACGCACATTTGCGGACCATTGTAAACAATAAACTGACACAAAGACATTAATTTGTATCAGTTGACATACAACAATGTAGGAACGGTACTCGTTCTCAACACTTGTAAACACTGGGCCGGAGTTTCGCGTTCGTCCTCTGTGACCTCTTGACGTCATGACATATTGCGTGGGGTCACGTTGGCGTATCACGACCGGATTTAAACGAAAAGTTGTGCTTTAAAAGTGTATATTTGTTATTTTTATTGTCAAAAATGACAATCGTTTTGCTAGATAAGACCCTTATGCCTCGTTTGGGATAGTTTATAGTCTTTTAAAACTCCGTTGAAAAAAACTGTTAAGTGTTAATTGTTGGTGTCTATTAAAGTCCATTAAAATTAGAAAAATCCTGCAATGTTTTCCTCAAAAAACATAATTTCTTCTCGACTGAACAAAGAAAGACATCAACATTTTGGATGACATGGTGGTGAGTAAATTATCTGGATTTTTCTTTTAAGAAAATTGAATATTCCTTTAAAATGCCAGTCAAAACGGCACACTCGTATCCCTCGCACTAGGCCTACCATTATCTGTAGTGGCTCACCAGTTTTACACAAAGTGGCTCAAAGATGGCGGCGCACGCATTTACGCCAAAAATAAGGTGGATAGGCTTTTCGTTTTCAAAAGATCAAGGCATTTTGAATTCTCTGTTCACGACCGCTTACTGTATAAAAACTTGCTGTGTTTTGTGTGTGATGTGTGCAGTGAACCAGGAGCAGCTGGAAAACAAACAGAGCATCACCAAACTGAGTGAAGAGGTGAGTACATCAGTACTGTACAACACAAAAAAACATCATAATGGGGCTTTCACACAGGACACGGTGTGTGCTGCGCTATGAAACCCATTCATTTCACGGGCTTGCGCCGTGCGAGGACGGTATGTTGTTGGGTCGACCAAGTAATCCATCTAAAGGTTTTGTAAACTCTGCCTACTTTGGTCTGGCCAGAATAGATCAAAGTGCTTGGCTGCACTGAACCCGAGCACAGCGCACACCACGTCCTGTGTGAAAGCCCGATAATACATTTACACGGATTGTGTTGAACTGTTTTTACTGATTAATGTTGTTTAATCTTTGTTAGGGTCATATATTGACACTATCAAATTCTGATGTGTCTAAATGTGCATTTATCAAAGTCAGAATGGTTTAACAACATAACAAATATTCTGTTGATCTTATTCACAGATGACAAGTCTCTCCCAGCAAGTGTCTCAGCTAAGTAAAGAGCTACAGGAGATGACACGTCTCCTCCGTCCCCTGCTCGTCATTGGATCTCAACCCCTCCTGACTGCCCTCAATCCAACGATGGCCATGTCTCCCAGCAGTAGCAGCGCCCCGCCCATACCCACTCCACAAGTTCCTTCGCCCACAGCTCCACCATCCTCGCCACTCAGGCCTACTTGCACCCTAATGGACAGGGCAGATGCTGGTGGCATTGGCTTACCCAGCTGTCTCATACCCACCAGTCCTCCACAGAGACACCAGACACAGGCTCAGTTGTCTCCGAAAGGTTGTTCAAGGGGGCCTTCCTTACCAACGCTCCTCTGTCCAGTGACGGCTCAAACAGAAGGGCATTGTCCCTCCACCCAGGACCAGCCGTCACAAACCCCTCCCACTTTTTCTTTCTCAATTCCACCTTTTCGTTCTCAGTCTACTTCCTGTTCTCCATGCCAGGGGCCTCACCTTTCCCGACCTGCCAGTCACAGCAGAGGCCTGCTACCTCCACCCCTCCCACAGGATAACACACCTCCAGCACCCTCTCATTGCTCGGCACCTCCATCTACCAGTAACTCCCCCGGCGACCACAGGTTGGGGTTCGGGCCCTTTCCCTCCTCATCCGCTCCTTCGATGCGGTCGTGCACTCCTCCCTCTTGCCCGCACACCTCACCGCCTTGCAATTTAGACTCCCTTCCAGAAACGTGGGTCTCTGTTGGCACCTCGTGGCCCCAGCAGAGCCCCAGGCCGGGACCTCCTCAGTTAGAGATTGAGATGCAAGAGTGGGCACCGGGAGGGAGGTCATCCACAGAGCACATCAGCTTCATTGATGAAGAGGGACCACCACTGTGAACGATAGATAGAGAGACTGAGATGACTAGTTGACTTGTAACAGCAAATAAGGACGGTTAAATGGAGAACTGGGCCGACTGCAATTACCCCGACACGAGATAACAGTCAAAGCCAATTGCTGAGACTTGTAATTGGACAGATTGAGGCTCTGTTCAAAGCCATAGTGAGCTGCCTACCCAGACAATGGCTCCTGATGCCAAGGCTGTTCCAAGTAGTAGGCAGCAACATGATCTGTAGATCTTGTTTAGGTCAGCATCGCATGCATGCATCACGGTTAAGGCCATCTCACTGCAAAGCTCATTTCGGTTCAAAGTCTACCTCAAATGGTAGACAGCAGAAAGTGAAGCGGCCCACTAGGATTTGAAACAGAGCCGCTGTCTCACTTATCACTTGGGAGCACCTCTGTACCTGATCACCAGCCTGACACCTCCCTTTGAGCACAACTTCCCCAAAATCCTCTTCTAATAGCATTACAGGGCATTCACAGGCAATCTGGTCAGCAACCGGACATTCCAAACTATGAGGATCCCGCTGGCTGCGCTTATAAAAATCTTGCTATGAGGATTTTATATAAGAAAAGTTGGCTGATTACCATGCATGGCTGTGCATTTCATACACCAGAATAAAGAAATGGTCAGGGGCAGTTTGTTATTTTTTTGTAGAGGTTCTGTATTACAAAAACAATGTTTTTATTCTATAAATTATTTGTCTTTGGAAACCAATTGATATTTAAATTCCCAGATGCGGTAAATGAATGAAGCTGTCACACCACATTATCTGTATCACCCTTTGCTTGATTTGTTTCCTCCAGTAGCTTCAAATTACATATTTAGTCAAAATGAGGATGAAGGGCCTCGGGAATTTTTTGCGAAATTACATCATTTAGCCAATTTAGAGATTTCTTCATTATATTCACTGAAAACTAGCAAGGTTCAGAGCGGTGCTTCTCAACTGAACAGCACTGCACATTTTGTATGTTGAATTAATGGGTGTTATATTGCTGTGTTGCATATCTCTTTTAATCCGCTTGTTAACTTTGACGTCATGCAGCGCTTCTGGGTCCAACCGATCTCATGGGAAAAAACAAAAATCATGCAATCATGGCTTAATTTAAAAACATTATGGCATCAACATATCTTAACATATATCAGTGCCATTGTTTTGGCTCAAGATGCACACCAGTAGATTTGTTGTAAGGTTTGTAAAAAAAACTACTTAATGGGACACTCCACTTTTTTTGAAAATATTCTGATGTTCCAGCTCCCATAGAGTTAAACATTTGATTTTTACCGTTTTGGAATCCATTTAGCTGATCTCCGGGTCTGGCTCTACCACTTTTCGCTTAGCTTAGCACAATCCATTGAATCTGATTAAACCATTAGCATCGCGCTCAAAAATATTCAAAGAGTTTCGATATTTTTCCTAGTTAAAACTTGACTTTCTCTAGTTACATCGTGTACTAAGACCGACAGAAATTAAAAGTTGCGTTTTCTACTCAGATGTGGCTAGGAACTATACTGTCACTCACGTAATAGTCAAGGACTTTTATGTTGTAACATGGCTGTAGCAGGCGTAATGATATTACACAGTGCCCGAAAATAGTCCCCTGCTATCGAAAGATACTAAGTGGACTATTTTCAGCTGCTGAGTAATATCATTGCGCTTCCTGCAGCCATGTTACGGCAGCAAAGTCCGTGATTATTACGCCAGAATACATGATGTAACTACAGAAGAGTCAAGTTTTAAATAGGAAAAATATCTAAACTCTTTGGTTATTTATGAGCGCGATGCTAATACTCTAATCAGATTCAATGGATTGTGCTAAGCTAGGCTAAAAGTGGTACCGCCAGACCCAGAGATCAGCTGAATGGATTTCAAAATGGTAAGATTTAAATGTTTAACTGTAGGCGAGCTGAAAAATTAGCATTTTTTTTAAGTGGAGTGTAAATGCCCTATTATAACTAAGGTTGAGTCCTGGATTAATCTTAACCCTGTCCGGGAAACCGGCACCTTTAAGTTTATACAATTTTGCTTAAATGTGTAATATGAATAAATAGGACTCATAAACAGCTGTTTAAATAACATCCTCTATTGAAATGAGTAGAGGCTTAGACTCGGATTACTTACTTCATTTACGTTAGGTAGATAAGGTTGTTGCAAGGCGTTCCTTATTCTTGTAGACCTACTAAGAATTCTAAACAAATGAGTTTTCCATAAAAATTAATGGGATTGCGTTGCTTTGTCGCTGCGTGTTGCTTGTAGTGTGAACGGGGCACAAGGGAGACATACAAAATGTGCACTGCTGTGTGTTGAGAATCGCTGATGTTAACTGAAATGTTAAGAGTTCTTTGTGAGCCATACAAACACAAAGATAAAGTTTGAAAGTAACTTTTTGCCACAGTTGAAAATGTTAATTAAGAACATTTATATAGCATAAATACCCTTTTACCAGCCAAAGATTGTATTTTGCAGTGTTTCCTTAAAATATCTATTTTGTTCTTATGACGGTAGATTTCTTTATCGAGTTCTGCCTTATTTTAAGCAAACAACACAGGTCATGAATGTTGAAGCAACATCATATTTTTAAATCTCTCAGTTATATTGCAAAACAAGAGCCACCTTTATTATTTATCATCTTATTGTTTTGTTATCTTACAGTGCAGAGCAACTTTCTCAGCTAAACTTTTAATAGTAAATTTCTACTGAAATAGTCCCTGGCTGTCACTGGGGTGGTACGCTTTCAAAAAGTACACATTTGCACCTAAGGAGATGTACATAATGGTACTTAAGAGTGCATATTAGTACACATTGCTACCTAATGTATACATACAGGTATCTCTACCTAAATGGTTTATATTATGAGCGTTTAAAAGGAAAACAACACCGTTTTTCTATATTTTACTATTTTCTTACCTCAACTTAGATGTATTAATACATACCTATCTTTTTTTAATGCGTGCACTTTTAATCTTTGTACAGTGCCTCTTGAATGTGTTAGCATTTAGCCTAGCCCTATTCATTCTTATGGTTCCCAAAATAAGTTTTATTTTCTGCCACCATACTTACTCGTGTAACTACTCATGTCTTTATATAGGGAAAATATGGAAGTGTTTGGTGGCTTCTAAATTCATCCCTGTTTGGAGCCATAGGAATGAATGGGGCTAGGCTAAATGCTAACACATTCATGAGGCGCTGTACAAAGATTTAAAGTGCACGCATTGAAAAAGATAGGTATGTATTAATTTGTCTAAGTTTAGGTAAGAACACAGTAAAATATTGAAAAACGGTGGTGTTTTCCTTTAAGGGGTCCTGCACCAATGACAGTTGACAAAGTGGCCACCTGGCCCTTTATCTAGACCATAAAGGTCAAACAATGCCATTTTAACATGCAGAACATCAGAGTTAATGTGAACATAAGGGGTGTGCCAGTTAGTAGTAGGTTGGGACTATAAAAGAGGTTGGCATGCCATGCCATATGTTGGGCAAAACATGTACGGTCCAGTAAGCTCGGCATGCCTTGTAATACAAAGTTTGCATTATTTTTATTTAAATTAAACTCACAACTTTAGCCATCGTGCCAGCGTGCCTTCTCTTAAAACAGAAACTCCTATAGATTCCCCCATTGTTCAGCAATCACAACACTTCTCAAGCTGCTGATTATGTCACAGTCGGAAGCAAGCACTGCACTTTTATTTCACTCATCTATTTATTCAATTAAATATGTATTTATTTGCAATCCTAAGAAAAGACTCCCGTCAAGATCTCCATGTGATTAAGGACACTATACTCATGATCTCCCCGTCTCTGATATCCGATGACCAGCAACAGTCCTCTTAAGACGCCAAAACCAAGCAACCATCTTGATCTTCCATTCATATTCAATTAATATCGCTGGAACCAGAATGACATTGTACCGTTTCATCAGTTTGCCGAGGTTCATCCAAACTCATGGCACGGGTGCGCCATCTGTCTGTCCCAAATAACATGTGCTTGCTTGAATTCGGAAAGGGCATGATGCTTATATCACAATAGGTTTCTATTTTCTCTGTCTAGGCCAGGGAGTCTGAATATGGACAGTAGGAAATTTTTTGGGACTTTTGGGGGGTCTGGGGTTTCCTGCATGTCCAGTTCATTTGCATGAGGAATGTGCCTGCATATATTGGAGGGGGGTGGGGGGCTGCACGACCCAGGGCATACAGGGGTCTAGATGTATTTTATTAACTGTAACAAGCTTTACAAGAGACACCAGACTAATAAATCAAAAGGTGATGTTTTATAAGAATGAATAGTTCTGTGCTCCTTTTCATTCGTACTCTCACCTGATTCACAATAGTGCATTTGCTGTCTGCTTTTTTATTTACATGAATTCATTTAGCAGATGCTGTGGGATTTGCCATTGAATGACTGTTTCCTTTGTAGCTACCCTCAATTTGAAATTTGATGCACCTAGATGTAGGTTTCTGTCAATCTTACATGCACACCAAAGCTTAAAAAGTCTGTAGCACGTACAGTCTATCCATGTTAACCTCTATGCAACACGCATTGTAGTTATAGTTGTAAAAAAAGCCAGGAAAAAAGACACAAACAAGTGGGCTGCTCCATGGCAGAGGCCTGCATATATTTGAGTGGAAACATTCACTATAGAGCTTCAAAAAGATGGAGTTATGAGGCGGCGACCAATTCTTGTAAAGATAAAGTGAATAAAAATGAGAACCAGTGGTAAAGCAAACAAATCTTCACCTTCTGTTTAGGGTCGGATGGTTTCTATTAAATGTTCGGTGTGTAACCCAACATGCTGCCTCTCCACATAAACCCACTATAATACAGAGAGGAAAATACAAAGGGAAAGAACAACCTGAAAGGGTAAATTAAAAATCCAAAAAATATATTTATATATTTATATTTATATATATTTACGAGGTATGTATCTACAAAAAAGAACAAAAACGAGCAGACTTTTTTTCTAACCTTTCCAAGTCCCAATTAAAATAATAATAATAATAATAATTATAGTTATAATAACATCATCAACAGTAAATCAGCAAACCAAAATAAGGAGACTAAGCTCCTACAAGCTTAGCACAGAGGTCAGTTAGCTTTCTCCAAGGGAGTCCAAAGCATCAAAGCCTCCAAACCACCAGGTGGCGGCGCAACACACTTTGAGGAAGTTACTTAATCCTTCACATTATGTCCAAAAACAAACGAAAATATTAGCTCCGAGAGTTCAGCAGAAAACATTAAACCAACGTAGCCGTGAGCCCAAAAGGTGCTGTGGCCCCTGGCAACGGTGTCTCTGATTACCAAGTTGTTCGGGGAGTCTCCACAACCGAAGGTGTCTTGTGCAACAAAACCAAAAGGAAGAGCAAAAAAGAAACTCAAATCTAAAGCAAAAACACAGGAGATGACATCCTCCTTAAGTTGTCGGGGCACATCGCACCTTTCTTTCAGGTCACGCCAAATACTGCTGCATTGCTGTTTTTGCCCTGTGACAGATAAATGGGGAGAGATAAGCGTGGTCATGTAAAACAAAGATGCAAATACTAAAATGAATATGAAATCTTCATATTACCCGTCACAGAGGCCTGGATCTGATGCCAGGGTGAGTTTGTGTAAAATATCAACAAATCCCATCTCTTTTAGTTTGTCTTGCCTCTCTTGTGAGCCTACAAAAGAGGATAATCCTATATTTCTCATAAACAACACCAAAGTACAATACATATGCATAATTAAACTATGCACCCAAAATAATCACAGTGCACAGTTTTGGACAATGGCTGCGTCCGAAATAGCCCGAACACTCTTAAATCGTGCACTATTTGTGGGAACATGCACAGTGGACATTATTGAGTGTACTTATTCAACCCCACAATGCACCACAATGATAAGTGTACAACCCATTTACAATCATAGCTCATTCAAGTCAACTATTTTAGTGGACTAATGTAGGGAATAACGAATGAGGGTATAGGGGGCTATTTCGGACACAGCCAATGTTTTTAGTTAATTCCTCACCATCCTCCTCATTCCAGATGAGGTTGGAGACGCAGGAGGTGGCGGCCAGCTGCAGCTTCACATTGGAGTGTCCCTGAAACACAGACACGAATAAAAACAACAACATGAAGGAATGCAAACAAAGGACAGCAGAAGCAGCTGGAAGATCGGACCTATTGACATACCATATAATATTTGATTTTCTGGAGCATGTCGTCATTGGTCATAATGAGGTCCTTGGCTGTGTTTCCATCAGCGATGTTGGCCAATATACACAAAGTCTGGTAAAAGACAACACAGTTATTATTACACACAAACGACAAACAAACTCATTAAATTGTTTTTTGTGGATCTCACCTGCTCTTTGACCTCTATGCTGTGTTCTCCCTCCAGAATAAGAGTGACCGCTTGCATTATCTGCTTCCCATGTGAGCTCATGATCTGGTCTATATGCTAGCAAAGACAATGCGACAGTTACCTTGTGTTTGTGTGTGTGTGTTACACAAAGCTGAAAAGCACGTCCGTAAATTAGTAAGCTAATATGTTTGTCTTACCGGTCTGGTGGACAGTAGATTACGAAGCAGCCCCAGTGTTTTCATGAGCACATTGGTATCAGGGTCAGACAGGAGTCTAAAGAGCTGTTCCGTGCCCAACGCTCGAACGATCTCCACTTTCACCTTTTGATCTGCCTGGTACGCCATATTCTACACACATGCATTACATATATGCTGGGATGTTACTATAGTTTGGTATGGTTAGATAACAATACAGATTTATTGTGAACAACACTGTTAGGAAAGTCGGTCTCTTACCATGAGAGCCCAGATGCCGTTGACCCTCAGAGCTGGACTGTCGCTTTGTGTAAGACTGCATAGTAACTCGATGACCCCAGACTCTAAAATAGGCTGTGTACAAAACACACACATGTCTGAATAAACAAAATCCATTTTTTTTTCTAAAAAACTAAGGCGATGAGAAGAAACATCTCTTTAAGAAGTTGATTGCCAAAAACTAATCTAATTTTAAAGTCCCTATGAAATCAAAATGGATGTTTTTTCGATTTATTATAATGTAAAAGCCTTTAGGACATCTATAAAACATTTAGAAGATATAAGCATTCAAAACTTAATATAATCTCACTTAAATGAATCATTTATTTTCATGACGCTACTGGCTTTTTTAAAAGGGGGAGGGAGCACGCATTAAGTCCTGCTCTAACTTCTTGTTTCAGTGGAAATAACATCAAAGCATCATTTTAAAACAGTAAGTAACAGTAGCATTCACATGTATCATATAACTATAACTATAATGTTAACTAACTATATTAGCGTTCACACCACCAAGTGATAACGATTATTTTAGGCTAATTCGCTTGCGAGGCGCAGTTCTCACGCAAATCATTTACCTTCAATGGCATTAACTAATATTGCATATTTCCTTTACTAAAATGCTTTTTATTGTTCACGTGTCAATAAATGTATAAATATGCTATTATTGTTGAATTTACACAGCTGTATAAACCAGATGTCGTCCTCAACACGCTGGGCCCTATTTTAACGTTTTAAGCGCATCGTCTAAAGCGCACGGCGCACGGTCTAAATGGGCATGTACAATGCCACTTTTGCTAATTTAACAATGGGAGCAGAGCGCAGGGTCGAAAAGGGTTGTACATATTTTCCTAATGAGTGATGGGTGTGTTTTGGGCGTAACGTGCAATAAACCAATGAGAGTCTTATCTCTCATCCCCTTTAAAAGCCAGTTGCGCTGGCGCTGTGCGTAATCCCTATTTAGATAACGGACCTTGTAAACTGAAAAACTAAGCGGAGGAAGAAGACCACCAGTTTAAGATTAATGTTAAATAATTGGGTTGTTTTCATTTTCATTGAAATTTTAATTTTTTTTATTAAAACCTTTAAAAGCCTTTTTCTTTTTCTTAGTCATAGAAGAACAAATAGCAGGCTTTGAATTGCTGTCCTAAATGTATTGATATCCTACATAATCATTGTAATCTCATAAAATAATTAGCAAATATGCAAGATTGCTAATGGGATTTTTTACAAAGCATTACTTAAAATGTTTCTCATCTTACGATATCCACAGGTACAGTGTCATCATGTACAATAAATTCGTAAGATAGCATTTAAAAACATTTAAAAATAGATGCATTTGTTTAAAGTAAAGCATTTATTTACTTGCCAGGCTACAGGTGAAGCAGCTCTTTGTGCCTTCTAACGTCTCATAATTAGTCCTCATTTATGTCCAAGAGACTCAATAATAATCTTTTACTTTTCAATCCTTTCATCTTTCATATTTAAAAGCGTTTTTGTGCTGCTGCGCATTCATGTATGTGATAAGCAAACCCGCGTTGTCGTCCCGTTTGTAGGCCCATATTACTAATGCGCTCTTTAAATAACAAAAAACATATTGTGCCATTGACTTTAGAGCAGGTTTTTGTTGGTCAATGGCGTAGTCTATTTTAGTTCCCTCAAAATAGCAACGTGCCAACAATGCGCCTGAACACACCTCGTTTTCAGACCAGAACGCCCAAGAAGCGCAATAGGGGGCGCAAATGAATATTCTATTTAAACAACGTGGCGCTAAACGTGAAAACGATAATTGCGCAGGGTGAAAACTAGCAAAAGACACTTGTGTCACGCATTGCGCTGCATTGCGCCGGGTGTAAGATAGAGCCCGCTGTGTTTGCGTAACTCTAAACAGTGAATCTAGAAGTTTGTGTAATCTATTATCTTACCTTTTGGTGATGTAGTGAAAAAAAAACATTGCGTAGTGAATTGCACAGCAACTGCAACAGCGCTGGATACCTGAGGTAATTTTATGTTATAACTAGACCTCACCATTGAGCTCCATACTGTCATTTCAAATTCGGGTGCACTTGAAGTTCAAACAGATTTGTTTGGCTGTCATTGGTTTATCGTTTTACAGTAAGAAAAAAACACGCTCAGCAAGTAATTCCGTTCATTGCATATTTATCGTTATAGTTGTGGTGTGAACTCCGCTATTCTCATTAATATAAAATGATTTTTAAAACTATATTTTTTATAGTCATCATTATAAAATGAACGGCCCTTTATGGTTAGCGGTTGCTTCAAATCTGTAATCTTTAATTTAAACTACAGTATAGTAATAATGATGCTTACCTTAGCAAACACCACTATTAAAATAATTAGTTTAAAGGGGGTGTATGTATACACCAAGGTGTTTTTTTCTTGTGGCCAGCAAATGCTTACAATTGTTTCCAAAAGAAGCGACGTGCTTTTAAAAAAAGCGTTTTTTTGAAATGTTTGTGAAATTCATGGTCATTTACCTCCTTGCTGGGAGAAAACTCCAGCAGTAAGTTGCATAGTGTTGAAGAGGCCATAACCAGCACCTCATCTGGCGCATTCTGTAATAACTATCCACAAAAAAACAAGCATTTAGTTTGGTTCCAGTTAGATTTCAGTTTTAATTTAATGTAATCTAAACATCATACCTTCATTAATGGCTTCCATACTGCGTGATCATGAAAACTCGTTCTTAGCTGTTGTACAGATCGTGATAAACTGTGCAAGCATCTAGACGAGATATAAAAAAGAGAGCAAACCAAATCTCTTATTTAGTTTATATACTTTTCTCATTTCCAAGCTGTTGTGGTTTTATAAGAAGAACAGCGTCGCACACCTGCTAGTCCCAGATAGGTGCATAGGATAAAGCCCAAGTCCAATAATGAACAAAAATAAAGGGTATCCCACACAATATTAGCGTTTCCAAACGTCGCTGTAATAAATATTTTCATCTTTTGCAAGCTAATAGTGTGCAGAATACCCTTTATTTTTGTACATGACAGACAACTATTAAATAACTATGAAATTGAAAATGTCCATCATACCTGACTGCTGCTAACCGTACTTTGATGCTGGATTCTGATAGGCCGCTGACAATCCTGTCCATCATGTTCTCTGTCTCTGTGATCTGTATTGAGAAATGAAACGTGAGGTCACAGACATCACCTCCAATGGAGTGTTAATAGCCACATATAACCTACGATGATTCATTCAGATCTCTGAAACACCCTTCAGGTGCAGATGATCGCCATGATGTCTCACCTTCTTCCTGATGTCCTCATCATTAGAGCCCAGTGAGGCGTAGAGTTTGAAAGCTGCCTGTCTGAGCTCATGTGCGTGTTTTAGGTCATGGTCCAGCTACAGGAAGAAAGTGTAACAGTTAAACTAGACTAAACAAGTCTGGATTAATAATAAGCTAATGATACCTGATAAAGATATCTTTTCTTGTTATAAAATCGGTTAATGAGGAGGTTCATAAAAATAGCAGTATTCAAGATTCGGGTCTCAGGCTAATTTGCTACGGTCAGCTTGTAATTTAAGCTGTCGGGTGTGATTTTGCGGGTAATTTCAGAGTGACTTCATTTAAATTCAACCCACGTACGCACAACAACTGTTGCGATTTGCGATGTTTCAGAACTGTAATATAGATATAAGGAAATTCTTTTGTCGTTTTGACCTGGTTTTAACATTAAAGCGTGAGTGTGTTAGTGTATATAAAGTGTCTGGTCACCCTCTTAATATCCGTGATGGCGCTGACAGAGCTCGGGTATTTAAAGTAGTCAGCCAGCATGGATACGAGATGGTCAGTGACGCTGGCGATCCGCTGCAGTTCTATGTCTGGCTCCATCAGGTAAGCCAGTGTCTCCGCCCCCTCCACCCGCTCCTCCAGTAACCTTTCTTTACTGCACATCCGCACCAGGCACGGCAGAGTCTGTCCATAAAGAGTACATATCTATCAGATTCCTGGGTCGTCAAACTTTGGTTTACTGTTCATTTGCATATCAGATTTTTAAAGGTACCTTTAGTACAACACAGCTGTCATCCGTCCTGATGGCTCCTGCTCGACACATGTATGTTAAACTGAGAGAGAAAAAGTGAGAGAGAAAGTGAGGCATGAACCAGAGTGAGATGTATTTTAACAGAAGTGACATTTACTCACCATTTGGCAGCTGTAAGCTGCATTTCAATTGGTTTGTCCCTTTGCATCATTCCGACAAAAACCTGAGAGAGTTGCTCTCCATCTACAAGCACTAACACAAACAAACACACACACACACAATTTTTGAACATAAGACTCAATAAAGAACATTAATATATAAGATATAAGAGGCAGAGGACAAAATGAAAGCTGTTTAAATGACAACAAAAGAAGGTAGAGGCAAGGGCACACTTACCATTCACCAGTGTCATAGACACCTGAGTGTTCTCATAGGCCAAGACTGAGAAACACTTTAACGCCTGCATCCGTACCTATGATAAAAAATAAAACACTGTTACTCACAACATGCATTTTAAACAAACATGCAAATTACAGTAACCAAAGAAGCTGTAGAAATAACCAACATATTATATCACAACCTTTAAAACACAAACCTTAAAGGGATAGTTCACACAAAAATGAAAATTCTGTCACCACTTTCTCACTTTCATGTTGTTACAAACCTGTATAAATGTATTTATTCTGATGAACACAAAGGAAGATATTTTAAGGAATGTTTGTAACCAAACCGATCATGAGACCCATTTACCTTTATGTTTCACACAAGTAAATGGGGCCCAAAATGTCTTCTTTTGCGTTTATCAGAATAAACACATTTATACAGGTTTGTAACAACATGAGAGGGAGTAAATGATAACAGAATAAAAAAATTTCGGTGAACTATCCCTTTAAAGGAGTTATATCTGAATATCACCAATCATTTAAAAGTCCAAAAAGACTGCAAGGTAATGGATGCCGAGAGAGGCCGTGTAATAATATTATTTTTGCTTTCTTGCTTTCTCATGATCACAACTTGACTTTCTCAAGATCTCAACATCACAGAGGTTGTTTTCTCATGATCACAACTTAAAGGCGGGGTGCACGATTTTTGAAAAATCCTTTGGAAAAGGCAGTCGGACCAAGTACCAAAACACACTTGTAGTCAATCAGCAGTAAAGCTATGTTCATACTTGATGCATCCGCACGGGCTCGTTGGTGTGCGCGCCAAAAATGACGCCAACGAGGTGTGGGCAGTCGTGTGCATTGGGTGAGCGAGACCCCATTTTCGCGTGGAGGTGTGCATGACAATTTTTTTACCCGTGCGCGTGACTGCATCCGAAAATGACCGAACTCGAGGCAATTCTGTCCGAGCAGGCAAGCCTGTGTTGTATCTCTTTGATCCATCAATAAATTATGTGAACTTTGCAGTTAAACACAAATTCTTTTTGCATACTTATATTTGTATTGAATGAACCACTGGACGAGGAATAAAATACAAACCTTAAGATGTCTGTACTGCTTGTTTAGTAAAAACGTTAATGAAATGATAATGTTTAATAAAGACATATTTAAGAGTGTGTTGTTTTATTCATGTTCTCATATTTATAAATCAATTTTTGATGTTAGAAGCAACAGGGTTGTTCCAGCGGACGAAGACTTCTATCCTTTTCCTTGTGTTTGTTTTTGACTTGATTGCTCGCGTCGCCCCCTGCTGCTTCAAAGAACAGGGCCACAGCGAGTGCGTCAGCTATAAACGCCTCGTCCTTTTTTTGAGACGTGCGCGCGATCAGCGGAGGCTCGTGTTGCAGACCAAAGCACGAATATAAACAAAGCTTAAGGGGCATGTCTACCAACCGACATTGGGCGGGTCTATCAACAGAAGGTCCATATTCTATTCCGGTAGGGGCGTGTTTGTTTAGGTGATTTCAAATATCAACATTGGCTTTCAGAGATCATGCACCCCACCTTTAATTTTCTGGTGTTGTTTTCTTGTTACCCTGACATAATCCCAATCTCATGTCATGATGTAATTTCCTCTCCGTAATATTTTGCATGTTTAGAAGTGGACTGCTAATGCATATGAGTTTGGGTCTTTGCCATTAACACAAGTGTAGCTAATAATTGTCCACAATGGACTTAATAAATAAATAAAGTTGGATGTTGATGTTTGTGAATTTAGGGACAATATATTCGATAGCATTTAACAGTTTATTTTAATAAATATCAAAAATGCGTGCATTATAGCTGACAACCACATGAACACTGTACAGTTGGTTTTGTGACTGTTTGTTGACTGTAATTCATTCAATTGAAATCCTGTTAAAAGAAGAAACCTGTATATTAATGTGTAACTTTAGACAGTCTCTTAAATTACGACTATCAAATTGTCCAATACTGATGAGCGAAACCCTAATCCATGTAAAATCAAATTTGTTCATTTCGCTTAAATATGCTTTTGCTGTCTCCAAACAAATAAACATATTCTATTGAGTACACACAAGCTTTAATCACATCACAAAGAAACAACTTTTGGTATCTCGAGATCACAAGAAAGTTAATTTGTGATCATAAGAAAACAGAAAAGCAAAAATAATAATATAGCTGCAAGCAGCGATACCGGGGTCAAGCCAAACATGGCAATAAATGATTCATACGTGATAACTGTCATGATTTAAGATCTAAGTTTGCATTAGTTTTATGAAAAATAGCATTTTTTGTATGTTGAGACCACTAGGTGGCGCTTTGCCGAAACAATAGATGGTGCCTCAGGTCATGACTGTGATGACACATACCAAATTTAGTGTAAATACAATAAAGCGATACGGAGATATAGCCTTAAATGACTTGACCACTAGGGGGCACTGACCAAATAATAAATTGTGACTCAGGTCTTGATTGTGATGACACCTACCAAATTTGGTGTAAATACAATAAAGAGATGCAGAGATATAGCCTTAAATGACTTGACCACTAGGGGGCACTGACCAAAAAATAAATTGTGACTCAGGTCTTGATTGTGATGACATCCACCAAATTTGGTGTAAATACAATAAAGAGATGCAGAGATATAGCCTTAAATAACTTGACCACTAGGGGGCACTGACCAAAAAATAAATTGTGACTCAGGTCTTGATTGTGATGACACCCACCAAATTTGGTGTAAATACAATAAAGCGATACGGAGATATAGCCTTAAATGACTTGACCACTAGGGGGCACTGACCAAATAATAAATTGTGACTCAGGTCTTGATTGTGATGACACCTACCAAATTTGGTGTAAATACAATAAAGAGATGCAGAGATATAGCCTTAAATGACTTGACCACTAGGGGGCACTGACCAAAAAATAAATTGTGACTCAGGTCTTGATTGTGATGACATCCACCAAATTTGGTCTAAATACAATAAAGAGATGCAGAGATATAGCCTTAAATAACTTGACCACTAGGGGGCACTGACCAAAAAATAAATTGTGACTCAGGTCTTGATTGTGATGACACCCACCAAATTTGGTGTAAATACAATAAAGAGATGCAGAGATATAGCTTCAAATCTCTTGACCACTAGGGGGCACCGGAAAGTTTACAAGTCCTCCCAGAACATGTTGCTGATGAACCATACCAAGTTTCATAACAATACGTAATTGCGTTTCTGAAATACTTGAACTTAAAGAAAAATTCAAAATGGCCGACACACAAAATGGCCGACCAAAAACCATTTGGTATCGTTTGACTCGGCATGCCTCACGAAATCTAACAAGACCACTCTCATAATTTTACATTCAAGTTTGCAGTAGTTATAAGCAAAAATAGACATTTTTTATATCTCTTGACCAGTAGGGGGCAGTGTGACGAAATGGTGCATGCACCCTCAGGTCATCACTGTTATGACATATACCAAGTCTCATATTAATACACAAAAGTTTTGCGAAGATACAGGCTCAAACACATTTTGGTGTGCTCGCCCTAGCATTCTTTGATGCGTTATACGACAACAAATAGGTCTACCGAAAAGCTTTTGATAACTTTTTGTCTAGAGTGTCTCTAGATGATGCATACCAAAAATCAAGCCAATCACACGAGCGCTCTAGGAGGAGTTCGAAAAAGTAGGTGTTCAATATAATTCAAAATGGCCGACAGGAAGTAGGTTTGACTCAGACATATTTGGTACAGTCGGACTCAGCATGAGCCAAGGAATCAATAGAGTGAAGTCTTATGTCATAGTGGCAATTTAATCAAATGATATAAAGATTTTAAACAATTTATTTACATATCCTGACCACTAGGTGGCGCCGTCCTAAAGATTTATAGGTGCGCTCAGAACATGTCACTGATGAACCATGCCAAATTTCGTAGCGATACGCCATTCTGTTTGTGAAATACTGAACTTAATGAGAAAATTCAAAATGGCCGACACCCAAAATGGCCGACTGAAAACCGTTTGGTATCGTTTGACTCGGCATGCCTCAAGGAATCTAACAAGACCAACTTCATGATTTTAGACTCAAGTTTGAAGTAGTTATAAGCGAAAATAGGCATTTTTCGAATCTCGTGACCACTAGGTGGCGCTGTGACGAAACGTTGCAGGCACCCTCAGTTCATGACTGTAATGACATATACCAAGTTTCGTGTCGATACACCAAAGTGTTGCGAAGATACAGCCACACGTCTGTTTTGGCGTGCTCGCCGCCATATATGTTGTTAATTTATACGAGAACGCATTGGTCTATAAAAAAGCTTTTGATAACTTTTTGTCAGAGGTGTCTCTAGATGCTATATATCAAAGGACATGCAAATCGGACAAACGCTCTAGGAGGAGTTCGAAAAAGTAGGTTTTACGGAAAATTCAAAATGGCGGAAAGATGTGCATGACACAAATGACATCAATGTGTGCAATTGAATCAACATGAGCCAAGGATTCAGAGGAAACAAGAATTTAGTTTCTAGGACTCACGGGTCAGAAGTTATGAGCATGAACATAAGTGGACTTTTGGACTGTTGGTGGCGCTAGAGAGTTTGAGTTAGACACACCAAATTTGCTATAGTAACTTCTAAGACTGTCCTGTACATGTGTGCCAAATTTCATAACTTTCCTATGTACGGTTCTATGGGCTGCCATTGACTTCAATGGCGGAAGAGGAAGAATAATAATAATAAATATAGCTGCAAGCAGCAATCACCGGGGTCAAGCCAAAAAGGGCACAGCAGAAAGTAAAGTTGACTTCGGATGAGCAGTTTAAAGTACCTAGGAAAATCTCTTGATTTCAGACAAAACAATATAACAGTTATCAGCAAAAAAGCTGTTCTCATTTAGTGAAATCTCTCCCTCTCTTTCGTCGAGCATTGATAACTAGAACACTGACGTAAAATTGAGTGGTGCTTCTAGTGGCAATACTCAGCTCACAAAATGTTACAGTGGTGTTAATGAGTCAAAAGAGCCCACCCCCATGTCTCTGCGATGTTCTGATGCAGAGAAAAAGCTCTTGCAAAAGCAGTTGATAACGTATTCTCATTGGTTGCTAGAGAGTAAATGGACATCCACTAGTGATTATAGTCAAAGCCATGAAAGGAATAATCCATGATGACTCATGGTTTTAGATGTGTTGTTGCAGTAGTTTTAGGCAAAAAAATGCCATATTCTATCTCAAAACCAGTAGGTGGCGCAATGACAAAATTGTGCATGCAACCTCAGGTCATAACTGTGTTACATCTAGCTAGTTTTATGACTATACACTTTAGTTTAGCGAAGAAACAGTTGTATGACCATAGGGTGGCTTGATTTCAAAGGTTTTGTTAAATTATAAGGCCAACTAGTGGTGCAACCATACAATTTTTTTTGTGTAGCCTCAGACTATGGTCGTACATCAGCGTATCAAATATGGTGAAAAAATCTCTTTGCGTTACGAAGTTATAACCATTTATGTGTAAAAACACAAAATTTAAAGGTAATTTTTCGTTTTTTGCAATTTTCAGCCATTTCTGATGAAAATTTTAATACAATGCCAATAGAACTTTTTGTTCAGAAGGTAATGCAATATTCTTCCTATGATGTTTTCGAGTCGATCAGAATTACGCTCGCGGAGATATTCGCGCGTGTTTTTTAAGTGCTGTTTTGCTGCGCAGGGCTAACCGTAAAGCGAAATCTGGCATGTTTGGTAACGTTGGACTCGGCAACTATTCTGGACTTCAGCGAAACAAGTCCCATGAACAAACACAGATCAGAGCCAAAGTTATAAGCATGTACAACATTCGTATGACCACTAGGTGGCGCTGTGACGAAACTCTGCATGCCCCCTAAGATCCTCACTGGCATCACATCTACCAAGTGTGGCATCAATAGACGTAAGATTGGCGAAGATACACACTAAAACCTGTTTTTTTGCTCTCTACGTAAAATTTGTTGACGCGCTATACGAAAACGGAATGGTTTATCAAAATTCTTTTAATAACTTTTTGCCCTGAGTGTCTCCAGATGCTACATACCGTTTTTCATGGAAATTGGGCAAAAGCTCTAGGACAAGTTCGCAAAAGTAGGTTTAATGAATAAATCAAAATGGCGGAAAATTTTTCATGACGGAAAATGACGTCATAGGGTCCAATCGAATCGTCTTGAGCCAAGGAATCAGAGGAAGCAAGAATTTTGTTTATAGGACTTATGGATCAGAAGTTATAAGCAAAAACATAAGTGCAACTTTGGACTGTTGGTGGCGCTAGCGGGTTAGAGATTAAGACTCCAAATTTGTTGTGGAGACTTTTTGGACAGTCCTCTATCAGTGTGCAAAATTTCATAACTTTCCTATGTAAGCTGCTATGGGCTGCCATAGACGCAATGGCGGAAGAAAAAGAAAAAGAAAAAGAAAAAGAAAAGGGAAGAATAATAATAAGAAAACTAACAATAACAATAGGTGTCTACGCCACTTCGTGGCTTGACCCCTAATAAGAAAACTAACAATAACAATAGGGTTCTACGCCCCTTCGGGGCTTGACCCCTAATTTATGACATGGCCTCTCTCGACCGTAAAAAACAACTTGCCTGTAATATGTTATTATGAAAGATCCTAGTGCTAGAAATAGACAGTAACAGAATGCAAAGGGATATTTTTAAATTATTTCTTCATCTGCAGATTATTAATAATAAACAGCGTGTGCTTATGTTATTCAGACATCGCATAAGATTGACCAGTGTACATGAGATGGGTTCGCTTCTGTTTTGTACCTTATATGAGGGAGAAATCAGCAGTGGAGCAATGTTCTGGATGGCACCGTGATTGAACAAAACTGTCTGATGTTCTGGAGTCTAGACACACAGGCAGAAGAGATACATTTATTTCACTAATAAAACCCAATTACTTTACTAACAAAATCTAATCTAGAAGAGGTTGTTTTAAAGTGATTTTAACGTGGTTTAATCTATAAATCATAAAAACTATATTCATTTTCTATATTATATTCTTATAGTGCATAAAACCTTTTTTTTAAACACATAATATGTTTTAAAGAACATTGTGCGTTATGTTATTTGAATGTAAGCAAACAAGAATGAATAAGAGGCAAAGCAAATTCTTAGCATTCCTCAAAACTTTTTTGTGCCTTATTTGTGACCATGGACAACAAAGCTAATCATAAGGGTCCATTTTGAAATTAAGATTTATACATCATATAAAAAGTGAATAAATAAGTTTTCCATTGATGCATGATTTGTTAGGATAGGACAATATCTGAGGGTGCAAAAAGCAAAATATTGAGAAAATCGCCTTTAAAGTTGTCCAAATGATGTCCGAAACCAACACGTTATTAATGATCAATTTAATTTTTGATATATTTACGGTAGGAAATTTGCAAAACATCTTCATGGAACATCTTCATGGAACATATCCTATATGATTTATTGGCATAAAAACAATCAATAATTTTGACCCATTCAATGTATTTTTAGCTATTACTTCAAATACCCATGCCACTTATGACTTTTGGTTTTGTGGTCCAGGGTCACATTTGTGTTTGGAATGACATGTGGGTGAATAAATGTTTGCATTTAAAATGCTTTAAGTTTTTGGGTATCAATTGTGGGAACATTTTATTTTAATGATGTTTATTGGAAGTAACAGCAATACGATCAAGTTTGATCATATTTTTACAAAATCTCTGATCCTGAATACAAACAAAACTTAAAGGGATGTCATAATTTACTCACCCTCATGTTGATTTAAACCTGTATGAGTTTGTTTCTTCTGTTGAACATGAAAGAAGATTTTTTTGATAAATGCTGGTAAGCACACAGTTGACTGTACCCACTGACTTCTACAGTATTTGTTTTTCCTACTATGGTAGCTATGGTAATGGGTACCATCAACTGTGTGCTTACCACCATTTATCAAAAAATCTTCTTTCTGGGTAAACTATTTCTCACTTTAAGAGTTTCATAACGTTGAATAAATGCATATTTAATGTGTGATAAACCTGAGCTGTGAATGTGATACCTTGCAGCAGTGAGCAAAGATTTGTGTGATGTATTCCTGTGTGTGCTGTGATTGACTCAACAGAGACATGAGATGAGGGATCACAGTGGGGTCCTGATAAAAAAAACATTTTACACTTCTGTTAACCACTGCATATGCAAAATCTTTAAACAATGCTAGCACAAAACAGATGTGAATGTGTACAGTGTATAAGTGGTGTGATGGTGAAGTAGTCTTACTGTGTAAAGTAGCTGGACTGGTGTAACTGGACTAATGAAAACGGTTCTTAAACAGCGCAGACATGCTTCAATGAAGATCAGATCTGAACACAATAGACCTACACAAGCACAAAACATAATGAATCAGTGCAATACTAACATAAATGCATTAGATGTAAGCACAGAGGATTATATTTATAACAGGGAATGAGACAGGGTAAGCAAGTGAAGTGATAAAGCAGGTACCCTGCAGCAAGGCTGGGATGATGTGACAGTCAACCAAGGACTTGATGTTGTTTTCTGTGCCCATGGCCAGACTGCCCAACACAACTGCACATTCAGTCCTCAACTCTAGACTGGATGAGCTCTGTTGGAGAAGATAAAGCAGTCTACACAAACACACACACACACAAATCAGTGAACAACAACATCAGAACATAAAACTTGCAATAACAGATCTTAAAATATGCCAGTGCCATTGACTTGCCTCAAGACACACACCAGTAATGTCTTTTTCTAGGCATGTTTATAAAAGATAAACACCTTAATTTAACTAAGCCCTAGTTCTGGCTTTAGCTAAGCCTTGTCTGTGAAACCAGGCCATAAAGGCAAACAAGGAAATTAGCAGAGATTGAAATGTGAATCCCTGCTGTGTCTCTTAGTTTTGTTATTATTAAGGTGTCAAGCACTAAAGATATATGCACTTGTTTTTGTTTGTTTTCTAGTTTTTTTTTTTCTCTGCCATTGAAGCTGAGCTGAGCCAACACAACCATTTAGAGGAAAGCTGGAACATTTGGCACAATTACTGAGAAAGGTCTACTGACCAATTTATCTAGTTCTTGAAAACTTTGCCTAAGCATTACTTCTATCTAATCTCATTCATCACGGCAAGGTCAACAAATCGTTTGGTTTAAATATTTGCTTGGTATATTGGATGACATCCCAATTTAATGAACTAACCTGATAAAACTACAGTATTTCTACCACCAAATTTGCTCAGATTATAAAACTGACCAAATGGATTTTTAATCTGCCCTCATAAAGCGACAGTGTGCTTATTCTTTATTCTGATTTGCTACATCACTGTACTTTTATTTTATTGGGACAATGGGATGAAGTAGACAAACCTACCTCGGCACAGCTCCCAGGACAATCAGGTTGGCCTTTTGCTTGTTATTTCCGATGACAGCGTTCTTCATGTCACTGTCAATACAAATCCAAAAACATGCACAATTTAATGTACCAGAGACATCGCTATAACATATTGAGTGCGTTAACATGCAGAAAATATCTATAAAAAAGCATTTTATTTTAGAAACACATTTTATGCAGTTACATGCAAATCAATAACCCAGCTAATAAAAAATGCTTTTACACAAGATTTACAGATTTGTGATGTTTCTCACAGGTAGTGACATCACGCCTAGTCATTCAAAAAGCCTTGCAAGAAATCTGTCAAAAGCTATACTGTATATTTTCTAATGTCTGCCGAACCAGTAAATGTAACAAGTTTTTAATTTTGCAGTTTCTTGGTCAACTTCATCAGTTGAGAGCAGACTTTTATGGGTTACTTAACACTTACTTCCATTTGTGATGTTTATCTTATACACGCGGAGACAAGCGCACATTAACAAAACTGCGAGAAAGCCAGTTAAGACGTTTATATGAAACGCAAAACTAAATCTGGGTAATGGGCATAAATTTGCCTTTTTTTAAATTTATGATTATTTTAATTTTTCACAAAGACAGCATTGTGAGTGTTACATTTCTTTAAATCGCAGATTTTGGAGTTGGCAGAATGTCAATTAAATTATTATACTAACAAAAGCGAATTGGCACTGATCTCAAGAATTTGTCATTGTTTATAGTGACAACAACTTTTGTTTATACCGAGTGACAACTTGTTTTATACATATCGGTATACTGATCATATGCATCTTGCCAGACAAACACTAAGGTGATTTGGGAGGAGAGAGACTGACTTGTGTAAACTAAATTATCAATTATTCTCTCTGGCAGCAAGAAATTGCTAATATAAGTAGATTAAGTAGCACCAATTGCTCACCTAATGCACATTTTTGTGTCTACATTTGGTTGCATTAGCACCAAAAATCTTCCTGTCTTTGTCGGGAAGTGATGAAGAAATGGATAAATATATAATTGCCAAGTGAGCACATTTAATATGGATCTAAATTAATCAAACATTCATCATGAGATAATTAGAAAAAAAAAATGACTCAAAAGCACTGAAAATGACCAATCGCAACTGGCGGCTTCAATGTACGCAACCATAACTTGCAAGACTCAAAGAAGATCTGTCTGATGTTAGAATCAATCACAAAAGTACCAACATTGAGATCTGGCTGATGTTTGCTCTACATTTCTGGAAAAGTAGGACTGTGGCAGTGGGGAAACACAGAGTAACAGTAACCAGAGCTGAAGCTCCGAGTTAAAAATAAAGATGAAGAGACTCAAGTCATATTCGAACACTCTTAGTCAGTTCAACACTACTGTTGTAAAACACTCCCACACAAACACGTATTTTCTAAAAGTCATACACACAACGACAGCCTCACCTTTATGTCATATAACAATAAAGTGTGACCTATGAAGGACACATGGTTGTTTACTCACATGACTCCCTGCAGCACGTTTTGTGGGTCCGGGTCGAAAAGCCGGTCAACATAGTGGCGACTCGTGGCTGTGACTTCCTGCATGGTGACAAATGACAGTACAAAAATGATTCAGCAATCTCATCCCTCCTCTGGCTTTGAAACGGGCCACAAACCCTCATAGTCGTCCCATAGCCTCATTCACTCTGTTTATCCTTACAGTTGCTGGCTGTTGATGGAAATATTTCGAAGGGGAGCAGATTACAACTCACGCGGCAACGTTAGCTTGAGCAGGCGGAGAAGTCGATTTCAGGCCGGAGAAACAGGAAAGATGGTCAGTGATGGTCAGATAAGATTTCACCCCTGACATACCAAAGTGTCTATGAAATCTAGAGTCACTGCCACGTCATTACATGTTTTAAAACGATGATTAATTCATTTTGAACTGTGAATTTAAACATATAAACAAATATGATCTGCAGTACAGGTTAAACCTGTACTGACATCCAAGCAATGTAATTATTATAGTAGTATCATATAAATCTTAAATGGCCCAACCCTACAAAATTCTCTGATGGGTAGATTGGCTACTTAAAAAATAATCTTATTAACTACTAGTTTTGTGAGTAAGGGGTTTGTATGGGGTACTGGACATTGTTTAGATGAAAATGCAAAAAAATGCAGTGACAAATCAAACATAACAACATTAATTTGTTATATCAAGTGTTTGAGATTTTCCTAAAGAAGATCTTCACAGAAAACTCAAATTGCAACAATCTAATGGATGCAATAATGAAATTGAAACAATATATTTATATCAGGGATGATTTGTTCTTTCAGTTATGTTGGCAAGTTACAGGAGACCGAAGTTTACAAGACGCATCACTGGGTACCACTGCAATTATGTGAACACACACAGATCATCTTTATAACTTTTTACTGAAGGTTTAAAGCTAAAGTATCATTTTTGCAACAAACAGAACTGTTTATTTATTGACTTTTTCGAAGACTTTACCTATTTTAGACATAAAAATAGCCCCAATTGCATCCTGTTGGTTGAGGCAAAAATAGGCAAGTAATATGCTCAAACAGCGATGTTTTAAAGGTTTACAGTCTCCACACATTAACCAGGTTAGCAGAAATTTAACCATAAAAATTACACAGTACCGTTTTCCTTTTCCCTTATGTTCATGTCCGAAAAACATTTTATAGTTCAACTAGGGATGCATAACAATTAATCTATAGCAGAATAAAAGTTTGTGTTTACATAATTTATGTGTGTGAACTGTGTATAATAATTATGTATATATAAGTATGCACACATACATGTATAATTTTAATAATATATATATATATATATATATATATATATATATATATATATATATATATATATATATATATATATATATATATATATATATAAGATTAAGTATTTAAATTTATATATAATATAAATTATACATAAATATACAAATGTATATGCACATGTAAACATTTCTTAAATATATACATGCATGTGTTTGCATTTATCTATACAAAGTTATTATACACGGTTCACACACATATATGATGTAAAGAAAAACTTTTATTCTGCTATAGATTAATCGTGATTAATCATTATGCGTCCCTAAAACACACACTTAACATCAAAGTCTCTGTTGACACGGTGACTTTTCTAATCATTTTTCGTTATTCTACTACTACTTATAAACATTGTCCTTAATGAAATAAAAAATAATTTTTTTAGGGTCTCAAAGAGCGCAAGTGTAATATACAAATAATATAATAAATGTGGTGGTCAAACACAAATGAGTTTATCTTTCTTAAAAGTGTAAACACATTTTCTCATACAAGCAAGGGTAAAAGCTTCAACCCCATCACCTTTATGTATGTCTGTGTAGTTTTGATTGGCTCAGATGAAAAAATACAATAATTGGATAGAAAAACAACAAACAATAGGTTTAAACAACATACACATAGAATTGTACTCCTTGGCGTTTTGGATTATAGGTCTGAAAAGCAACCATGGTATTAGCATATTTTGGTGCCATAGTATTCTTTAAAATACCTCGAATGTACCATGATAATAATATTAGGGCATATAATATGGTAATCATTCATTACAATGCTATGCAACAACGTACCATGGTATTGTCATGTGATCCTGTACCATAGTACTATCATAGTAATGGTCGATCAACATGTGTCAAAATACCCAGTACAAGACTACAGGACTGTCAAAAGGGGGGCGTTTCCAGCACATTTGCCCACCAGATCATTATTTAACCTTCTTATCAAATAATATTAAGCATGTATGCGTTTGGTTTCGGAGCCTGAGCTCTACACAGAGACTTAAAACTAAGTATAACTTTGATTTGACAGTTCAAAGCACATTCAGTTCTACTATTAGCCACATAAACAAACAGCCAGCCATTATAAACCACACAGTTTAATATCAGACCGCTCTCTAAAGTCTATCTAACGTGTCGAATTTATGTTTAAGTTATCTCAAGGTGAAAATGTTAGATTTTGATGTTTATAATCAGAGAGACTCACAGATAACACGCTGATGCGTAAAGGGGCCTCCAGCAGGCACGCCATCATTCACTCAGCAAAACATTCACAGCAGCACTTTCCACACACACCCACACAGCTAAAATCAGAAGATTATTCACAGCAGCACTTTCTACGAAACTGTGTGTCAATGTGAATAGCGGTTTACTGTTTAAATAGCATTGTTTAATTACATAAATAAATAAATACGAAATATAATAATACCACAAAAACGCATTAACAGCAATTATCCAAAAATTACAGCAATTAATGGGGCATAATGAGACATGAAATTGTTGGGGCGCTTGATGGCTCAAAAGCAAATCCTTCTCTGAACCATATACATGGGCGTTTAAAAAGTTAACATGACTTAGGTTTTCACATATTAACTAATTTAAAAATAATGCTTCTGACTAATAAAAACATATTCATCCGGTTTGATTAAAACATACATTATTTATTGCAAAAACGTTTTTGATTACTGCGTCCAGCTGAGAAAAGAAACATGTACCACGTGATAAATGTCAGCGGAAATTCTCAGGCGCACTTTCGGCACTGCTTTCCATTAAATTTAGTTTAAAAGTAAAATTGTGTAATTCGCATTAACGTTTCCCAATACATATTTTCTCAAAATTTACAATTGTTTCCTAAATTACAAAAATAAAAAATATAAACATTTAACATGCAATTTAATAAAAAAAAAAAATTGTAAATATTACAAAGCAAAATATAAAGACAGTCACCAGTCTTATGGCCAGGGATGACAGTTGACTGTGTATTAAGAATTTTTCTTTTACATAAGGATTAAATATAAATTGAAAATGTGGATAGAGAATAAAAATAGATCCACCGTGATGGTCACGTGTCCGTTTTGCGGTTGCGCAAAGACGCATGATGCGAGTGTATGGAGGCAAAACGTATGTTCAACATTACTTCAGACTGTAAAGATGTAAAAGCTGACCTATTTTGCTATCCGTGAGGTGTTTCGTTGTCTTTAGGTGTAACGTTGTTATATGACCTACCGATATAAAGATGAAGATTGCAGTAGAAGGCTGTTGTCATGGAGAGCTGGATAAGATATATGAAAGTATCAGTTACCTGGAAAATAAGGAAGGTGTGAAGGTGGACCTGCTCCTCTGCTGTGGAGACTTCCAGGCCGTGAGAAATGAAGGAGATATGAAGTGCATGGCAGTGCCTCCCAAATATAGAAGCATGCAAACGTTTTACAAGTAAGCAAACACCTAATACGTTAACGTTAAGTTACTTTGATAGTGATAGAAATACATAGGCCTGTACGGATGTATGATTTACAGTTGTAGATCTTCTCCTAAGGTGACTTATTAATTTTTAACAGTTTATGTATTTGGTGGGTTTAAACCCATGACACCATAATCTGCCAGTTTAGACGGTTGTATCAATGGATAATGCACATGCAGAGTTTAAATATTGTAATCAACCAGTTATTAAACATGCATAACGTTACAGCTCTGTAGATATATTCATTGTTTACTGTTACTCATGTTTTGTCATTGTGCTTCTTAAGGTACTACTCTGGTGAAAAGAAGGCCCCGGTTTTGACGATTTTCATTGGTGGAAACCATGAGGCATCAAACTATCTGCAGGAGCTTCCATATGGAGGTTGGGTGGCTCCCAACATTTATTACTTGGGTGAGACCTTCCATCTTTTAACTTTTAACAAACATTGCTACTTTAATTTGTGCTTTATTTGACAGAGCAGAACTTTAGCTGTGCAAAAGTTGTGGGTTCGATTTGCTAACCTTAAATATTGGTTGTGATTGGACCTAATTTTGCTCATTCTGCAGGTTATGCTGGTGTTGTACGCTTCAAAGGAATACGGATTGGCGGTCTTTCTGGAATCTTTAAATCTCATGATTACAGAAAAGGTGGGTTATAATGGCACCAAGTATCTTATGTTGGTAAACCTTCAACTGAAACATGTTACATTTTAGAAAAAAAACATTATACAATTTCAGGACACTTTGAGTACCCGCCATACAACCCAGAAACCATGCGCAGTGTGTACCACATAAGAAATATTGATGTCTTCAAGCTTAAACAGGTAAATTGTAATAATATTAGGCACATCAATAGACATCATACTCGTACACATTTTCCACTAAGATTTTTCAAAATAGGCATAAAGTAGCTAAACTGTATTTTTTCAGTTTTTCAACATCTTGGTGTTAAATATGTACAGTCGAGTTTATGCCTTGAATTGCAAAAATAGGCCATAAAGTGCTCTCTAAACAGACTAATGGCTATTAATAAAATTTATTTTTATAATTATATTAGCAGACACTGATACACAGTTATGTAGATGTGCAAAGCATTCCTACAATATACATAAAGTGTACATTTAGATGAAGTATCTGTATTGTTGGATTTAGTTTACATTTTAGTTTAGATTTAGCTATACTTGTAGTTTAACGTTTTTATGTTAAGTAAATGCATAGTTAGATTACATCATTTGTTTGCTTAGCATTGTGTACATCTATAGATGTTAATATGTAGCACCATGGTTCTGTGAGACTGCATAATTGTTCTTGTTATGTCTCCACACTTATAGCAAATGTCAATTAAGCTCAACTGAACTTATTGAACTAGTTCTTTCATTTTTAGCTATTACCTACTTTCTGCATACCTGCTGGATGGTTGTTGTACCAGGATTTTTTTCTTATCCATGTATAATTTATAATCTCATCCAGCTCAAAATGCCCTTAGATGTGTTCATGACACATGATTGGCCACGAGGCATCTATCATTATGGCAATACAAACCAGCTTCTGCACAAAAAGCGGTTTCTCAGACAGGAGGTGGAGAATGGGACCCTTGGCAGCCCGGCTGCTGCAGAGCTCTTGGAGCATTTGCAGCCCAGCTACTGGTTCTCCGCTCATCTGCATGTGAAGTTTGCTGCATTGATGCAGCACCAGGTAGGTCCTCATATACCCACAATGATAACCGTAATACATATTAAAGGCTTTAATTTTTATGGCTTCTTCACACATCTCAAGTGCAAAAATATTACTCTCATCCATTTAGTACTAATTGGCATAAATATATATTAATACACTGATGTTACACTTAACTTGCATGCAGTAAACACGAAATGTATGAAACAGCCCTAAGAAGTGTGCGTGTGTGTGTGTATAGATGGATAGTGACAGATAGATAGAAGGATATAGCAGAGTTTATTTTTTTTTAACGCAATAAAATAAAGCTATTTGTTCCACTAGGCTAAGAATAATGCTGCCCCAAAGATCACCAAGTTTCTTTCACTTGACAAGTGTCTTCCACATCGAGATTTCCTTCAGGTAATGATCTACCCTTATACAGCGATAGCATATTATTAGATTCTCCTTAAAAAACATCTTTTGCATAAATTTTGGCCAGAGATTGTTGATTGGAGCAGATCTAGTCTTTGTGAGTAAAAGTTTCAATACTATAGATCAGGGTTTCTCAAAGTCCGGACTCCGGTCCGGATCCGGACCCGATGGCAACTTGATCCGGACCGCGTCCACCTCATATTACAAGTGCATTCATTTCTATTTGATTGATTAAATGTGTGCATTTGCTATTTTACAAATGCATATTAAACTTGTAAACCATTCGTTTAGTTTTTTTTTCTTTTTAGATTTAAGAGTATTCCTGGTCCGAAAATAAAACAAATTATTTAAAAATGTTCTGTGTGACGCTGTAGCCATCACACCCAGATATTATGCACAGCTACTTCATGTACTACGGCTTTTGATCAGTCCTTACCAATCACTGTTGGTTTGAGTCGTTTAAAACATGCATTTTAAAAAGCAACACTCGTCAAACATAATCTTATACATATTCTTTATTATCATGAAAATACCTGCAAAGGTTTGAAGAACAGCAATATAAATATATCCTTAAGACATTTCCTGGAGCTCCGTGTGTCTGGTTCTTCGTCTGCAGCGCATATTAAGTTTCTGCCCGAGAGCGCCCCCTGGCTTTTGGATGTAGCGGCATTTCACCGTTATTCATTGAGAAGCATAGCAAGCATCATCAGCCAATTTATAGGTGCACCCCTAATTTTGGTCAGTGTCTCTGCCTACCAACCACACTTTTTTGCCATGTTTTATGCATATGATGGAGAACAACCTGTGCCATTTCTCTAATTAGGTTGCTCTGTATTTTGCACCTGGTTACTTTTGGCATATTTCTTGTGTTTATTTAAAAAAAAAAAATTACTTTAAATGCAAAATACACTTATGTTTTTCCCAAAGTATTTGTTTTGATTTGTTATATAAACAAATTATTTACATAAAGTTTTTCCGGACCTATGAAAATTATGGAATTTCAGATTTGGACCTTTGAATGTAAACTTTGAGAACCCCTGCTATAGATCGTGGAGGTAGCAGATAGACCAGGCTCATCTGAGCATCTTGAGTATGATCCAGAGTGGCTGGCCATCTTGAAAGCAACAGACAGCCTTCAAAACCCTTCGTGCAACTACTGGAACCCTCCACAGGACAATGGCCTACACCCCCGGTATGGATCTTATTTACATTTATATGAAAAAGTACTAATTTTCCAGCTCCCCTAGAGTTAAACATTTGATTTTTACAGTTTTGAAATCCATTCAGCTGACCACTCTTAGCATAGCTTAGCATAATCCATTGAATCTGATTAGACCATTAGCATTGTGCTAAAAATAACCAAAGAGTTTAGATATTTTCCTATTTAACACTTGACTCTTCTGTAGGTTACATCTTGGCTGCAGCAGGCGTAGTGATATTACGCAGCAGCCGAAAATAGTCCCCTTAGTAACTTTCAATGGCAGGGGACTATTTTCGGGCAGTGCGTAATATCACTACGCCTGCTGCAGCCATGTTACAGCAGCAAAGTCCTTGATTATTACGCCAGAATGAGAGTATAGTTCATAGCCATATCTGCCTAGAAAATCGCAACTTTAAATTTTCTGGCGGTCTTCGTACACAATGTAACTACAGAAAAGTCAAGTTTTAAATAAGAAAAATATCCAAACTATTTTTTAACGTGATGCTAATGGTCTAATCAGATTCAATGGATTATGCTAAGCTATGCTAAAAGTGGTACCGCCAGACCCAGAGATCGGCTGAATGTATTCCAAAAAGGTAAAAATCAAATGTTTAACTCTAAGGGAGCTGGAAAATGAGCATATTTTCAAAAAAAGTGGAGTGTCCCTTTAAGCTTTATAATGTAGTTAAGTCTTAATTCTAAAAGGTTTGTATGTTTTAAAGGTTTGCTTATTTTAGTAACCAGTGTATTATAAATAAAGTTTTTTTTTCTGCTCATAAATAAATATCCATGTTTTGTAGTCATACTGAATAAGTGCTTTTACAGGTGGGATTTCAGTGCCTCACAAGAAGCTATGATGGAGGTTGTGAGTGATTTGAGTGGTGACCTCTGCGTTTCTGACAACTTCAGCATGACCGTGCCCGTCTATGACCCCAACCGTCCCCAGCGCAAAGCCCAGCCATCCTACTCCACCAACCCCCAAACCACAGAGCTATGTGCCACTCTCGGCTTGACGGACATTTATGCCATTGCAGGTCAGGGTGTGCAAATTTATGCCACAGGTGCAACAGAAGAGGAGGAAGAGGAGGAGGATGAAGACAACGGGAGCACGGGTAGCACGGATGAACCCAGTGAATATCCCACTGATACCTCTGTCCTTTCCAACTCCTACAACCCAGATGAAATCACTATCGAGGATGAATGGGAGGAAGGGGAAGAATGTGCAGAGGAGAAAGGGACTGACGCAGTGGTTCCAGAAGGGAAGGTCGGAGGCCAAGACAGCGATAGAGACAGCAGTCCTTTCCGAGAGACTGCAAGTAGACTGATCTTACCACCTCCGTGTGCTCCACCAGAGACGGAGGCACCGCTACGCTCATCGCTGTCTCTCGTTCTTCCTCCTCCCTCCCTGTCCTCCTCAGCATCCATTTCTCAGGGCAGCTCAGAGGAGGAAGGTGGCTTAACTCCAGCCAGGGTTCCCAAACGTACCAGCGGGGAGACACAGGTGTTAGCGAGTCACTCGGGTGGCACACCCCAAATCAAACGGAGAAACCAGAGTATCTACACCGCAGTAGAGGATGAAGAGAGTGAGGGGTAGATCAGTGTTACTACATTTTTATCATACAAATTAAGCATGACAACTGGTCTGCCACAGTTTATTTTCATGTTTCATTTCAAACCTTTACGACTATATGCTTTCACCTGTGGAACATAAAAATACAAGTTAGGGATAAGGGACAGCCATGGTCACCTGTAACTTTCGTTGTATAGAAAAATATCAGACATTTACAAGACCTGCTTTATGTTCCACAGAAGAAATAAATGAGGTCTGACGTGAGGGTAAATTACAAGGTTTTTTATTTATGGGTGAACAAATGCTTTAGGGAATTGGAGTTGCCAAGTTGTTGTGTAAAGCTCCATTAACGTAATAACTACTCCCTATCCTGATTTAAAGGAAGAGAGCTTTTAAGTTAAAAATCATTTGGAATTAAAAGGAAAATGATTTAACATTTTTTTGTTTTGTTTTTTACAGTATAACTTTCGACCAGTGATGGTGTTTCATCCTTTATTTACTTTGTGATTGCTTTTAATGTTTTGTATATTTAATTTTTTAGCCAATGATATATCACCGTCAGTTGTTTGCTATGTTGCTGCAATTATTTTATTAGTTTTGTGGTAATTTACTTGGCTTTACTTTTCTTTTGTAAATACATCAGAGATCCAACATGATTTTGATGTCATTTGTATGTTGAAATACTCAAATATACACTATAAAAACGAACCATTCATAGACTGACTTTCTAAATAATTTCAACACTTAAAGAAAAGCACCACAGTTTTTCAATATTTTACTATGTTTTACCTCAATTTATGAATTATAACATACCTATCTTTTTTCAATGCGTGTACTTAATCTTTGAACATTGTGAATGTGTTAGCCTTTAGCCTAGCTTCATTCTTTCCTTAGTATCCAAACAGGGATGAATTTAGAAACATGTGATGTTACGGCGCGCCAAGGTTGAAGTGCTGCAAACTAAGTGCTCTTCCCCCATACAATACAGTTCTCAATTTTTGTCAGCTTAAAAATCGCCACATTTTATTTTGTGCAACCATACTTACTTGTGTAATCACTCATGTAACAATCTTTAAATAGGAAAAACATGTAAGTGTTTGGTGGCTTCTAAATTCATCCCTGTTTGGATCCTAAGGAAGGAATAGGGCTAGGCTAAATGCTAAAACATTCATGACGCGCTGTACAAAGATTTAGTACATGCGTTGAAAAAAGATAGGGATGTATTAATTTGTCTAAGTTGAGGTAAGAACATAGACAAAATTTGAAAAATGGTGGTGTTTTCCTTTAAAGGGGTAGTCTAAAGCTATTAAATGCAGTGACCTATTAACACTGTTTAGGAGTTGGATTCCTTATGCTTAACATAGGCAAAGCATTAACAAAGTAGGTGAGCTTGGGATGGAGTATTTTTGGGTCAAACTCATGTAAAAGTTTTTTACACACATGGGTACATCTTGTGTACCATGGGTAGACGTTACGTATCATATTCTTTTTATGGGCACTTCCCCCAGAAAAGCACGTCCAAACATCAGTCCTCGTCAGAGCAAGAATGACGAGGACACTAGAAGTCACAGGCATCACTTTACGCAACAACTTTGTTTTATATCAAGACTTAAAGGAACAGTATGTAGGATTGTGGCCAAAACTGGTATTGCAATCACAAAACATGTGGCTAAAACTGGTACTGCAATCACACAGCTGGTGGCCAATATACAAAACGACAACATAAACATCAGTTGAGGGCTGCAACTCCACTTTTTCAATGATAATATCCTGGTTATACCACTGTTGTCAGTGATATAAGTATTTGAAATGAAAATTATTTCTTAATGTCTAGTGACATTTCAGGGCCATTTAATGATTAATTGATATAAATTTCTTACATACTGTTCCTTTAACAATGTTACGAAAGAAGTGTGTTTTTGGTTGTAAGGAGAAGAAAACCTTGTTTAGCTTTCCAATTATGCCAGCCTTACAGAAACAATGTATATAGTTTGTTTATCTGGGGTAGCAGCATGTGTTTTGTGTGTGTTTGTTTAATGATGGATTTCGTGGAAAATCCCAACCTTGTCACGGGTTGCAGGCGGTAAGAAAGACTGCTTCTGTGTTATTTTGGGAATTTGCGCGTAAGTGCGTAGGCTGTAATGTTAAAGGGATACTCCATCGTTTTGTCATAATAAACTGTTATTACCTTAACTAAGAAGAGTTGATACATACTTCTATCATCTTAGTGCATGCACTGTGGCGCGCAGCGACACTTTGGTAGCACTTAGGTTCATTCAATGGTACATAACAGAGATGAAGTTAGAAATGACCAAACACATCAACCTTTTCCCTATTTGAAACGAGTAGTTATACGATCAAACATGGTTTTAGTTTAATAAAATTTATAAAAGACAGACTATAATGTATGGCGGAATAGCACTTTTGGGAGTACTTTGACTCGGCGCAGTAAAACTCCCTCTCATTATGCGCTGAGTCGAAGTACTCCAAAAAGTGCTATTGCACTATACATTATAGTTACCCTTATTAACCCGCTTTTAAAAGCGCCACGTTTTATTTTGTGCCACCATATTTGATCGTATAACTACTCATTACAAATAGGGAAAAGGTTGATGTGTTTGGTCATTTCTAACTTCATCTCTGTTTGGTACCATTTAATGAACTGAGCTAAGCTAAGTGCTACCAAAATGTCACTAAGATGATAGAAGTATGTGTCAATCCTTCTTAGTTAAGGTAATAACATAGTTTAATATGATAAAACGATGGAGTATCCCTTTAATGACACAAACATTTTGTTTGTTGCTTGCTCATGACTCACTTCTAAGGGAACTGTGTTTTTCCGGAAACATTCGCTGATATATAAGTAATTCTACTCTATAGAGTCTATAGCAGTGGTTCTTAACGTTATTCCTGGAGGCCCACTGCCCTGAACATTTTGTATGTCTCCCTTATTTAACACACCTGATTCAAATCATCAGCTCATTAGAAGAGATCTCAATGAACTGAACTGAGTCTGCCAGATAAAAGAGACATACAAAACATGCAGGGCAGTGGGCCTCCAGGAATAACGTTAAGAACCACTGGTCTATAGTATAGACCCTTTTACAGAGCACGTGATCAATTAGCCTGCGCGCGCATTTGGGCAACAGAAGTGGTATTCCCATTGGTTCTAACGTGGTAGCAACTCAGAAAGTTTATTAAAACGGTTTCTCAACATCAAAATGTCCCGTTGTTGCGTTTGGTTGCACTAATATAATATACTAATATACGTATATATGTATCTGGCAACTTTATTTTTGGCCATCTGCTAACGTCTTTTATCCACTCCACTATAGTACACGGATCTGGTAGCTGTGTTGAAAATGTTGATAAAGTCAATTTTTTTTAAATAACTTACTGTTTGTGTTGCTTCACTGTTGATTCTTACGATACTTCCGTTGCCTAAATGCGCGCGCATACGCTGCCACGTCATCATTGTGTACAAACAGTAAAAGGGTCTATGGGTACTATGAGATAAGCAGAAACAGGGTGTGTTATGGGACTTGTTTAGCTTCCCAATGAATCCAGTATTATGGAAACAATGGATATAGTTTGTTTATCTGGGGTAACCCTGTAGTTTTTTGTTTAAAGCTGGATTTTATTGAAATGTTGTGGTCCCGAACAGATCGTGTCGCAGGCGGTAAGTAAAACTGCATCAAATGTCTTTGTTTTTTGGCAATGTCGTGCATGTAGGGGGCGGTTTCCCAGACAGGGCTTATCCTAGTCCCAGACTAAAATGCATGTTTGAAACACCTTGCACTGACATTTTAACATACATCAGTACCATTGTTTTGTCTCAAGATGCCCACCAGTATTGTTTTTTGTAAGGTTTGTTTGTAAAAACTACTTAAATGTCCTAAAATAACTAAGGCCTAGTCCTGGATCGCCCTTTAATGTAAGTGAGTGATAATTTGGGATAATGTTTTGTGTTTGTTGCTTGCTCGTGACTTGCTCCGCTCGTGGTATGCCTCCAGGGGCTCGGGTTTATTCCAGGAAAGTAGAAGTAAAGCGAATCTGTCTTTTATAAATTAAAAAAAACTAAAGTCTCTCAGATATATAGGATGGAATACTACACTTTGCCAAGTGCACCGTATACAAGGGGGGCCGCACGCGGAAAAAGTTTAAGAACCACTGCCTTAGCACAATCCATTGAATCTGATTAGACCATTAGCATCACGCCTAATAAAATAACTAAAGTGTTTTTATATTTTTCCTATTTAAAACTCGACTCTTCTGTAGTTACATTGTGTGCTAAGAGCCACAGAAAATTAAAGGGGCCATGGCATGAAAATGTTAGCATTGCCACTTAGGTGTGAGCAAAAATAGGTCATTGAAATTTGGCTTTCATTATGATGTCATAAGGATATCTTATTAGAATAATACCGCCCCCTTAATCTGCACTATCCAACCACTGCACTGTCATTTAGTGCAGAGAGAAAGAGAGAGAAAAGAAGGACTTGACAGCACAATTGAGTTTGAATTACAACAAACCACCATCATTGTGATCAGTGTTTGCACTTCATCCGCTCATTTGCATTTTAAAAAACACACCCAAAACGACACATTTTTGCTCAAACCTACAAAGTGGCAATGCTAACATTTTCATGCTATGACCCCTTTAAGAGTTGCGATTTTCTAGGCAGATATATTTCCAGGAACTGGCGTAATAAGGACTTTGCTGCTGTGACATGGCTGCAGCAGGCGTAGTGATATTACGCACTGCCCGAAAATAGTCCCCTGCAATTGAAAGTAACCAAGGGGACTATTTTCGGGCAATAGGAAAAATATCCAAACTCTTTGGTTATTTTTTAGCGCAATGCTAATGGTCTAATCAGATTCAAGGGATTGTGCTAAGCTATGCTAAAAGTGCTAGTGCCAGAACCTGAGATCAGCTGAATGGATTTCAAAACGGTAAGAATCAAATGTTTAACTCTAGGGGAGCTGGAAAATGAGCATATTTTCAAAACAAGTGGAATGTCCCTTTAAGGTAGGATTACTTTTGGCAGATGTGTTATTTTTAAAGCTCTGTTTGGTGCTGCTAACATTGCATTTGCACTTATAAAAGTAAATTCTTAACAACTGGATGTCACAATTTCTCATAAATTACTGCACTTTAAGGTCATGAAAGGTTTAGCTCAAGGCTACCCCAAAATCAGATAAAGCAAAGCCATGTTTCATTTATAGCAGAACAGCACAGCTTTATTTAACATTTCAGTTCACAGAGGTGTTAACAGGAGATCAGATCTATTCCATAGAAAAGGTGGACCTGAAAACACATGACAAATGACTTTGCTGTGAGACACCTTTTTATGATACTTAATTCATTCCCTAAATGACCATATAAATGTAACCCATTTAATTACAGACTAAAATCAATGTTAAATAAAATTCATTTTTACACACATCAACAAACAGCATCCATAAAACAAAACATCATAAATGATTCCATTTACTAACACACCCAGCTAATTAATTATTGATACAGGTTATTGCCTGTACGTTTCGGGGCGACGTCTCTGAAAACGCTACTTTTTTGGCCTTATGCCAACGCGGACACCCCTCGAACAAGCCCAAAACAAGGAACATGAAGTAGGCACTTCTGTTTTTTCCACTTTTAAGGGGCATTCTGATTGACTTGGGAAAATTTCCCAGCTTGTCACACAGCGTCGACTGATAAATCGATTTGTGGGTGCTTAAATCATTTTGTTGCTTTTAAATGGTATTGCATGGCCTTCACATCCACACAAATCAACGTGACTTGTTCTGCCTTCTTTCTCTCGTGTGTTAAGCGACATGGGTTCAAATCCGTACCCTGTCATCGCAATACGTAATAAATGATTTGGTGATTGTTTTCTCAAACAGTAGTTTACACAAAGCGACAAGAACATACAGAAGGCATCGTAAAGCTTGCTGTTGTGTTCTGAACTTCAACACTAAACTTTACATGGATGTTGTTGGGAGGAAGGAGGTGGTTGGGGTCGGGAAGACATTGATGAAAAGAACATTATGTTCTTTAATACTTAACAGATCGATGGATGAAAAGCCTGGCAAAGGAGACCAATTAAAACGTTAACATTAAAAAGTTAATAAATAAAGCTGGAGGCTAAAAACAGCTCAGCTTACGTCTGGCTAAGTGTTCCCTCTGTAATTTAGTAACTGTGGCTTTCATGAATGCTCACATTTGAAGCGTTACAGATTCTTTCCACCGTGCAATTCATTTAGGGTTAAGGTGCTGATATTCCTCCAGTGTTAAGAGTTGGGATTAGAGCGTTGAAGTGCCTAGCATACAGATACATATAATATTTGGGAAGATTCTGCTTAAAGACTTTCAGGATGTTACAGAATGGTGGGGGCTTTATGGACCATCTCAGCTCATTCCAGGATTAGTAACGGGAAGATCAGATGATGTAATATTTTGTTCATTTTGTTTCTTTTATCCCTTTCTCCATCCTTTATCTTTTTGCATAACCATGGTACTTCCATAATTAAAATGAACAGGGGCTGAAAATATTCTTGACTTAGAAATAAAGAATCCACATTTACTTCCGGAGTCCAACGTCGGTTTGCGTTCTGCCCTGTCCCTCAAACCATCGGAAGTCTTCTCAAAAATCTCTTTGTGGCATCAATGAGAGTTTTTCCTCAATTTCTTTCTGTCATTCTTCTCTCTCTCTCTCTTTCTTTCCATATCCATTGTGGGAGGTGAAAGGGTGTGAAGGCTGGGATTTTGGGAAGAAGGTGTCAGTGGTCTCCCGTGATGGAGTGTTGAGAGGCTTTTAGTTCCCGCAGCAGCTTCGAGAGGACTGTGCATCTGGGTCCTGTAGGTTGACTCCTCTGTGTCGAGCAGCATGCGTGGGGTTTTGGGTGTCTGTTTTTGGCATCTTTTTCGCTATTGATGAATAAAGAAGAGTCAAATGAAAAATATGCATTCCAGAAACTGACAAAAAAGAAAATGCTCAACTTCAATACGTTCAAATGGTTATACTAGTTAAAACCACTATTAAAGGTGGGGTGCACGATCTCTGAAGGCAATTGTTGACATTTGAAATCACCTAAACAAACACTCCCCTACCCCAATAGAATCTAGACCGAATACAAATCAATAGGGCTGGGTATCGATTCAGATTTTCCAGATCGATTCGATTTTGATTCATAAGCTATCGATTCAGATTCTCAGACCAATTTTTATACACGATTCTCGATTCAACTTTAATGAATATAGATTTAATACAAATACTTTATTTATATAAAAAAACAGTAAACATAATAATTAATAAAAAGAAATTAAGAGCCACCAACCTGTATATTACACTTTTTTATTTTAGGTACACTTGGGTACATACCCATCTCTAATTTTCAAATGCATACAATTATGTTAAATACAATACAATTTTGATGCAAGATGAAAAATGTATGCTAAAAAAGTCAAAACAGTCGCATTCCTTGATCAAACAGGATCAGGTTATTTCATAAAAATAAAAATCGATTCATGGCCTTTGAGAATCGACCACATAAAAAAAAACGATTAATCGAAAAAGTATTCTTAAAAAATGTTTTCACAGTTACATTTTTAGCTAACATTTTTACATTTTCAGCGAAGCTAAGTCCCACTTTAGCAGCATAGTAAATCAATACTGGTTTTTGACAAATTTGAATGCCATATTAATCATACAACAATTATGCAACTTAAAAAGAATCAACAATTAAATTTTTTTACATTCTGGACGTTTTGATCTGGTGTGTCTGCCTGACTTTTTAGATTTGTTCTCCGCCATCTTGAAATGTCAATGTAAAGTGATTTTCTTTTCTGACACCACCAGATGGCAGAGTAAATGTCCACATTTGTGTCCAACAGGTTTCAGAATTGAGTATTATGGTGCACACAACCAAAAAAACATGGACATCGCATGTGGACGCCAGTTCGGCAGAGTTTAATGTAATATTTTGCAACATGAAATACTTCTGGGAATAAGAAAATATCCCAGTCTGTGTTTAACTATTAGTTGTGCCTGGTTTACAATGAAGTGTTATTTGAAGAAAAAGACATTCTTACTTACCAATGGCCAAGAATAAATCGTTTACATTCATTGCAGTCTTGGCAGAGGTTTCTATGAAAAGCAAGCCTGTGTCTTCAGCATATGTCTGTGCTTCCTGTACAGAAATGTGAGAGATAGTTTCGTGAATGCATTTAACCAAGAGTTTAGTTAGTTATAATTATTTTATTTACTGTATACATTCAGTTTTACAGCCTTGAAATGCCTGTTGTTGCATAAGCATCACTGCACAACCAAATCATTTTAATCCTTTGTTTTAACAAACATTTCAATTCTAATGTAAACTTGACATCTCTTCTGGGAAACATAAGCATTAAGGTAACGTAAAATAAAAAGAATATGACCTCATACTCCACCAGTCTCTTGTCTGCTAAATCTGCCTTGTTTCCTGCGAGAGCAATGACAATGTTGGGACTGGCCTGCCTCTGCAACTCTTTAACCCAAGCCTTTGCTCGCTCAAAGGTTTCCTGTAAACAGAGTAAGTTTTAGACACAAGCCCTGTGCGTGTGGTTTATTTAGCAGACAATTTCCTGGACAAGGAAAAATTTGCTAAAGCAGGAATGTTAATGTTTTTTGAGAATACCAGTGGTAACTTACAGGCTTGGTAATGTCAAACACTACAATGGCCGCTTGGGCTCCACGGTAGTACATGGGGGCCAGGCTGTGATAGCGCTCCTGTCCTGCCGTGTCCCAAATTTCAAACTTCACTGTAGTGTCATCTAGACAAACAGACTGTGCCAGGAACGCCGCTGATGGAGGGTAACAAAAAAAGAAAGACAGTAAACAAACTAAATTTGATTTCTTTTATGTAGTGTTTTTTAAAGATGAATCTGGACTTGTGAACTCCAATTTTTTGATGCACTGATCTAAGTTCTAATATGTTAAGGCAGATTCTGATTGGATGATCCATATTCAAAGCTTTAAAAAGCCAATGTAGACATTTGTGACTGCACATCAACCTAATTTTGTATTAGTACATTTACCTAAACATGTTGCTATGACATTTCAAGGTCATGCCTTAAAATACCTCTCTATCTTGCTAAAATCACTGTAACATGGCTTATTGCTTTAATTACTTTAGGTACTTTGTAATAGTATTGCGGCTTTCCCTCCATTTCTTTACTGTCGCCCTGTATATTGTTTTATTGAACCCAAAGTCTATAACAATATTTACAAAGTGCAGATACAGAGCAATGACATGCTGATTATATTTACATTTTTGTTATTTATCAGATGCTTTTACCCACAGCCACATCATAAATAACGCCATACATAGGGTTGCAAAGGGGCAATAACAAAAGTTCCTGGTAGATTTCTGGTAAATTTCCGGAATTTCCACGAGAACTTAATCTGGAAAATTTTGGAAATATTCCACATTGAAATCTTAATGGAGTTATTTGGAAATTTTAGGAAATTTATATAAACTTTATCATACACAAACATAAATAAACATTTTGTTTGGTCATAAGCAGACATACATGCAAGCTAATTACAAATTTTAAAGAATCCTGATACTTACGCTCATCAAGCCGTGGATTTATATGATCACATAGACCCCTTTACTGTTTGTACACAATGATGACATGGCAACGTATGCGCGCACAGTGTGGCAACGGAAGTATGGCAAGAATCAGCAGTGAAGCAACACAGGCAGAGAAAGTTATTTTAAAAAGTTGCCTTATCAGCTTTTTCAACACAGCTACCAGATCAGTGTACTATAGTGAAGTGGATAGAAGACGTTAGCAGATGGCCGAATATAAAGTGGCCAGATACATATGTATATTAGTATATTATATTAGTGCAACCAAACGCAACAACCAGACATTTTGATGCTGGGAAACATTTTTATAAACTTTCTGAGTTGCTAACACAACAGAACCAATGGTGAATAACACCACTTCTGTTGCCGAAATGCGCGCGCAGGCTATTTGATTACGTGGGCTTGTATAACATAGATCAAATATATTTATCCAGGTTTTATCATCAAAACTATAGTTGACTTGATAAAGTTCTTGGGCTCAAATGCACCACGTGTGGCTTCTGTGGTAGTAAAGGCCTGGAAAATGTCATTTTTAGACATAACTTTAATTATTTCCCATTAATTCCTGTTAACTGGCATATATTCCCGTTAATTCCTAAATCTTGAAAATTCACAGAATGTTGCAACCCTAGTCATACAGTATGGTTTATTCATATTATATTAGGACTTGTGATCTTAACAATAAGTCAAATGAACTGAGTTTTATAAATTATTACAAAAGCACTGTTGATATTACACAATTAGTTTACTCTACTACTCACAGTCTGACGTACACAATAACTAAGTTGACTGAACCAATATAAAGGTGTTAATGCGACAAAAAATATAGGTGTGCTGGTTGGTTGTCATAAACCAATGATCCTGCACAGTGCAACTGGCTAAACATGACAGTAACAAGATTATGGATATAATCCCCAGTACACTTTTATTGCTAATTTTTTTCACGCTGCCAAAAGACGATCTCCCGCAAATTATTGCAAATGTATAATGTTTTTCCAGAGAGTTATTGAGGAACGAGTGTTTTTGTTTCATGCAAGTATTTTTTTCATCATATGTTTTTTTCAGGTTTCTGATTTGGGTGTGTAAGATACCAATTCCAATGCTATGTCATATTAATCAGTGTCTTGTTGACTAAAACATAGCATCGTTTTGAAATATGTCTGCAGCTCTTAGCAACTTTTTTGGTGGGCTTGAAAATATTTTGACCCAGTGGGGTTAATTGTAACTCAATTGTGTTACAACTAACCCCTCAGCACTTACAATATGAAAACTGCTAACGTTAGCGTAATTCTTGCCATTGTTTTAAATAGGCTACACACGAATGATTGCTGGCTGCCAACAAAATAAATGTGCCTGTCTAATCAAAAATTGTGTGTCAAATTTATTTTTGGTCATATTGATTGAATAAGGTCATGTCAAAGTTAGGAATCTTAATGAAATGAATGGCTAAGATCAGACTTTGATGCTCATAATTTGATTTTGAAACTAGTGTGGTTATTACAGACTATTACAGAAACTGCTTTTCTCACATATTTAGACATTTGTAATGACATTTATAATTGAACTATGGTTAGACGAGGGATGAATAGTGTAGATACCCGTCTATTATAGACAGATATATAAACAATATCCACTTCAAGTACATAGACAATAGTACTGCAAACTTAATTTTTAGCAAGTGTTAGGACTAACCCCCTGCCTGTTACAATGAACCCCACCTATGGGGTAAAGTTGTAACGTTTGCACTTCAGTCACGTTTGGTGTAATTGTCCAAGAATGGTAAGTACTAGAAACAAACTTCAAATGTTCATTTGTAGCAGAGATGTGTGTGTTGCTTGTGTAAAAATATAATTAATCAAACTCAAATATTTTTTAAATGATTAAGCCAAAACCAAAAAGCGTTAGGTTGTGCCCCGCTCTCCCCTACATTGCTTTGAAGGAAAGGGTCTGCCAAATCATTCCCTGTAATATAATAAACAATTTATGACTTTTTTCCTAAAGTTTACACAGTTAATTTTAAAGTTATGTATGTAAATGTATTCACTGTCTATTTGAAGTGGAGCTCCCAACGGAGAAATAGTGAGATCGCAGCATTATTCAATAACCTAATTCACAATTTTTAACCTTCTTCTGCTGAGCAAAACTCCTCTAGAGGTTGATCAAATTTATCACCAATGCTGGCTGAATGCAAAATGAAAACTGAATCATGCTTTTCCTCACCTCCTATGGTGGTCTCCTGAAACTCATCAAACTGGCCCTTAACAAAACGCAGCACTAGACTGGATTTGCCGACGGCCATGTCTCCTAGTAGCACCAGCTTGAACTGGCATATCTTGGTCTGCGGTAGGTTCCCATTGGCCCTGCCGGTCCCGCGGGTGCTCATGATGTGGGAAGGGTGGGCGTCCCCCTGGTAGGGTCTGTGAAAGCAGTAACTCAAGTTTGGACTCAGATCTTCCAAAGAATTGGACACGTTCTGTTTCCTCTGAAGACGGCAGTCGGACTGTGTGATGCTAAAAACAAACAAAACAGTAAAAGTATTCAGAGAGTATCATGAAAGTGGAAGAGGTAGTGGAAGAGGAAGTGATCATGGGGATTATTACAGTAAACCACATGTTCTGGTAATGTGATAACCAATTAATTTTAGCTTTTTGGCATTGCAAGGGATTCTACCCTGACATATTATGGTTATGAAAGCAACAAACTATGGCCCAGTAAATAACCTTATGACTATAGCAATAGGAAAAGTTTACCCAAAAAATAGACACTGTAATTCTATCCCTTGTGTGTTTCCATGAGTTTATTTCTGTCTTAATTGTCATCATGACTGTCATGGTCATCATTCACTTTCACGGTATGGAGGACAGTCACAACATGGACAAGTCACACAGGTTTCAGAAGTCAAAAGATGAGTAATAGGACTTCTGTCGTTTATTCCTTTAAATACAATCAAGTTGCAGGCAAAATTAAATGAAAGAAGTGAGAGACCAGACAGAGGAACTACAGGTTAAGATATCTGTTTCTTCCTAACAAAACCAAATTAAGACTTTTAAGTCAGAAGGCAGGACTACGAAATGTTGCAGATAATACTCTGTGCTGAAGTGTGAATCAATTCACTTCAGAAAGCAGAAAAAATAACAAAATTTCTGAAGTAATGCATAAGATTACATTGCTAAACATCTTAATGGCAGATGTAATCATACATATTACTTCCTGTTCTACACCTGTCAAGTCCAACGGAAACAAGGTTGCAAACACCAAACGTCAAGAGAGCTTCAAGAAAGGCTTGATGTTATGACAGGAAAAAATGCCCACTCAAAGCAGAATCTCTATGCCACATTCCACATCTAAATGTTTTAATCTAAAGTTTCTACCAAGATTTGTTTATCCTATTACTAATCACCAGCAATGAAAGGCATCATAAACAATGATCAATGCCATAAATATGGATAATTGGGTAAAAACCTCCATGTCTGTGAAACTTGTCACCTCTTTGTGGTTTATCAGTTGTGTGCTGTTCAGTGGTTTGAGTTTGCATCAGTGTCACTTTGCAGTGCAAATATTTATAGCTTAACCACACCAAGTACATAGGTCAGGCAGATGACTATTACAACAAGCAAAATCTCTTTTTATTTTGATGCATGTCCAGCTGTGATAATATAATAATTGTAACGCTACAATTTTATTGTCAATAATGTGGTAATGAATAGCACTTAAATGTTATGTAAATCCACAGAGACACTATTTCTATCAAATGCTTTATCTTGATTTTCAAGAGGATTCTTTTTCATCCATGTTTATAGAACACTTCAAAATTCTAAAAGGTAGGTTTAGGTATATGTGGTCTTAATGCATAACTTAATGCAGTGTTTCTCAACCGGGGGACCTCAGCAGATTTCCAAGGGGGGCTCAAGATTAGAGCGGTCACGATTATGAAATTTGGCTACTGGTTAATTGTCTGGTAAACTGTGACGGTTATGATGATTAATTGCCTCATAGTTGACTTTGACGACTATGACGATTAATTTTCTATTCTTTTTTTGACATTTAATTCTCTTTTTTTTTGTTCATGAAATAATTTTCACACATTGTAACTATTTAAATAAAATCTTCTGGCAGTAAATATTAATACACATAACACATATTTAAGAGTAATTATTTAATGAATATATCTTAAAAAAAAAACTGAAAATTCGCGTTACACTGTCAGTAAAGGAGCGCCAACTGATACAGTTTCATTTATACACATGCTGCAGCTCCCCCTTGTGTTTTTTAAAGAGATGTGCAATCATTGCGGTGATCTGAAATCATTGCGATGAAGTCAAACAATTGCGATTAGACGATAATTTAATCATTGTGACAGCCCTACTCAAGATGACTTAAAATGATTGAAATTGGACAAAACAAGCATTAAACGGACACCCCACTTTAAAAAATATATATATATAATTTTCCAGCTTCCCTGGAGTTAAACATTAGATTTTTACCCTTTTGGAATCCATTCAGCTGATCTCCAGGTGTGGCGCTACCACTTTTAGCACAATCCATTGAATCTGATTAGACCATTAGCATCACGCTAAAAATAGCCAGAGAGTTTCGATATTTTTCCTATTTAAAACTTGAATCCTTTGTAGTTACATCGTGTACTAAGACCGGAAAATGTGTATATTTTTTTAAAACAAGAGGAGTGTCCCTTTAAAATAAGCTAAAACAAGCATAAATCAAGATGTTTCTTTATTTTTTGTAGCAAATATAATTCTGTCTAGTCATTTCAAGCTCTAGTTAAATTTTTTGGAAAAAATTGAGTAAGTGTGGGGGGTATGTTGTGGGCAACTTAGGGGCTTTGAAGTGAAAAAGGTTGGGAATCACTGACTTAATAAGCAGGTTATTTTATGTTTTCTGATGGATAGCTCCGATAATCAAGTATTTGTAAGGGATTATGTATGGGCAGCAGGTTCTTATCGGAGAAATAAGAGAGTGTGATCAGGACCTGACGTGTAGCTGAGGGTCTTGCAACACACTAAAGGGGCTTATTTCATGTTAACAACCTGCTGACTGTCATGTGTTCGGTGTGTCATGGGAACCTATGTGCATTGCACATCGTGTCAAAATACACACCTGCTGCTTACTTAACACTAAAATCTAATTACACATGAGATTAAGCGAGTATCTAGCAAACACAAGCGTTTCTTTATCATAAATCCTTACGAAGCCTCTGTAGCAGGCACGTATTTTGACATGACGATCCACACACATTACGATGTTTTGATGAGTTTCGCATTCGTGCCTCCTCAGAAAAGTCACGAGCCACCACTGGCATGTTTAACATGCATCGTGTATGTATACTAGGGGTGCCCCGATCAATGCCGATTAGTGCTGGGCAAAAAAATAGATTTTTCGATTAATCGTTTTTTAAAACGTGGTTGATTAAAAGTCGATTCTCAAAGAGCAGAATCGATTTTTTTCATATTTATTTCCGCAAACACTAAACGGAGGAATGGAAGCATTTTAGATTTCGCAAGCAAGACGTGTAGTGGCTTTTAATTTCTTTATATTAATTACCCACTTGTAAACTGCTGTTCACTGTTCTTTTTTATTAATAAAGTATGTGTATTAAATCTATATTCATTGAGTTGAATCGAGAACCGAGTATAAAAACCTACCTGAGAACCGGAATCGAAAATTTAACCGAGAATCGGAATCGATTTGATAGCTTGTGAATCGAAATCGAATCGATCTGGAACATCTGAATCGATACCCAGCCCTGAATCGATACCCAGCCCTAATGCCGATATCCACAAAAAATATGTGGCCGATCACTACTTTGAATCGGACAGCCGATCGTATTCACAGCTATTTCATGTACTACAGCTTTTGATCAGTAAGTAGATACTTAGTCCGTATCGATCTGAAATCGCTGTTTTAGTTTGATTTGTTTATAACATGCATTTGAAAAAGCAACACTCGTCAAACATAATTATTATACATATTCTTTATTATCATGAAAATACCTTAAAGGTTTAAAGAACAGCAATATAAATATATCCTTAAGCCATTTCCTATAGCTGCGCGTGTATGGTTCTTCGTCTGCAGCGCATATTGAGTTTTTGCACTAGAGCGCCCTCTGGCTTTTGGATGTAGCGGCATTTCACCGTAATTTATAGAGAAGCACAGCAAGCATTATCGGCCGATCGATCGGAGCATCCCTAATAAATACGATCCATTTATTTATTATTAATAAACAGCCATTGCAGCTAAATAAAGGTTATAGACGGTTTCATCGGATGCACATGCAGTGACGCGATTACGTGTGGAACTTAAATTCCTGTCTCTGTTTAATGGTCTGACTGGTTGCTAAACTGAACAAATACCTGGGGAGGTTTGGCAGCCGATCTGTAGTTAAGATTGCATACATATTACATATAGTGTACATTTTACATAGTTACATTAGCTAAGTGTAGTTTTTGATACGCTTTAGCTATGATTTGAACTAAGGTAATCTACCTGTTGTTTATTTTGCTTGTTATCAGAAATAAAGTACTCTAAAAGGACTTTGTTGTTATTAATTATTTGCGTTGTTTACCGAAAGTTACGCGTGTATCACGATAGTCGTTTGTTTATGTTGTTACTGCTGAAATTGTCTATAAATATGCGGTACGCTGGCGTTATGGCTCCAGTGTAAATATTTTAAAATAATATTTAAATATAAAATATTATATGTATATAATATTATAAAATATAAAACCTTATACCAGTTTGGGATGACATGGCTTGTATTATTTCTGCCATGTGGAAAATGAGGGCGCAACTGAACCCATTATAAGTTGTACAAATGCCAGTTCTTTTTCATAGTTTCATTAACAATCAAAAAAGATTTTTAGCTCAAAGCTGTTCTTAAAATTTAGTGATCAAGCATCTTAGTGGTAATTTAAGTAAAGTGTAGGACTAACGTTAAATCTTAAGTGTCAGTTTTAGAGATGTTTTACAACACTTGGCTGTGTTACAAACGAGATTTTGGATGTCGACATAAGCATGGACAAATCAGTGGTCAGACTTCCTTCTTTAAGAATTTTCTCAGAAAAATTCAAACTGAATGGTGAAATTTCTAGTAGTTTATATTCAGCAACACACATGGACAATAACTGGTGAAAAGGCATTGCTGTGGTAGTTGGTGGTGATATGATAGATGTCTCTCACAAAGTCACTGAAAGATGATGCCTGTTGTGTACAAACGATACCGTTTGATTAACTGCTGGCCGTCAAACATTTCAAAACCTTCCGTCTATCCTTAAAGATCTGCGCACGTGACGTCTCCCCAGTGGCATCACAAGCCCCTACTGACAACTCCTGACCACTTGATAGACCTCTCGAGCTGTCTTAACTGGGAGAGTAACGTTAGATTCCTAGTAGAAATGTGATAATCTGCTTTTATACTTATTACGTTTGAAAGTAGGAGCAACTTTCATGAATTCTCAACACTTAAAAGACTAAAATAGCACTTTAAGAAGCTTGATAAAAACGGGCCCTGATTTATAACTCTGGTAAGCAGGGTTTTGTGATCTAATAACAACGCAGTATACACTACAATCATTTACGTGACTCGATCCAAGGAGAACGGGCCAATCGCTGCTATTAACATCAATTTCAAAAAAGATCACATAATATTTGGACATAAAGAAAAAAACAAACCCACTACAATTCGTGATATTTACCTGCTGTAGCCAGTCACGGTTGTTTGTCGGGTGGTTGTTCGGTTGTTGGTCTATCAGCTGGTTATCGGGCTGAGCACTTCCTGCACTAGTGCGCACGCGCACGAAATCAACGTACGTTTTTCTTCTTAATTCTAATTTTTAATTTATTTATTTGACAGGGACAGTGTACATTAATTAACATTACTGTAAATGCACCAGAATTAGCCAAAAGGCTATTTTTCATCCGTTGTCCCTTCGTCCTATCACTGTACACTATTAGAGAGAAACTTTGCTTAAATCATTTATATACATATATATGGTGATGAACTGTGTGCTATATACGTTGCTTTTAAAATAAATGTTTAATATAAATCCGAATTTATCTAGCAAACAAAAGCGAAAGCATTGTCTCTTACATTACTTTAAATTTGGAACTTTTGCCTTGATCAAGATTTTCTTTTCTTCGAATTTTTATTATTTTTTTAATACACAGACATTGATTCAAATTGGGAAAATATAAATATATTTTGTTCAGCTGCTGACAGGTGTTTTGCTGTTTACGTCTTTAAATCACTTGGTACGCTAGGTTCAATGGCTTGATCGAGGACTTTTGTTTTGAAACTTAGCCAGCCACTATTTATTTTACGTCAAACTGTGACGTACGGCATGGCAACCGTTTACGAACAGTGGGGCAGTTTTATCGTTGTTTATTTTGTTAGGTATAATATTACTGTCGAGACGTTACGTGTACAAACGCAGTCTTAAATTGTAATTTATTATTGAAAGGTTTTGAGGATTGTTCGGTCCCATAGTAATGGTGGACATGGTGATAAAGGAAAAATAATGAAGTTTTGAGCGGCACGGCTGCGCGCGTTCACGAGGCGCCTCAGTTTTGCTTGAGATTCGCATAGGTGGTCAGCATCTGAAATCATTTTCAGTTTAAAAGTGTATGCTGGAAATGAATTTAAATATAAACGCCTAATCCATGAAGCAAATGTGGTCATCTGTTGCAGCCTCAGGAATTTCAATAATCTGGTAAGGACAAGGCACGCTTATTTTATAATAACAGTGTTTTTAAAACTGATGTTCATTAACCTGTCATAAAGTCTGCTGATCAGCCTCTTGATACTGATGTTAGGATGCTCTGGTTGTCATGGAAACACAGATTATTGAACTTAAACCAGTCTAACTTGATATTATCTCTCATCATTTGTAGTCTTTATATTCAGATATTTGTCTTGATTTTTTTCTTTCATTTCTTATAATCCGTAACCATATCTATCATTCATATTGTTACAATATCTAACTTTGTTACCCCTAAATCCATGTTTGAGTATAAAAGTATAAAAGTTTAAATGTTATGTATTTTTGCTTTATAATTCCATACTTACCATTTAAAATTCAACTTGCTAATATATATATCTAGATTACATTACATTACAGCATTTTGTCTTTTTCTCTACCTAGATATGGAGAAATACACAGCAAGTGTATGGCCACGTCTGGAGCCCTTCCTGATCGGGGTGATTCCCGCAGCACCCCCAAGCAAATTTAGCATGCACTATCTGCGCAAGATGGCCTGTTATGTTCGAACGCGGGACGGCTGCTTCCCCAGGCTCGGCTGGCATATGTGGCGACACATCGCCTGTGGCAAACTGCAGCTGGCAGAAGAGATTGCCTGGCTTTATTTTGAAACTTTTGATCTGTTAATGCCTCATACTTCAGAGAGGAGATTAGAGTGGGCAGAAGCTCTGTCTCAATGTCACACTCCTAAGGAACTTGAAAGGCAACGTGGTAAGGTAAGAACAAAATTGGTTTTGTGTGAAGGATAAAAAGATCTGTGTAATATTTAGAGTTTTAATAAGTATATTTTTTTCTTTTGAATTGTTTCTGTATGTCTGTTTTTAGTTGTCAGTGGACACACTGCAGTTCCTGCTCTTCCTGTATCTGCAGCAGCTGAACCGAATCTCTCTACGCACATCACTGATAGGAGAAGAGTGGCCAAGTTCACGATCACCCTCTACCTCCTCTGAAAGAGAAACCAAAATGAGCTCCCAAAATAAGGTGTGTGGTTAAGTCTTCCAAAAACATCTCATGTCATGTTTTACCTCAAAATCAAGAGCTACCTTAACAATTGTAATGCATTTTTAAATATTAATAATAATAATGATAATAAGCTATATAATATCACATTTGTGTCTGTATGAGCCAGGAAATGTCAGGGTTTCTCATGTGTAAGGAAGTCTGGGAGAAATAATTCTTATAAGGATTTTTTGTTCTCCCCTTCCAGAACTGGGATGACCAGGCTCATCTCGCTTTTATCCAAACACATCTCTCCGAGCTCTTGGAATTACTGTTGGAGCCTGGGCAACTGAGCAGTTCAGGACAGATTCTGCGTGACAGCCAGCTCACTCCAGAAGCCCTGGAGAGCCTCAGTCTGCTGCTGGAAGGATCTGTGAGCCCCAGCCGTAACGTGTATCCCATCCACAAGCTCCTTAGCCGCACACCACTTCAGTCTCCAGCTGGATTCTCCAAACTCAGCCGCACTTATTCTCTGCAGCAGTTTGAGGGCTTTCTGCGTCAGGCACTCTGTCTCAACCCTTTTGGCATAACCTCCTTCCCGCAGTCAGGCAAGAAACTGGCATGGGCCCTTCAAGGTATATTGGCAGTACTTAGAAATAATTTGGATGAATGAACATTAGTAGACCTCACAGAAAGAAAAAAAAACTAAAAATGTATAATATAACTTGTCTGGATTTGGTTGATTTAATTATCCATCAGCTTATTTTTTTAATGTATTTTCTAACGCTACATGTTTCCTTTTGCAGTAGAGGGCATCCTGAAGAAAGCCAAAATATTCAGGAACACCCACCTGGCTCCACTAGGAAGTCGACTGGTGCTCTTGTCACAAGTTTGCAAACAGACCTTGGCCAAGGACTCTGAGAAGCTGAATAATGCCAATGTCAAACTGCACCGTTGCAGTGATTCATTCATCTACCTTCTTTCCCCTCTGAGGTGAGAGGAATCTACTGTATTCATTGAGATCATAAATATGAGATTTAAAGTTGTTTCTTAGCTGATGTATACAACTGTAAAAAATAAGTATTTGACACATCAGCATTTTTATCATTAACTCTTTCACCGCCAGCATTTTTTTAAAAAGTTGCCAGCCAGCGCCAGCGTTTTTCATGATTTTCACCAAAGTTTAATGCCTTCCAGAAAATGTTCTTCTTTAAATATATAAACATACAATATACCAAATGAAAGAACAGACTATCTGCTTTCAAACAAAAAAACGTTTCATCCTACCTTCAGTGGTTCTTTTGTAATCAGCTTTTGAATATGGGTAGGTTTCTGCAAAAACACCACATTTTGCGCAAAAAGCAGAGATAATTCCATTTTTGTGACGGACTTTTCATAGAGATCCCATTCAGAGCGATCTTTAAAACAGACACGGACATGCAGCCGCTTGTCATAGGGCAATACTTGCGGGTTTAAAAAGTTGTGGAAGGGGATAATAGCGGTATTGCGGAAAGACGGAAAATCTCGTCATTGGCGGGGAAGCGTTTTCTCTTAATTGACGAGATATCTCGTCAATGGCGGTTAAAGAGTTAAGGAGAGTGGGCTATTGACACAAAATTTTCACCAGATGTAGCCAACAAGCCAAATATTGAATTCATACAAAGAAATCAGAACATTTAAGTATACAAGTTGAGTCATAATAAATAAAGTGAAATGACTGGGAATAAGTATTGAACACATGAAGAAAACAAGGTGCAAAATGGAAAGAATGTCAGGAGATCACCTGGAATTAACCCTTATTAGTTCACTAATCAGTACATACTATAGTCTTGTAAACTTGCTTTGGATAATGCCAACTAGCCTTACTTACAAGTAAAAGAATGCTGGTTATAGTCTGATCTCTACGTAATGATTTATTTCTGTTTATTTGTTCAGTACTAAATGTCTGTGTCCCTATCTTCCAGGTCTGTGACCCTGGATAAATGCAGGAATAGCACAGTGGTGCTGGGCCCGGTAGAGACCAGCGTCCACATTCAGAGCTGTGAGAATGTTCGGGTGGTGTGTGTTGCTGGCCGTCTGACTCTAGGTGCCTCCTTTCAATGCACAATCCACGCTCTAACACCGACTCGACCCCTCCTTCTTCCTGGGAATATCTCCCTGACTCTAGGTCCCTTCCACACACATTACCCCACCCTGGAGGACCACATGGCTAGCGTGGGCCTAGCAGTGGTTCCTAATTTATGGGACCAGCCACTGCTGTTCGGAGCAGAGGGTTCTGCCCCAGACACGGGTTGCTTTCGCATCCAGCCCCCCTCTGAGTTTAATCCATTGGTGATACCCTTTCAGATGAAAGGAGACAACTGTGAGATCCCTTGGGCCCTGCCAGCAGATTACCAGAAGGCAGTGGAGAGTCGGGAGCAGGCGGTTCAGGAATGGCAGAAGACTGTGAAGGATGCACACTTGAATAAGTGAGTTCAGATTTTGTTCCTCTCAGCGCTGCTGTACTGTTTTTTTTTTTATATTTTACACATTGACATTATATTAGTGATGCACCAAAAAAAGAAAATGTATGGTCAAAACTAAAACCTGAAAGTAAAACTTTTTGTTTTATAGATAAGTCAATCTATCTTATGAATCATATTTTTATCTATTTATGATTCTTAGCTGTTTTTTAAATCATTTTGGTGCATTCCCCCAAATTAAGTATTTAACCTGTGTTTACCCTGTGTAATGCAATATTAACTGTATTAATGTGTTATGTCTGTGTTGTCCTAAGGGATCAGCGACGTCAGTTTCAGGCTTTAGTAGAGCAAAAGTTTCATGAGTGGTTGCTCGAGACGGGACAAAGACAAGAGCTGGACAGCCTTCTTCCTCCTACTCTCACCTCTTCTACCTCTGTGGACCATTGGCCTTCCAGCCACACCTCTAGCTCTGCACTTCATCCACTGAAAGAGCAATCACCTGAACAGGCAGTGGGACAAACACCTACTGTTTGCTAAGACAATAGCTAAACATTTGGAGCTTCAGTCATGTGTAGCTACGGTTCCCCTTCTTTTCCAAAAAACTGATTCATGAATGCTGTAAGGGTACGAAAACTGTCAACATTTTTGTTGTAAGGCACTTGAAGGATTGACTATTTCTGTAGAAATGCTGTATGAATTGTTTTTATGATCTGGACAGGGACATTATTGTTTCCCTTCATGCTGTAGTTGGCATTTAGCTGGTACTTGCACCTTTTGCCTTACATTAGTACAGGGTTTGTTAGATTCTGATATATGTATTATTGCTTTGTGTACGATACTTTACGTCAAAAACTGTATTATGTTACACATGACTGTAGAGGTTTATATGCCCTTGTCATCCAAATTGGTTTTGTTTAATTAAACGAGGGAAGGGAACTGTTATCTCCCATATAAATATACAGGGAACAGAGATGTGGATGTAAAGGCATGTACTGTAATTATTGACAAACATGTGGACTTATTCCATATGCTCACTGAAGAGTTTGCAGCTATTTTTCCTTAACATTTTCAGCCAGTATGAATTAAAATGTTTTATTTTTATTTTTTGCTGTCTGTTCATAATGCATTATTTTGTAGCACTATTATTATACATTCACAATATAGATGCCAACAACAAAGTCACTTAAAATGTCTCTTGAATGTATTAAATCAGTGTTCAAATATTTAATTAATAACCAAGAGTTTATATACTGATCATTATAGACAGCACTGTAATGGCAACTTGAGGGTGAAATAAGTTCAGGTGTTTAATAAAACAATTTCATACCAATTTTATATTTGTACTCTGAACCACATGATAAGGTTATCTAGACTACAAATGTAAAAAAAATATATATATGATTAAATATAGCTTTTTCTTGCTTTTAAGATACAGTGTAGAATCTATTAGGGCTGCATAACAAGTAATCGTTTGCAGAATAAAAGTTTTTGTTTACATCATATATGTGTGTGTTGTGTATAATAATTATGTATAGATAAATACACAGACATGCATGTATAATTTTTTGGAAAAAAGTGTATATATTAAGTATTCATGTTTATATATATTATTCACAATACACACACACACACACACACACACACACAAATAAATGATGTAAATAAAAACGTTTATTCTGCAAATGATTAGTTGTTATGCAGCCCTAGAATCCATATTTAATTGGTAGACTTGAGGCTGAGCATTTTCATATAAGCTTACATTTACCAATAGCTCCAGAAGAGCTGAGCCAGGCTAATGGGTGCCATTTAGTATGGCAGAATACAATTCAATGCATCTGGGCTCTTCATCTGGCACTGCTCTTGGCATAAGGTTCTGGCCAGTGTGCTGTTATGGTTTAGGTTGGTATGGGCGTAGGCTGCAGGGCTGTTGCAGCGAGGGCAGCACACAGGGGGTGAATGAATGCCTGTGCCAGGCTGGTCATTATTCTTTAATCCCTATTTGCTTTTCTGGAAAAAACTGAATAGTGCCAGAACCACTGACTCAATTTTTGGATCTCATTTTCATGACAAAGCGTTTATCCGACCACTCCCCTTGTCATTTTGACATTGGGGGCAAAATATTTAAACAGCTAAACATTCAGCCTGGATGACAGACACTCTACCTAGGCAACCCTAAATACAGCATCCAAGATGGGCAGGGTGAGTACTCTTGGAGATTCCTCAGGACAAATACATTCTTTAGTGGATACCTTATGACATTAAGAATTATGTGGACTTGAATGATGATATTGACATTTATAACATATGTTTTATTGGAGGTTTAACTGCCATTTTATTAGCATAAATGTTAGAAAGTGATAATAATGCTGCTCAACACTGTGTTGATGTCCCTCAGATTGTGTTTTTTGAGGACAAGAATTTTCAGGGTCGTCGCTATGAGTGTGACAGCGACTGCTCAGACTTCCATACCTATCTGAGCCGCTGCAACTCTATTCGCGTGGAGAATGGTGCCTGGGTGGTTTATGAGCGGCCCAACTACATGGGTAACCAGTATGTGTTGACCAGGGGGGAATATCCTGAATTTCAGCGCTGGATGGGACTCAATGACCATCTCAGTTCCTGCAAGATCATCCGCTCTGTAAGTCTACTTCGCCTGTGTTATTCATTGTGTCCTGTTGAGGCTAAAGCTCAGATTTTAAAGGGTAGTTCAACCAAAAATTCTGCTATCATTTATTCACCTTAATGTTCAGTTTAGTTCCTTTTATTTAACCAGGTTAAAATAAAGTATCCAATCCAGAAGTTTAGTATCCGATTTGGATAGTTGCTATAATTCATTTTCCTACGTAAGAAAGTCATACAGGTTTGTAACATGACAGTATGTAAATGATGGGTGAACTATCCCTTAAAATAAAGAACAGTGTGCAAGGTTTAGGACGATTGTGAAGCAGTTTTATAATGCTGTGTTTAACTAGAATTGCATTTGATTTTACTAGGTTAAAACACAATCAAAACCTGTAACGATACACATAGTGGTAGGTCAATCATAGATCTTTTGTAACTGTCTGGTTAACCTAATTAGACTTGAAAGCTTTAGTCAATGGATCAATATCCATACGTCCTACTATATTTCAATTAGTCTTACTGAAAGGCTGCACATTTGCACAGTATAAGCCAATTTTGTATCAATCAATGGAGATCCTAAATTAAATAAAATATTGCCAGGCATTACAATTTTGAAAAATAGTTAGAGGCGATCTTCCCTAACACTGACACAACTTTATAAAAAAACTTTTTTTAATATATATTATCATGTAGACTGCTCCACAGTAAACAAGATAAAAAGACTTACAGTACAAAACGCATAAAACATGCTGCAGCTGATGTACATTTCATCACATAGTCTGTACCCCTTTTACTTCAATCCCTACTCTCTGACCCACATACATACAGTAAACTTTTCTCCCCCTTCTCCTAACCAAACCCATAATCCCCCCCAACTCATTTGTCCCACTTCCTCTGCAGACAAGTGGAATGCAGTACAAAGTTCAATTGTACGACAAGCCCGATTTCACAGGCCAGGCCATAGAGGCTGTGGATGACTGTCCATCTGTGCCGGAGAGATATCGCCTGAGAGAGGTCCATTCCTGCAAAGTTCTGGATGGCTACTGGATTTTCTACGAACATCCCAACTACCGCGGCCACCAGTACTTCCTGGAAAAGGGCAACTACCGCAAACCAGTGGAGTGGGGCGCAGTCTGTCCAACCGTGCAGTCCTTCAGACGCTTCACCGAGTGACCTCGGGCTTTTAGCGGTCATATTGCATGACCCGCTCTTGTCCCTGCCCCATAATATTTTGGCTAATTTTCTGTGGCTTCATCTGAAGTCCCAGCTGAAATAAAGTTTTGCTGGCGACTCACTCTGCAGCATATTTTTCTGTACTTTTGATTGTATTTTTCTCCACGATAGTTATTAACAATGTTGTGCACACACTTTTATCTAATATACATATTAGAGGATTGGCCTTAGATCCAGAGTTACAGGGTGGAGATTAAGGTGAGTGCCGAATGAGAAACAATTTCCACCTCCACCAATGAGCATCAATTCGGCCCCCTCAGAATCCAGCAGCTCAGAGCAGAATGAATGCAGCATAAGAGGCCAAGGCACAGCTGACTGGAAAATTAAAACAGATATATAAAAAAGATAGAAAGCATAACATTTTTATTTTTGTGAAACAAGAGCAACCAATATTTATGATTAATAGAAACAAATGTATGGTTCACACATATCATGAAAATCTGACTTTTCATGTTTAAATGCTATAATCGGGTGCTTTTAACTTCAGTGCTTGTATTAACCTAGATAATATGAAAAAGGAACAATCCAGTAACTTAGTTTTGGTAGACCATTTTCTGCAAGCATGTGAAAAAATAGATCATTAAAATTTGGCTCCCCCTGTGATGTCAGAAGGGGTAATACCGCTCCCCTTAATCTGCACTATCCAACCACGGCACTGCCATTTAGTGCAGAGATCAGCTCATTTGAAATTTTAACATGCTATAATAAATTATCTTTATGGTATTTTGAGCTAAAACTTCACATACGTACTCTGGGGACACCAAAGATTTATTTGAAATCTTAAAAAAGGCTGTTCAAATGTCCCCTTTTAAACCTTCAATGATAAATCAAATTTAAGCAACCATATGAGCCATTTCATAGTAAACCAATTCGTGTGAGCACATGGACTTACAGTATCCAGCTGTATCTCCACGCAAGCCCCAGTAGTCAAATTTATTACAGCAACTCCTGGTACTCCATCAGCTTGAAGCCAAACTCCACCAACCACAACCAAATTTTCATTGATTACATGAGCCGAGTGAGAGTATCTAAAATAAAACAGAAGCAAAAACTGTCACACATCTTTTTGATACAATTGTTTTAACTAAATTTTAGTCTAAAACAGCAAAAAAAAAACAAAAAAAAAAAACAATCAACACACTGTATATATACACACTTGAGTCAAATACTTTTTGAATTAATAAAATATAAATACAAAAAGGAAGTAAACCTGGGCACTGGGGATGGATGTAAAATAATTTTCTCCCAGCAGAAACCTGAAGATGTGGGTCTCAGGTGGAAAGCATCACCGAGAGGTCTTCCACTTTTACCTAAACCTCCAAATACCACAAGCCCCCCTCTATAGGGACATGCTGAATGTGAATGACGGGCTTCTGGGACGATACCATCAACGGGAATCTGTATGAAACACCAAACTCTTTGTATGAATGCTTGGAAGTTGCTACTCTTGTGCACATCACAAACATTTTGTTTACAGCATTATATAGTGCAAGACCATACCTCGGTCCAATGGTTGTTCTCCAAACACAGAAAATGTGCATCACCCAGAACCGGATCTTTATCAGTACGTCCTCCAAACACAAATAGAAAGGTCTTGTCTGGAAGAATGAGATCATAAATTAAATTTAGGCTTTTAAATTATTAGAATAAACTAAAATGATTATGTGCATAATATTATTAATCTTACCTCCATGACTTATGCAGGTTGATGTGTGGCGCCATCTGGGTTTTGGACCAATGCCGGTACAAACCATGTTTTTAAATGACAGTTGTACTGTGCTTTGAGATGGCTGATCACCAAGGTCAAAGGTCACCGACACAACACTGCCTACTGGATTGAGTGGAGAAGTTCTGCCGCCGAGCAGGACAGCTCCTCCACCAGGTACAGGGGTCAGTGTCTGATAAACACTCACCACTGGGAAGAAATGCCATAACCAATAGTCTCATGACTAACAAGCTAGGTCTGTGATGATACATATTTCACAGACAAAGTGTAATTCTAAAAGTGTTAGTGGAGCACACTAGTTGGTTAAAAGTAACTGCCACAATGTCCCATAAAAAGTTAAGGACTAGCAACATGTATTTTTTTATGGTCCTCACTTGAAGTTAAATGTCAAATTCCCTGACTTTCATTGACTAAAAAGCTACATTTCCATGACCTAATCCAGGATGCCATGAGCCTGGATAATGTAGTGTACATTGTGCATTTATAAAAATGTAGCTTAAGTGCATGAAAAATAAATAAACAGTGCCCATAAACAGCCGTTTAAATTGTCTCACTTGAAATCAGTAGGCTTGGACCCGGAAATAGTATTCCTTACGTCACAACAAGTGCATTACATTTTCATAAATGGAAACTTAAATTTAAAGCAACAAACAAAAATCCCTGATATTCCATGACTTGGATAAAAATATATTCCCTGACTTTCAATGTCTGGAATAGACCTTTAAAATTCCATGATATTCCAGAAATTTCATGACCTGTTATTTACAGGTGTCATTTCATTTAATCATTTGTCACGTACAGAAACTTTCAAACGGCATGCAAATAAACAGGCACTTTTATATATAGTGTGCATTGCATTAACCAAAATTTAAATGAGGTAAATGAATGACAGCAAAACAACTCACCTCTGTCTCCCTGAGGGTACACGCTGGCACATTTCCAGCCAGCTTGCTCTTTGATCAGGACCCTGGCTGCTGTGTCTCTTCCTGCTCTTCCACTGCCTCCAGTAAGAAGGATTAGCCCAGATCCCAGCACAGCAGAGGCCATACCTACAGCCTCCACACATGCAGACCCGCTCACAGGCTTCACGGACAGAGGAGGATTCCTGAGCCACTGAGGAGTCATGCGAGGGATAGACGGCACTAGAAGAAATTAGACATTAAACACTATGTAAACAATGCAATAAAGCCAACTACAGTATATCAATTTCTGTATAGCAAAAACTATGGCCTTAAAGGACACATTATACTTCCTTGCAGGGCCTACATTGTAGGCCACGTTAGAAACAAATAATAACCAGAAAGGATCACAATACATATATTTTGTAATTGTGAAAATTGTGTAACTTTTCTTGTCATAATGTATATACAAAAATGTTTTAATCAACATATAAAAAGGCAATGGATTGCATTAAGATCCAAGCATTGGTAAAAAATTATGCACAATATCAGGTGCAGCTACACTGTAAAAAAATCTTTAATTTCAACTTTCTTGACTTGTGGGGAGTTGCTATAAATTATAAAAATCAAGTTAAAATAACTAAAATAAATTATAAAAATAAAGAAGTCAGGTTTACATTTTTTACATGACTAAATAAAAAAGTAAAAAAAAAATCATGAACCCATTATTCTAGATAAAAGTTATATTTATCAAATTTGACTCAACCATGAGTTACAAAACAACCCCAAATTGGGGTCTTTTCAACCTATTTTTTTGTGTATAACACTGTTGTAACTCTTTTTATTGGCTGGTGTAATAAAAAAACAGAACAGATTGTTTTCTATGAGTGAACGCACACAGGCACCACCTGTGACTCAGGACACTGCTCAAATCCCTACCACAGAACGCCACTAACATAGTTTAACATTTAAAATAACATCATATTTGTCCCAAATTGTTAGCGATTAACATTGGCTGCTAAAGTATATTTAGCATTTTGAAGTTGACGCTATATGACTAATCTCGCTCTATAGACGGTTTCAGCAGTAACAACATAAACACGCGGCTTTCGTGGTCATCACGTAACTTCTGGTAAACTCTGCGAAGTATAAATAACAACAAAGTCCTTTTAAAGTAGTTTATTTATATAACAAGCAAAATAAACAACACGTAGATTACATAGGAACCCAAAACATTTGTTATTTTCGACAAGGTATTTGTTTAAGAGTTCAGTTTCAGCAACTAGTCAGACCATTAAACAAACAAAAACCGGAAGTAAAGTTCGTACTAGACGCTTCTCGCGTCACGCACGTGCGCCAGATGAAACGGTTTATATAATGTGCACTTCCGGTGTACGACCCCCTTTAACCTCTATACCACCCCATTACTACACATGACAGAAATATCTCACTGGTACTTACCTTTTGGTAGCGTGAGAAGGGCTTGACTGGTCATAGAGCCTTTTGAGGCAGTAAGGATGAAGTAATGAGAACATTTCTGGTGCCATTCCTGATATCAGAAATAACAACAGGCCTGAGATCAAGCATTACAGGTTAGAGACCACAAATAATCTTTTTGGATGATGAGTCCATTTCCTCACTTCAAACTCATCAAAAGGTTCCAGTCCCTCGACTCTCTGTTTCTCATCCTCATGAAGAAGATCAAGGTAAAACTCATTCATGTCCAGACAGACACATTTCTCCCAACCCTGTGACAGTCAGGTTATGATCAGTTATTGATATTAGACATATCAGTTATTAAAGCTAAAAGATCAATGATGTGTCACAACCCTGATCTGTGTAATGTGCATATTTTATTTATGGTGGCTTGATACAGGCAACACACTATTATTGTACCAATGCTGGTTAGGGTTGTCACTCATACCTGCTGTATGAATCTTTGAGTCTGAGCATTGCTGTCTGGATACTGTTTGAGTGCGTGTATTGTTGAGTTAAGCTTCAGGAAGTGATTTTGCATGACCTGGCCAAAAGGGTCATCGGGGTGGATCTGCTCGTACATCACAAACAAAGATTGTGGGAGGAGCTTGGCAGCCCAGCCGATCACAGCATCTGACCTGAATTGAAACAGCAAAAAACTGTTAAAGATAACACTTTTATATGTGTCTTGTATGATACGTGTGTCATGTTGGAAGGTGGAGGTGTCTGAAAAAAGCACCAAAACACTAAGTGCTCCTTCACCTAACTCTTGAAGATGACACACACACAAAATATTTGTGTTAGTCCTTACCACTGGGTTTCCATGTAGGTCAGCACCACCTCTGAAAGAACAAGTGTGGGAACATCCCTCTGCAGTCCAGCTTTGTTCAGAGTCGCCTCCACTTCCTGCTCCTTCCTGACATCCACACCCAGAAGATTGTAATGACCACTTCTGATGAACACACCATCTACATATAGGCAAGCAACAGAGTCATATTTGGATAATTGCTTAAATAAGCAGTAATAATATTTGGGTTTGACAACAATAGGAGCAAGTTTTGGTCCATTACAAAAAAACTTCGTAGTTTCTAAAAAACAAAAGAACAAAAAGTTATGGCTGTCCTCCACAATATAAGCTGATTCGACATGATAAAATAACTTGAACAACTAAATGTCATAAATGGTTAGATATCCTGGTAAGCAACGCATTAAGGATATGAGTGATACAGTAAATGTCCTACTAGTCTGTTGAGTTGAGACAGACTCCCAATCTGGCAACGCATCCATCAGGCAAGCATTGCTACTGATCAAGGCAGCCTTGCGTTGGGCAACTTCTGGAAAGTCAACCTCAAAAACCGTGACGCTTTTAAGAGCTCCTTCCACATATAGTCGGAAAAACAGGGAGTCAAACCCTGCCCCTAGCGACAGAATCTGAGATTAAAAGAAGAGATTATCAGGATACATCCACAAACCAAAAACCACACACATTGACAAAAATTGGTTTATCCTACCTGCCTCCTCAAGCAGGATTCTGTGGCATAAAAAAACTGCTTCACACAGTGATCGACTGCTTTCATGCGTACATAATAACCTCTGTTGAAAAAACAGCATACACATACATAGCAGAAAGGTAATAATCTGTATTTTAGAGATCATCACTATAAAAGGAAATACGATCTCTATAACTCAGGGTATTGCAATAAAAGATTAACAAATCTGATTGGTTGTAAACTTTTACCTGTTGATCAGTGGAGCTCTTCTTGACACCTTGCACACAAAATGCTTCAGGAACTGATCATTGAAGTAACCCTGTGCAGCTGCTGACACTTTACTGACCACACTGCTGTCATTGGTCCCCTGTACCTGAAAAACAGACCCATTGTGTTTAATACAGGTTTTAATATTTGGACCTCTAATATTTGGGAAGCCATTATGTGTATTTATTCTATTCCATTAAATACCTAGACAAGACATTTAAAAAATCTAGAAAAACATGTGTTTTGACAAGTTAACGGTGGAATTTTAATGTAAGTTTTACAGATCTGTTATCCACAAAAACGCTTCTGTTTAAACTGTTCTGTTTAAACGACACCGACTTACAGCCACATCCTTTCCCTGCTCTTTTTTGCTGTTGATCACTGGCATCACTCTTAACACACGTGGATTTGTGGAAGCCGAAAACAAGCATAAAAGCGGAAGTGGTTCGATTATACCGATGCATGCACATCATTCTATGACAAAAGTCGTACCATTATAACTGTACATTAAAATATGGAATATAATAAATATTAAATTAAACATATTTAATATAAGGACATATAAAATGATTGTATTTGGTTTATTTATATCCCGATTTACAATATTATAAATACTGCCCCAGCGAATTAGCCTAAAGTACATTCGCAAAGTATACTTGTTTTGTATTTATATGCTTTATATACTTTATGATTTTTTTTTTATATAACACACATATTTTATTTTTGTAGATCAATGTGTTTTTAGTATGTTTTAATTTTTAATTTGAACTCAACCGGACTTTTGAGCAACAGGCCGTACGTCATTTCCGCTAAGCGTTAGCGTGATGTTGTAATAGAAAAACTTGTTCTCAACGAAACAGGAGGAAAATTAACGTTAGAGGTAATTTTATTTCAATCGTTCAGCGTTCAATGTTGTTTGTTTGGTTGAATGTATTTGGTTTAACTGCATTTGTGATTCACCGATTCATTTTAATCTAATATTAAACTCTCTACTAGAATTTAATGAAGCTCATTTGGAAAATAGCTTCACTGTCCCTTTTAAATTGTGTAAATTATCCTTGCTTTTAATAAGCACATTTAGTTTAGATTGTAACTAGATTTCTATTACTTAGCATCTGTTGTTTCTAGCTGTTATATCTGTTGTTGAAAAAACAGTGATTGACACTGAATGGCTAAAGATTTTACTGACTGTTAACATGTTTCCAGACTCACATAAGAATATAAGACGAATAAACCAGGTAACTGGTTTCACGGCTACTCACTGCTTAAAAAAATACGAATACTCCTTCAGCCAGCTCAACATTGTTTAACATAGTTAGTCCAAGCTGGTCATTCATGGCTAACAGACCATTTTGCAGGATCTAAACAACATTGGTCCAGAAGCACTTCCTGTTTTAGTTTTTTTAACACTGAACACATAATATTAATTAATATTAGAATAAAATACAACCAACAGAACATTTAAAACTGAATCAAAATGTAAAATAATTGTGAACTAAAAACTTTAAAACAACAGTGCTTCTGGACCAGTGTTGTTTACATCTTGCAAAATGGTCTATAGCTGGATGATTGACAAGCTAGATTACTATCCTGTTGAACCTGATTGAGATCTGTTTCATTAAGCTGGCTAAAGTTAGAGCTGGTGGACCACCAGTCATCTAAACAAGCCATCTTTTCCTTGTTCATTACATTTAATGTACATGTGTGTTCTTGCAAACATTAACAAAATGGCATTTTTGTGATGCATTGAATATTGTTGCTGCAATTTATGCCATTTTAACCGTCATCAAGGTTAGCCTATTGTTAGTATGGCAAGTGTAACTAAATAATTTGTAAACAATGCAAACAAGTGATTGGCGAATATTTGTAGCTGATCTGTCTTTTTTCTTTGTCTACAGAACTTAATCTCAAATAGATTCCCACCTGATCCCTGTTTTGCACCCCAAACTGTTCCTCTAACAATCAAGTACAGTTCTTACAGCCAAATCACATCTCCACCAACCACACGTCTTCAGCTAGTTTTGTCTCTTCATTGCTCCGTTTAGTTCAACACTTTTCCTCCATCATGGCCGAACCAGAGCTGCACACAGAGGTCCCCAATGCTCTGAAACGGTTGGCCAAGCAAGTTGTGCGGGGCTTTTATGGCATCGAGCACGCTCTCGCTCTAGACGTGCTGATCCGAAACCCTTGCGTGCGTGAAGAGGACATGCTTGAACTGCTCAAATTTGACCGCAAGCAGCTGCGCTCGGTGCTGAACACGCTCAAGGCCGACAAGTTCGTCAAGTGTCGCATGCGGATGGAAACGGCACCTGATGGCAAGGCGACGCGGCACAATTATTATTTTATTAACTACAGGCTGCTGGTCAACGTGGTCAAGTATAAGCTGGATCACATGCGCAGACGCATTGAGACGGATGAACGGGACTCGACTAACAGAGCCTCCTTCCGTTGCCCCTTCTGCCTTAGCACGTTCACGGACCTGGAGGCAAACCAGCTGTTTGACCCCATGACTGGTGAGTATAAGGGGAGGATGAGAGGTAGGAGAGGGATGGTGGTGTAATGCCTAAGTTGATTGTCTTTTACCAATATGATCCATTTAGTTATTTACTTGATCCAAGGGTACTACATCAATATGCATGCAGGGTTCCAACGGGTCATTGAAATCCTTGAAAGTTTGTGAATCTGGAGGGGGGGATTCAAGGCCCTGGGAATTTTTTGAAAAATATACATGGATACAGGTCATTAAAATAGCTTGAATCTATTTTATGCAAGAAGTTTTCTGAAGAAAAAAAATTAATAGTATCATAAAAATTGTAGACTTAGCACAATGCTAAACTTTTCACTTTAAATGCTTATATCTTCACACACACACATACCAAAATACTTTTTTGCATTGTTGTGCTGAAAAATGAAAACGTCTCGGGTTGCATATGTAACTGTTGTTCCTTGAGAAGGGAACAAGACGCTGCGTCTCCCTTGCCATACTTCCTGCGTCCCTGTAACGCCATCTTTGGCAATATTTCAGATAGCGATATACTTCCTGGCTCCCACGTCACCCTGTCTTTGTCGCTGAGCCTCACCATTGGTTGAATTTGATATACATTGATATAGTGGCTGACACTTTCATTCAAATCAGTTTGCGTTTCCTTTGAATCGAACCTATGACCTTTGTGCTGCCATTGCAATGCTCTACCCGTTGAGCTACAGGAACAGTTATAACAACCATTTATTTATATGTTATACACTTGCAGAACTGCTTGCTGACACATGATGGCAGCAGAGGTAAAGAGTTTGAATGCATAAAGGCATCGGAAATGTTTGCAGCACTTGAATGCAGGTTTCCTGGAGTTTTGAAGCAGTGTCATAATGAATTACTGCTAGTTTGAACACACTTGAGACTGATGTCAAACTGCGTCAGACAGGAATGGAATGATTGAAAAGATTTAAAAATAAACAGGATAAAAGCGCATCGAGGCGGCTGTGAGGATTAACACATTACGTTGTCGCCATCATCTTGCTTTTCTTTTCCTCTGGCTTACTGTCTTACACGTCTTGTTTCAACAGCTGCTGATTTATATACTTGGAAATTTTACACACACACACACACACACACACACACACACACACACACACACACACACACACACACACACACACAAGTGCCGCTCTTGACGTGACTTGTGTTATAATGAATCCTGAGATGGTGTATTTGTGAAGCTCAGCACACTGCTGTTTAAGCTTTTATTAGGGACTGCACCCAGAACAACCAAAGCTGCAATGTGTATTGAAGTCCATTCCAGCTGTCTTGTGTCATATATATAATAGATCTAATCTGTGTATGTTCAGAGGGGAAATAAATGGGAAGAAAGTTTGACAGCAGACTCTCAACACCACTGAACACAGCTGACTCGATTAACAGGGATTTATCTTCACCCTCTTTAAACACTTTAATATTAAAGCACTAAGCGTATGTGTGCGATTAAAATAACATCCTGTTTATTTATTCATATTTTTTACTTAATGTTTATGCATTGCATCTGTGGTGTGCGGTTTAGGTTTATTCTGCCTTTGGAAATGTTAACAGTAATGCTCTTAAAATGAAAGCGTGACAGGCAAGGGAAGCCTTTAATGCAGAAATGTAATTACTGTATTTTTGTGGATTCACTTACATGAATTCCTTAGTAATAAAATGTTATTTGAGCTGTGAATTTGTCCTTTTTGAAGGAACCAACTTCATGTAAACAGATCTTTATGGGTATTTTGTTTTTTTCTGGGTGGCCTAGTGCACACACCAAGATAAACTTAACTAGTTACTTTGCACAGACCTGTCTTATAAATAATATATGTATAATATATGTAATAATATAAGTAACTATAGAACAAATACACTAATTGTTCAACTGCTAAATTTATTCTTAAGAAAATGGTGTTGACCATTCAAAACCGTTATCAGTCGACCATTAGTACGCCTGCTACACTTTTTTTTTTTGGATTTTACTGAAAAAATCTTAGTTTAAGCTGCTACCTACACTCTCAGACAAAAAGATCAAGAAGCTAGAAGAGTAGAAGTGTATTTCAAAAATACACTTTTGTAGCTCAAAGGTGCATACTGGCAAGTCAGAGATGCCTAAATGGTACATATTAGGACCTTCTTAAAAGGAACAGTCCCAGTAGGTGTTTCTCAATGTCAAGGATACAAGGACACTTCCTTCAGAGGCTAGGCGAGGCTCCTCTTTAGCATTCGTAGAACACGTAAATGGAACGTGCTAGCAAGTGCACGTCATTGTGTCATTACTCCAGTAAAAAGGTCTGCTTTTGGCGCTGCGCACATAGGATTCTGGGTGATTTGAGAGTGTGAAGGCTACACATATGCATTCTTTCCTGTATATGGGATATTTTTCAAATGAAATACTCAGTCCTTGGTTGAAATTCCGAGGATCCTCGACATTGGAACAGTCCTTCGATGGATGTTGATGATGTAGCATCCTCGAAATTCTGGCTTCCGAGGATCCTTCCTTGACATTGAGAAA